>NC_061113.1:177587079-177740362 GCF_002878395.1 Capsicum annuum
CATTTTATATGTATATTATGCAGTTACAGGTACAGATATTAGTCATGGGTTAACTTGTGGTCCTTCGAGGTCATGAGCACCGTGTAGCGTTCCGGTTCAGAAAATTTGGGCGTTACAGTCACGTTTTGGCAGACAGACACTTCGAAGTAAAATGAGCATAACTTTCTACTCTAAAACCGAATTAAAGCAAAACTAGTGGCGTTGCAAAGAAGAATCAAAGACCTTTCATTTGATATATAGTAGGCCACCCAGTTCGTCATATACAAAGAGGTATGGTCTATTGAAGTTGATCCAAGTTTTGACGCTCACTAAAACTTAAACGATAAGATAGCTTTCCACAAGTCCTTGAGCTAAGGGACCTCTATGATCTCAATTCATGCTCAAATAGGTTCCCACACTACATAATTGATTAACATGCTAAATTTACATAGGATTTAAGGCCATTGGATCATCTACGTATAAAAATGTCGGTTTTTATTCTAGCCCAAAATACGGGGTATTACAGTAAAGCATATAAAATAAACACTATTAGCATGTCACCTGCAATTAGAAAATATCCCAAATGGTAGTCCACACCATTTCCACTAACAGCTCTACAATATATACACATATAATATACACAAATATGAGAAAGAAGCACAAATATACACGCATACGAAATACAAGTATAGGGAGCCACTTACATTTCTACAATATATACGCATATAATATACATAAATATGAGAAAGAAACACAAATATACACATATAGGAAATACAACTATAGGGACAAAAGTACCAATAGATAGATACCATATCAAGAACAATAATACAACATAGAATGATCACAATATGTATGAAATGCAATGAAGATAATGATGATGTAATGCTCGAAGTTGTCACACAACATTATGCACACCTACCGAGTTGTGTCTCCAGGTAAGACCTATGGGGGATTCATAACCCATATACAATCCAACATCCAATACCAATATCCCTGACTCCTCTCTGGCACATCCCTCAGAAGAGGGTCTATAAAAATATCACAAGTCAATGTTTCCAATATTTCCACAGTGGTACCAATGTTTCATAAGTTCATATAATATGAGGATGCAATGTTCACAACTAACCAGAATGAGAATTTCCAAAGCCAACTAATATAACAGCCAAGTGGGCCAAAATCCACTTATTCTACCAACATTCCATGAATCTAATGTAATTATATACTGATAGAGTAAAATAAACAACAATAAGCTATTGATACCACATGTATTCCAATTTAGGCTTTTCACCAAAAAGATACAACCAAATATACATAAATAAGGCCAACAATATCATATAAAACCCCACATGGTTACACATAGCATATAAGGTTTCAATACCACCAAATCACAACAACACATACCCCTACATGAGCACAACAAAATATTAATAGTCATTTCCATGATTGGTTCTTACAACCATAATATGATTTGTATACCAATATTAACTACCCAACCCATTCTAAAGAAAGTTAAGCCATAACCTACCTTAAATGTCGTAAACCAGTACAAACAAGCCATTAACATCGAGCTTCTACCTCGTGAAAGGACCCATAATCAACTAAAAAACACAAATATAGAATCTAAACATTAAAAGAAAGCTAACGATACCGATTAGGCTATTTCTGGGTAGGGGTCAAAATGGACCCCTAATATGGTACCCTCATATATGGTACCAGGTGCAGCTAAAGCAGTCAAATGGCCATTCTAGCGGTCACCGCTAAAGTGGTCAAGTACCACTTTAGCGGTACCCACTAATGTGTGCTTGTCCACTAAAGTGAACAAAGGCTGCTTTAGCGCCTATCGCTAAAGTGGATAGGGCATCGCTAAAGCACCCTTGTATAGCTAGAGCCGATAGCTAAATTGGCCAAGTGGTATTTTAGCTCCTACCGCTAAAGCAGCCAAAATGGAACTGTCTGCACCAACTATGGGTGCACGTAAGTCTTTATGGACCCCTCAAGATTTACTTGGGATCTCGAGAACTCAAATAATCTATGCTACCCTATCATGTTCAATATGTCAAACTCAATGGAGATATTAGATTTTCAAAAAAATATTGTGTTCACAAAGTTTAACTCCCGCAATCTAATTTTACAGGGGTCAAAATGAGAAATACAAGCCGTAAAACCACACCAACTATGTTACCAACCTAAAATCAATGTTCTAGATCTGCGGCATAGTCTATTTTTCCAACTAATGCACAAATCAATAAATGTTGACCGAAATCAACTATAAAGCCTTAATAACTACCAAAAACCATAATCTCACATAAATCACACTGAAATACATTGAGAATTGTGCCAATCATCCCCACACTCTAGAAATACCATAAGACAACCATGAGGAGGGGTAAAATGGTCAAATCAGATAAAAATAATTAATTTACATAAATCACCAAAAACTAGGACATTACATCATCTACCACTAAGAATTTAGTTCCTCCTCAAACTAAAGGCAAGAGAAATGCCTGAATCAGCAAAAACCTGAGGATAACTTCCACACATATTTGACTTGACCTCCTAAGTAGACTCATCTTCAAGTCAATGTCTCCATTGGACCTTAACCTCTGGAATATCTCTAGAATGCAATTGTCTAACATCCCTAGCTGGAATAGAGACTAGCTCCTCAATAAAAGACAACTACTCATCTAACTAGACTGAATCCCAATGAATGACATAAAACTCTTGTGGAATATAACATCGAAGCATGGAAAAATTTAAAACTAGATGAATAGCTCATAAATCGGAGGGTAATGCAAACTCATAAGCCACATCACTAATAGTTTAAATAATCTCAAAAGGTCCAATATACCTGGGGATAAGCTTGATCCTCTTCCCAAACCTCATCATGCCCTTTATATATGACACAAGAAGGAAGACTTGGTTACTAATACTAAATATCAAGGCACAATGTCTATGATCTGTATAGCACTTTTGCCTACTTGAGTCACTCAAAGTCTATCCTGAATGACCTAAACTCTATCCAAAGACTCACAAAGTAAGTCCTTACCTCAAAGTCTAACCTCAATAACCTTAAACCAATCAACTGGAGAGCAACAACACCTACCATACAAAGCCTCGAAAGAAGCAATCTTAATACTAAAATGGTAACTATTATCATACGTAAACTCCACAAATGCTAGATACTGCTCCCACTGACCAACAAAGTCCATCACACAAGAATGAAGCATATCCTCCAAAATCTAAATAATTCTCTCCTGAGTCATCATGTAGTGAAAAGTTGTAGTAAGATCAACCTGAGTACCTAACTCTTCCTGAAAAGCCTTCAAAAAGTGAGATATGAATGTCAAACCTCTATTTGATATGATAGATACTGTCACACTATGAAAATTAACTATCTCATGAATACAAATACGAGAACACCTCTCAGCACTAAAAGAAACCTAAATTTGAATCAAATGAGTAGATTTTTCAATCGATCCATGATGACCCAAACATTATCAGAACCACAATAATTATGAGGCAAACCAAACACAAAGTCCATAGTGATCTATTTCGATTTTCACTCAAGAATGGATAACCTGTAAAATAAACCACCAAGCCTCAAATGCTCAGCCTTTACCTGCTAGAAACATAGGTGACGAGCTACAAAATTTGGTACATCTTTCCTCATACCTCTCCATCATTAATGTTGTCTCAAATTATGATACATTTTAGTCACTCTCAAATGGATGGAATACCTAGAACTATGAGATCTTTCATAATCAATCTAACCCAATCACCCACCCTCAATACACAAACTCAAATTTCAATCCTTAAAATACCATCTGGATCAAGCAATGCCTCTTTAGCCTCTCCACTCAACATCTTGTCCCAAATAACTCTCAACCTAATATCATTAAACTAATGAGCCTAAATCTGCTCCACCAAAAAAGACCTAGCTTTCATAAATGCCAAAATATGCCCAGGTATAGAAATATCAAGCCTAATCATCTGGTTACCAAAATACTGAACCTCTAAGGCCAAAGGCCTCTATTAGGTCAAAAGATGCAAAAAACTACCATACTAGTAGTCTTCTAGCTCAAGGCATCCACAACCACATTAGCCTTGCCCAAATATAGAGAATAGTCAAGTTAGAATCCTTAAGCAACTCAAGAAAATAAACCTGCCTCAAGAAAAAATATTGAAGGCTACAATGATCCAAGACAATATCACAAAGGACTCCATATAAGTAGTGCCTCTACAACTTTAAAGGAAAAACAATCGCGCACAACTCCAAATCATTAGTATGGTAATTCTTTTCATGGGGATTTAACTGACGAGAAGCATATGAAATCACCTTACTCTCCTACATCAACATAGCACTAACCCAACACCCGAAACATCACAAAAGATGGTAAACCCATTCCCTTTATAGGAAAATTCAAGATAGAAGTTGATGGCAATAAATCCTTGAGCTTTTAAAAGCTTGCCTCACAAGAATTGGAACACTAAAAGGAATCTTATTCTGAGTCAACTTGGTCAATGGAGCTGTAATAAATGAAAAAACCTCAACAAAACACTGATAGTAGCCGGCCAAACTAACAAAACTCCAAATATCTGCAGGAGAAGTAGGTATATCCCAATCACGTACCACTATCAACTTTGTTGGGTGGACCATTATACCATCCTTGGTCACCACATGATCCAGGAAGGAGAGACTCCATCCAAAACATACACTTAGAGAACTTAGCATACAACTTCTCATCCCCTAATATCTGAATCACAATTCACAAACATTCCTCATGGTCAGCCTCACTCTTCGAATAAGCTAAGATATCATCTATAAATTCAATGACAAATGAGCAGAGATACGATCAAAATACCTGATTCATCAACTTTATTAATGTGGATGGGGAATTGATCAACCCAAATGACATGACCAAGAACTCATAATGATCATACCAAGTTTGAAAAAAGTCTTTAGAATATCCAAAGTTCTAATAATCAACTAGTAATGCCCAAATCTAAAATCAATCTTTAAGAACACCAAAGCTCCTTAAGGCAGTTTGAACAAATTATTAATATGAGGAAGAGGATACTTATTGTTAATCATCACATTATTCACTGCCAATAATTGATACACATACATATAGAGACATTCTTTTTCATTACAAAGAAGATAGGTGTACCCCACGGTAATACATTAGATTGGAAAAATCCCTCATCCAATAACTTTTATAACTAATCCTTTAATTTCTTCAACTTTGCTGGGGCCATCCTATAAGAAGAAATAGAAATTGGCGTGGTGCATCAACATTAATAGAAAAGTCAATATCATGATTTGGAGGAATACTAGGAAAATCCATAGCAAACACATCCATGAACTCACGGAAAATACAAATAAAATCCAAAGAAAAAGGTGAAGCAACACTAGTATCATGAATATGAGCCAAATAAGACAAGCATCCTCTCTCAACCAAGTGACAACCCTGAAGAAAAGATAGAACTCTTTTAGGACCCAAATAAAGCACACCCTACCAAGCTATCCTTGACAAACCCGGTGAAACTAAGGTCACATTCTTGGCGTAGCAGTCTAGGAAAGCATGACAATGAGCTAACTAATCTATACCCAAGATAACATTAAAGTCTACCATATCTAGGAAAATCATATCTACCCAAGTCTCATGCCGAAGAAAATTCACAACACAAGATCGGTGCACTTTATCTACCACTAAAAAATCTCCTATAAGGGTAGATACATAGATAGGCCTAGCAAGAGGCTCGCTAGAAGAATCAAAACTAGAAGCAAAATATGCACACATAGGAGAAACTTGACCCTAAATTAAATAACACAGATGAAAATCTAACTAATAGTTGTAGTTGGGTGCGGATAACTTGAATAGACCTATTGTAATGGATCTATTTTTATTTGTGCGTGGATATTTCTTAACTTCTCTAAATATTTTTAATTTTAGTTTATTGTTCATATCTTGGGGGTAATTAACTGGTATTTGGTTAAATGCTTTACTGTAGTATTTTTTAGTTTTTTCTCTTAGTCTTTGTAATTCTTCTATATTATTTTTACGGTATTCTAAGTATTCTATATCTTTTGTTCTAAAATATTCGATTAAATTCTCTTTCATAAGAATTTCTTCTAATATTATTTCTTTCATATTTTCTCTCCAATATTTTAAATATTTATAGTCTATCATTTTATCTTGTAGTAATTGTAGATTTACAAATTTTTGTATAATAATTTATCCTAATTGTACTATAATGTATATCTAATTCTTGATTTTCAATGCTATTTATTATCTTGTGTTGTTCTTCTCGTAGCAAGTTTTTTAAATTATATAAACTATCACATGTATTTTTTCCTAAATTTTCTAGGGTTTCTTCTATCTATATTAATTTTTCTTTTAGGTTCTCCATTATTTCTCTAATTTGGTTTCTATAATTAATTTTTTCATTTAGATTATCTTGATTTTCTCTAGTTTTTCTAATATATTCTAATATTTCTTAATATGAATAGTATCCATCTGGGTAATTATCCAGGTATAGTTGTTCTATCCAATTTATAATTTCAGTTTCATAGTCTAATACATTTTCTAATATTATTCTCTTAATATCTATAATTTCTATATCTCTAAGTATATATAAGATTAATATTTTAAGATTCTCTATCATTTAAAATTGGTTAAATACTTTATTATAATATTTTTTAGTTGTTTGTTTTAATCTCATTAATTCTTCTATACTAAGAAATTGTATATATTTTATATCTATTTTCCAAAATTCTAAATATACATAATTTATCATAGTTAGTGTGTGGGCTTGGTATGTAAGTATTTATAAAAGTAGTTAGGCAGGTCTGATATATAATTAATTCTAGTCATAAAATATCTATCAAATATTTTTTCCAATATAATTTTTCTTATATCAACTATTTCTATATCCTTAAGTACATATAAAACGAGTATTTTAAATTTATCAACCATTTCGTCAGATAAATTATTATTCATTTTTCAGATGATGCTTTTTCAAAATATTTCCTTCAATCATGCACATAACAAAATATGATCACTTTAGATTGCTATATACTAGATTATTCTTAAATAACATATTCTTCGATCACTATTAGCATGGTAATCTGGATACTTTTCCCTTAGACAACGCCTCTACTCTGGTTACTCCCCTATCACAACCTTCTTGCCTCACCAGTTTCACCTTTAGGATGGCATAGTTCTTAGGAATTTTTCTCCTTTTCCACTTTGCTAATAAACTTCTTAACATGCTATTTTTTGAATAATTCTACTATAAAGCAACTAACATGAACTTATTTTATCATATTGTGATTGTTAGGAATTTGTGAATTTAGCTATTCATAATAGTAAATGAATATACCTGTTCTGGTAGGTTTGATAATTCTGAGCTTTGTTCCTCCATAGTTTTTTCTATTGAAATATACCTGTTTCTTAAATAATCAAAATATTTGTTGTAGACAAGAGAGAGTTTTTTTTGCTTCAACGCATGAAGGCTTGCTTCTTTTTGCCTTCGATGCCTTCATTTATAATGGATGATTTACATAGTTTTTTGTACTAATGTTTTACACGTTTCTAAAACTTTAAAAAAATCTAGTCCTATCTTTTTACAAAGTCTTCCTAACCTAATTATTTCCCCGACATAATTTACATAAAAGTACTTACATAAAGACTTTAATATCTAATTATAAGACAAAAATCATAAATACTTCTGGCTTAAAAAGTCAAAAAGCCTAATCTATCTAAAGACTTTATAAACTTTATACAATAGGTTTTACGTAAAATTGTGAAAGTTTGTTACATGTCGCTTTCACAATTTAATATCTTGTCTTTTATCTCCATTATTGCTTTCGTTGATATCTTCTTGTTGTATTTGTTGCTTTTCTATCTTTTTTTCAGCTGACATGCTTATCTTCTTGATTTTTTTATTTTATTCTAGCTGAACTTTTGGGATAATATTATCTTCTCCATTACATCTCAAACATTGATGATCTGGATATTTGTGTCCAATTATCTTGCAATATCTTATCAATAATCTATCTAAAATAAATCCTCTCTTAATTGACCTTGTAGTAGATTGTTTTTCTGGGTTAAGTAATGTCATTATCCATTGTCTAACATCTTCCATATCTGCTTGTTGTAGTTCTTTTTAATTAGAATAAATCATCTGATGGTCTCTTGAATAATAGCTCCATATTCAGTTTCCATTGGTATAATTATTTGCTAGTTCTTGAATAATTATAGCTAGTCCAATAAGTCGTTTGTTTGTATAAAAATCTGGTATTTCTATTCTGGGTATCTCTGGCTGCTGTATAATATCTTCTGGTATAATCATATCTCTGGTTAATCCTATTTTTACAACTTGTATAACTGGTTTTATCTCGTCGTATAATATCTCTGCTGGTGCAGTATAACACTTTATATAAAAGAGATTTCCTTTGGTTACTCTTTTATAGGTATTGAATATTTTTTGTAATTCTTTCATAGCTGATAGTTCTTCTCCATCTTGGGTGTATATGGTATTTAATAATCCGTAATCAAAATAAGTTTTTATTAAGCCTGAGTTGGTTTTAGGTAGTGCAATTAGCTTGTTGTGACCTTGTAATCTTTGGGTTATATAGTTTGTGTTGGGTTCTTTGATATCTGTAGCTCTGGGGTTAAGGTTTAGAAAAGTTTGTACTCGGTAGATACTTTCTATGTATTTTTTGGCTATATAGTTATAAACTTTTTTATCTTGGTTCAGACTATCTCTCTAACATCCCAATTTTCTGAACCGGAATGCTACACGGTGCTCATGAACCCGAAGGACCACAAGCTAACCCATGACTAATATCTGTACCTATATACTGTATAATATATCATAAAATGCAAAAATATAAACATGAAAGGCCATAAGTTTCAAATTGAATAAACGTCTGATAACAAAATGTCTGAAAAAGGTATAATAATACTAAAATAAGTCATAAATACTGAAAATAATGAGATCTGAATATCTAATCTGACATCTAGTCTGAAAGCCTCTAACTGAACTGAATAAGGAGTTGAAGGAACATGTCACCAGCTAACTCCATCTAGCAACTGAATAGTAAATATAGCAATAATCATATCCTCCTCAAATGAGAAGAACTCACTGCAAACTTTGAACACTGGAATTGTACTGTTGATCTTGAGCTCGTGCCTCTGAAGCTATGGTGTAACATAAGAGAAAGAACCATAGCGCAAATGTGTCAGTAGGTATGAATATATTGAGTATATGAGTGAGGTAGGCTAAATACAAAAGGTTATATACCTGAACAATGCTGACTAATATAAACGTAAGAATACATACATGCATACATAACTGTAATTAAACTCATGGAGATACTGACTACTGAGTCTGAATACTGATAACATGAGTGTACTGATACTGAGATACTGAATAGATGAACGAGTATTTCTGATAGTTTGAATTATGAAGAAATGGTCTGGTTGACTGTGTCTGATAGTCCTGAAGCTAAATACTGATATCATGAATTTTGATAACTTATATGACTGATACATGAGTTCAAAAAATTGATATAACTAATATAACTGTGATAATTGGTCTAATCGATGTAACTGATATTGAGCAACTGTATCTGACCGTTTAAGTTTTGATGGAACTATCTGAGTTCTGTTTTATATTGAGTAACTGAATTTGAGATTAGTCCTATCTAGCGGGTGATCTTTAAATCTAATGATTCTATCACTGTTTAACTATAGTTGAGATCAGTCATGTCTAATGGGTGATTTTGAAGTCTATTTATAATGATAAGGATTGATTGTCTCTAACAATACTGAATCTGTACTACTGAACTGAGTTGACTGTATCTGACAGTCATGAATCTGTAACTAAAACTATAGGACATGTTCATCTAACCGACATGCCTCAAGCTAAGATGACTGGGGTCCAATCTCTTCCCTGACTGGAAGAGTGTCAGTACCGCGCCACCAGTAAAGACATCTGCTGTGGAGTCAGTCCTAATCTAGCGGGTGACTCCTGGGATCAGTCCTATACATATAAATATGCTAACGGGTGACCCCTGAGTATGCCAGTCTAATCTAACGGGTGACATCTCGTACCTATGCTAGCTACGTAGTTATGGAACTTAGGGATTGCTTCTAGGGATCTCAGTCCTATTCTAGTAGGTGAGTCCCTATCCCTAGGCTCACACGGTGCTAAATCCTACTCCCATCTGAAATACACTAAACTGAATAACAGAGATGAACTGAATAACTGAACTGAACTGATTAGCTGAACTGATACTAATGGTATTGTTTAGTAGAGCTAAACTGAGTTTACTGAATTTTGATGACTAACAAAATATACTGAGTTTTGAAGACTGATTGAGAGTACTGAATTTACTAAGATTGACTGTGAATATTGAAGTTACAGACTGAGTACTGAGATCACTGAGATTACTGAACTACTGAGACTACTGAGATTTTTGAGTTTTCCTGAGTCACATGACTGACTAAATTCTATAGATCACGGCTTAACTAAGAGTATCATGATAACATAACATGGCTCTAGGCACACAGCTATATTTTTTGGGTACGAATACCCCCAGGACTCGATGGAAGAAAACCGACACACATGACTGACTTGAGTAAGTGACCAACATCAACAACCCATAATATCATAACTTGGAGAACTCTATGAAATGCATAGATATCATATATTTTGTACATAAGTAGGATTTTCAAGTAAGCATGGCATAATCTCATAAGACTAGGTCATGAACATCCCAACAACATTTATAAGACACAATATCAATATAAAAATCATTGGAATATGGTTGCATATCATGAATCCTTTACTTAGTCACAATTTAGCTATAATTCATGATTTCTAGTCTCTTAGGTATTTTATCAAACACCTTACATGCACAACTTAGGCATAGGTGTAAATCATATAATTACTCATTATAAATAATCAAACTTACATGTTTTCAACTCATATGCTATCATAGATTCATAATAACACATAAAGATTCTATCTTGGCATCATTCAACACATAAAGATGATCAACAATCCATTCATAACATTAAAACCATAATATATAGTTTTAGAAAAGGGCTCTTGAACTTCATGGACGAAAGGAGTCCATGAATGAACACACACATACCTTAGAAAGCAAACATTAATGATTTACTGGAGAGTTCTTGGATTGGGAAACTTAATTCTTGATTATCTTGGAAACCCTAATCTTGTGGTTGAGAGTGTAAGAGAGGGTTTTTAAGATGCTTAACTGAAGAAAAATGGGAAAAATTATGCCTCTTTAGGGTTATAAGTCACGAAAGGTGAAGGAAAAAACCAAAATACCATTATAAAATAATTTCCCAATTGCTGAAAATCATAGATGACGACCTTCGTGATAGGGCGTCACAAATGTGACAAGCTATCACCAATGTCTTCACTTAGGGCCTGGTTTCTGCCTAAGGCTGGCGACCTTCGTGATAGGGCTCACAAATGTGATAAGCTATCACGAATGTCATCACTTAGAAGCTGGTTTCTACCTAAGGCTAACGACCTTTGTGATAGGGTGTCACAATTGTGATAAGCTAGCATGAATGTCATCACACTATTTCCAGCCTGATATGCTGGATTAAAATAGGCACAACCTTTTTCTTCGATATCGGATTTAGGCAAAATTGGTATAGTTGGAAAGATAATTCAAATATCTTTCATTTTATATATATTAAGCCACCCATTTCATTATATACAACGAGTTATGGTCGATTGAAGTTGACCCAAGTTTTGACGCTCATTAAAACTTGAACGTTAGGAAAGCTTTCAACTTGTACTTGAGTTAGGGGACCTCTATGATCTAAATTCATGCTCAAATAGATTCCCACACTACATAGTTGATTAACACACTAAATTTATATAGGATTTGAGGCTTTCGAAACATCCACGCATAGGAATGATGGATTTTCATTCTAGTCCAAAATGTGGGGTATTACAATCTCGATATGTGGTAATTTGTAGGGGTATGTTCAAGAGGTCTTTTTTATTTTTGGTGTAAATGGTTTTTTCAAATATCTTATTTAATTTCATATTCTGGTATCTTTGTCTAATAACTCCTTTGCTTGTGCCTTCAATTGTAGATTGATAAACGTTATGGGTTTTACGGAGTGTCCCAACATCTCCTTTTAGCTTTGGAATTTTAATGTCTTCCGATCGACATAGCTCTGCACACTGCCGAGTTAGCTGATTTGTAGCTACAGACTTCAGTTTAACTTTATTAGTCTTTAGCTTTTCTATTTCATTACCCATACTGTCCACTTTCATTGAAGGCATAGTTAGGGTTTTTAATATCTTTTCTAAAGCATCATCTTCTATTGTATCAGTCTGTGTAGCTTTGTCTTGATATGTAATCTGCAATAACGTTTTTGTTAGTACTAATTACTTCAACTGTAAATGTAAAATTTAATATACTCAATACTAGTCTCCGAATCTCTTTTATTGTAAGTAAATTTTGTATTTTCTTTGTTAGCCACCAACGTACCTATGTATTATCTGTTCGTATAATAAACTTGTTATATACAATATATGACTCAAATGCTAATAAACATTTATATAATTAACATAATTCTTTTCTATTTATTTCCCATTTTATTTTTGTTTCATTAAATGTTCCTGAATAATATCTACAATGATGTTCTATTTTTTTCATTTTCGTACCTATATTTAAGTACTCCTCCATAACTACATTCACTAGCATCTGCTTCTACTATATATATAAATTTTCTATTTTCGTCTGGAAATTGTAATTTTGGTAATTATTTACAAAGTGTTTTCATTTTCTGGACTTGTTTTTTATCTTCTTCATTATAATTATATTCTACATCCTTTTTTAATTTTTTCTGTAAAGGCTTTAGATTTTTTACTAATTTTGGTATATATTTCCTTACTTGGTTTACTAATCCCAAAAATGATTGTAATTTCTTTTTTGTATCTAATTCTTCTTTCGAATTTATTATTTTTGTACTATATGTTGTTGCATTTTTACTTTTTTCATAATTTCAGTTTTTTTTTTCACTTAAATTTATTCTCGATTTTTCTATTATATTTGTAAATTGTTCTAATAATTTTAAATGTTCTTCTTTGGTTTTTGTATATAATAGTATATCATCTATATATACTATACAATTAGGTAATTATTTAAAATAACTATCCATAAAATATTGATATTTACCTGGTGCATTTTTATATCCAAATGGTAGTACATTCCATTCATAAAATCCTTGTGATACCGTAAATGCGGTTAATTCCTTAGATTCTTCTTCTAACTTTAAATGGTAAAATCCTGATTTACAATCAAATTTACTAAAGTAATTATATCCTTTTATTTGTCTTATTTTTAATATCTTATTTGGTATTGGGTAATTATATGTCATAGTTTTTGCATTTAAATTTCTATAATCAATAACCATTCTACTTTTTCTTCTTTTTTGTTCACTATATTTATTTACTATAAATGCTGGACTATTGTGTTTACTATTACTTTTTTTGTATATATTGTTTTTCTAATAATTCATCTATATGCATTTTAAATTCTTTTAAATCGTCAAAATTATATGTTAATGGTTTTTTTAGTTATTATGCTATTTTTATCTATTAATTCAATTTTTATAGTAGTTTTATATTTTTCCCATCCTTTAAATGGATCTTCACTATATAATTGTTCTAATTTTTTCTTAATTATTTCTATCTTATTTATTAAAAATATAGTTATTTCCTTTTTATTTGAAAATACGACCATTTCTATTGTATCTTCAATATTTTTTATATTTTCTAATTTTTGTGTAATTTTTTCAGTTCCTTCTATCCAATCAGTTTTCTTTCTTATTTTATTAGTAACTCTTTTTGCTCTTTCTTTCTGTTTACATGGTGTTGTAAACCACCAATTCGTTCTAGTTATTATATGTGGGTATAATTTATCTAAAAATGGCATTCCTAAAAGTATATCCTTTGATGGAAGCTCATAATTATAGATTTCTTCTATTGTTAATATTTTATCCCATACTTGTGTTTTTACATTCTTAGCTTTATAAGTAATTAAGATTCCTTTGTTATTAAATCCTTTAACTATTATTGGTGTTTTTAATTTATCCCATTTACTTTCTGGCAAACAATTATATCTACATAAATTAGTTTCTGCTCCTGTATCTATCATATGCGTATAATATCTACTGTAATACCCTTCTACTACTATCTTCATTAATACATATATTTTCATATCATGTTAAAGCTCTTCTTAAGAATAATTTCTCTCTGTTATATGTTATAGATAATTGTGTATGCTCTATATTATATGGTTTTACTTGTTCTAGACATTTTATTCCTAATATTATGCCTCCTTTTTGAATTTCTTCCTTTATTTCAAATTCTATTTTTATTTTTCTAACTCCTATTGTTATTTCTTTTTCTGCTATATTTTTTGTGTTTATTAAGCTTCTTGGTAAATCTGGGCATATATTATTGTCATATTTTATTTCCTCATTTTTACTAGATATCTTGCTATATAATTTTCTTCTTGTCCTGTATTTAAGAGTATTAGATATTCCTTTTCATTTATTATTCCTGTTATGTAATATTGGTTTAAATTAGTTGTTGAACTTGTTTCATAACTTGTTCTTTTTTATGAACTTGATGATTCTGTTTTTTCATAAGCTATTCTTTTTGTTGTACTTATTCTATCATTTATTATTCCTAAATTTTCTTCTATATCTATGTCCCTATAACTATACTCATTATTATCGATTGTTTTTACAAATTGTTCGAAATGACTTTCTATTTGTATTTTATTAATTTTATTTTTTCCTGTTATTTTATGTTTTGTTGTTAATGCATAGAAATTTTTACATCTTGCTATAAATATTTTACTTCCTGGGGTTAGTTTTATTTCTGATATTTTCCAATATAATACTAATGATTTAGCTATATTTTTATCTGTTTTTGCTACTGAATAATTCACACTTATTATAAATTTAAATTTTTGATATATTAAATTTCTTTTATGGCAGTTATTACACTTTTTTCTATAGGTTTTATAATTCTATCATCTGCTAGGTATAATTCTATTGCTGTATCTATTCCTTCTCTAAAACATGCTTTTATTAATATCTCTGTTCCTCCAAGGTGTACATATTTTATTGGTCTTTACTTTTTATATCATTATTTCTTATTAATTATTCTTTTTGTTACTAGTGGTATACTAGCTCTTCCTTTTACATATCTACAATCTATTACATGTTCTTTCTGACTTACTACGTAGTATTCTTCTTTTCTTCTACTAAATATGTTTTTTATTGTTGGTATTTTAAATTTTTTTTCTACACCTAAATCTAATTCTTTTCCTTTTATTTCATCAAATATATGACTATCAAATATTATTTTTTGATCTGTTCCTTCTTCATTTAAATATTCTTCCTTTGTTATTATTTTTATATCTTCTTCAGTTATTTGGTTTATTCTTATATCTTCTTCAGTCATTTAATTCATCTAATTCACTATCTATTTCATTATCTGCTTCATTCTCTGAAATTTCATATATACTATCTTCACTTTCTAATTCGTAATCTATATAATCTATCTGCATATATTCTGTATTTTCTATTTTTATTTCTGATATTTGTTTATTTTTTAGGTTTTTAGATAATTTACAATCTCTAGCTAAATGTCCTAATTTTCCGCAATTATAACAAGTACATTCTTTTATAAATTTCTTTTTCCTATATGGTCTTTTATGTTTATAATTTTTTACATAATATCTTTTTCTTGGTTTCTTATATTTATATTTTGATTTTTTATAGTTCTTATACTTCTTATGTCCTTTTCTTTTCTTATAATATCTTTCTTTGCATCCAAATGAGGTGTTATTTTATCTTTGCAACATGCTAAATTTCTTATTATTGTTTTTTCCATTTTTATTTCTTCTCTATATTTTTCACATAGGTTTCTATACTATTATTGTAAATATTTTATTCTTGCTCCTAGAGTATCTACTATTTTTGTTTCATCCCAACTTTTTATTTTTTTGAACTAAATGGTTTAGGTAATTTACTAAAATATAATTTTCTTATTTCTTTACTTTCTTTTGTATTATATGTTCCTTTATAATAATATTCTTTAAATGCGCAAGTATATTCATCTATGTAACACATATTACATATTGCTAATTTTAATATTAAATTCCTATTTGTATCTTTCTCTTCATTTTGTGCTTCTTCTGTTGTTGTCATGCTGCTAAATTCGTCTTTTATAGCTATTTAATATTTTTTTAATAATTCTATAGGTGTTAATTTAGTTGTAGTTGTTGATGATGCTTCTTCTGTAGGTTTGTCAGTTCTTAATACCCTTTTACTATTTTTAGTTAGATTTGAAAATCATAATTTCACTGTTCCTATTAGTGTTCTTTCTATATATTCTGGTGCATCTGTTACATTTATATTATTATCTAATAATTGTTTTGTCATATATATCCTATCCATAATTGTATTAATTTTTCTGTATTTATTACACAATCTAAGACTAAAAAGTTATAATTTTTATTAACTATTTGTTTTGGTGTCCATTTGTCATATTCATCCTTTAGATTATATCTTTTAAGCTTATTCTTATAATATGTAGGTTTTCTTATTTCTGATGTTCTAGGTATTATATTTTTATCTTCTTTTTTATCAAGAGTATTTATTTCTGTGTTTCTATTTTCTAAGTTTACTTCATTAATTACTTCTTGTTTTTCATTGATTTTTAAATTTTTTGTATTTGTTAAGATTTCTATATATGTTTCACTATTTTCTGAATCATAATTATTTGTTTCTTCAACATCTATTGTATTTATTTCTAATTCCCTAGTTTCTATTTCTTTATTGTTTATTTCTAATTTTTCTTTAAATTGATTTATCTTGTTTAATAATTTTTGTTCTTTATCTTTTTCTTTTTTTTTTCTTTCTGTCTTTTTTCATACAGATCTTTTAGCATTTGTAGTTCTTTTTATAATTCAACAATCCTACTATTTTTAGTTTCTTCTATTTTTCGTATTTCTTCTGTAGTTTGTTGTTTTATTTTTTCTATTTCCTTTTTTCTATCTATTTCTTTATTTTTTTTTTCTATTCTTACCATAGCTGTCAATTTATCTTCTAATTTTAATTCTTCCTCTTCTAACATTAAATATAAATGTTCACCTATTTTTTTATACCTTCTTCCTAGATTAGAAAATAATATTTTTATTTTTAATCCTTCATGGTTTTCATATATATATTTTTTATCTATTATAAATTCTTCTTTGTTCATTTTTTATTTAATTGTTAATAGATCATGTTGGTATGTATATTCTAGACTATCTATTGTTGATTCTAAATTTGAAAAACTATAACATATAATTACCCAATACCAAATAAGATATTAAAAATAAGACAAATACAAGGATATAATTACTTTAGTAAATCAGGATTTTACCATTTAAAGTTAGAAGAAGAATCTGAACAATTTGTAAAAACAACTGATAATATATTATGCAATGCTCACCATAAACTAGAATGAGAATTTCCAAAGCCAACCAACATACCAACCATGAAAGCTAAAATCTCCTCAATATATCAACAATCCATGAATGTAATGTAGTCATATTCCAATAGAGCAAAATACATAATAATATGCCATTAATACCATAGAAATTCTAATTTAGGCTTTTTCCCATAAAGATATCACCAAATATACCTACAGAAGGCCAACAACATCCTGTAAGAGCATACATAGTCACATGTAGCATATAACGTCTCCATACCACAAAATAACAATAACACATTCCCCCACATGGGCATACACAATTTTAATAGTCATTTCCATGATTGATTTTCATACCCGTAACATGATTTTTATACCAATATTAAATGCATAACCCAGTCTAAAGAAAGTTAAGTCATAACCTACTTCAAATGCCGTAAACTGATACAAATAAGCCTTTAACACAGAGATTCCACCTAATAAATGGGTCCAAAAAAAACTAAAATATACAAATATAGAATTTATGCTTTAAAAGAAAGCTAGTAATACCCATATTGTCCATTTTTTGGTCAGGGACAAAACGGACCTCCGAAATGAGTTTTCGACAAAGAAGGGTAAAACAAGAATTTTTGTCCAAAAGTATATTTTTCATGATTAAAGGATTTCATAAAAGAGAATTCAAGTGAAAACGGGCTGAAATTGGATTTTATATTGAGAAAATACCTATTTAGCCTTACGGGATAAAATTCCCAAATCTACTTTCAAATTCAAGTTTTAACGAGATTTAAATGATAACAATCAAAGAAATATAATTGAAATAGGGATTTGGAGCTTACCCATGCTTAAATATTGAATAAATTTCTCGAAATGTCAAAACCCAAAGCTCCCAGTCTCAAAAATGGTAAAAGAAATTGAGAAAAAAAATTATATATATGGGTACCAGGTGCTATGAAAGTGGTCAAATGGCCACTTTAACAGTACTCGCCAATGTGTGTCGATCCGCTAAAGAGGACAAAGATCACTTTATCACCTACAGTTAAACCGGATAGGGCACCGCTAAAGCGCCCTTGTTTAGATGGAGTTTGCCGCTAAAGCAGCTAAGTGTTGCTTTAGCACCTACCGCTAAAGCAGCCTAACTGGCGCTTTAGCGGCTAATCTAGTTGAGTGGTGCACCAGCTGTGGAGACTTTTAAGTCTCTGCAAACCACTTGAAATTTATTTGGGATCTCGAGAATTCAATCAAACTATGCTACCCTATCAAATTCAATGTATCAAATTCAATGGCGATATCAGATTTTTAAAAAATTATTGTTCTCACAAAGTTGACCTTCAAAACACAATTTTACAACTTTCTGAACCGAGGGTCAAAATGAGAAATAAAAGCCATAACCACACCAACCATGTTATCAACCTAAAATCGTTGTTCCTAATCTGCTGGTGAAGTTTGTTTTGCCATCTGATGCACATATCAATAAATGTTGACTTAAATAAATTATAAGGCCTTTATAACCACCAAACCCTAGTATCTCACCTAAATCACATCAAAATGCATTAGGAACCATGAAAATAATTTCCACATTCCAAGAATACCATAATGCAACCACCGGGAAGGGTAAATGGTGAAATTACACAGACATGAACAATTCACATAAATCATTAAAAAATAGGTCATTACACCACTTCCTTTTGAAATAAGAAATTACTTGAATAATTCCTTTTACTATCCTTTGGATAAATGAGAAAAAGGAGAGCTCTTTGTTATGATAAAACTTATATGAGGAAAGGATGATGAACACCAGTGGAAGTTATCAAGCTCTTATATTTTATTTAAAAATAGTAAATTGAATAATTTTGAATACTATAGGGGATATATAAATTTGTTCCTTTTTTATTTACTTGATTACATAAACTTTATATATAGTAGACCAAAATGACTAATTATCCATTTGAATTTTTCATATCTACCAACAAGGTTAGAACTTAAACACTTATAGGTGTATAAGTATTACTTATATGTGTATGTGGTAGAGATGAAGATTAGGTATATTCCATGCACATTGAAATAGAAAAGGTGAAGCTTGAACACTTAAGGAAAGAGAAATTAACCTTGAAAATATAATTATATTTTATGATATTAATAATTTTATGGATGAAAGATATAGACAATAAAATTTAAAGCTCATTTGGCCATGAGAACTTTTCACCTTTTCCTAGAAACTTATTTCACTTTAGTGGAAATTGTAGTGTTTGTCCATAAGAATTCCAAATACAACTTATTTTTGCTTCAACTTCTCTAACAAAAGATAAAAAACAACTCCATTTGCTTTTGGTGCCAAACACAATTCTAACATCAAAAATTTTATACATCAGACAATTCATAATCATCTCATTACGCATTCCACCATAATTATAGACATTAAAAATTTGTGAGACTCTATGAGATGAGTCCAGTCCTACTAAAATTTCTTAGAGGCTACTCTATCCTCAACTTAGCTTTGAGGATACTCTTTCAAAAATTCTAAATCACACCAATTTAAAGAATACCATGTTCCCTTAAAGAGGCATCTCGAAATTCCCCAAATCCTTGAGATATTCATAAAAGGATCAAGATGTGAGATCACTCTTTTTGAAAATCAAATACTTCAAGAATATCCTGAAAACTCTCATTTCATGGAGATTAATTCTAATTTTTTTTATGCTCGAAAAATACACTACTAATGGCTATCGAATCATGAAAAAAAATCTAGAGAGAAGAATCAAGTGAGGAATAGAATTTCACCCACATATTAATTTTATTATTTATTCATACTTTTATTTAAGGTTGTTTTTTTTCCATAAAATAAAATTTGTTGCAAGCACTCACAATGCTTGTTTTGAGATTCACCATTAAATATTATAATTAAAACATCAAGTGAATACTTCAAAACTAGTCTGCAAAAAATTAAATAACTGGGCAAGTATTGATGTAGGGGAAAATTGGACATAACAAAATTTTTGGATTCAAATCTGTATGAAATTTGAATTATATTAAATTCAAAATATATTAGTCCAAATAAATATTATGAATTAATATGATCAGATTATTTATTTAAGTCCAATAAATATGGATTTAATTAAGGTCTAATTTTAATTGGGCTAATTCATATTTGGATACAACTAATGAGCCTACTTTGTTAAATTAAAAATGCCATCTTATTCTAAAGACATAATTTCATGCCACATGTCAGATGATGTGGCATGCCAAGTCAATTCAAGGATCCACTAGGATCGTGCCATGTATCAAAATGATTTTCATGACTCGATTTATGAGTCATGGTGGCACCTACTAAATTCCACCAGCAGATAAGCCAAACTATAGTCTGGAGATATTTGCAATGGGCTAACTGGTGGAAAATGCCCCAGAAATGGCAAAATAAACAATATAAGACATAAATAAGTAAAGCAATAGAAATAGTCTGAAAGGTAGCCATAACATATAAAAACCATTCTACGACCTCGTATAGTCAGTACAAGAGCTACTACAACACACCATAGGTTCAAGAATAGTCAAAACAATCCATCCAGAAACAAAACACTAGACATTAATAAATAGAAGAAAAAAGAGGCAACTCTGACTCCAAAAGCCTACCCAATCTTTGGAATCAACTCTGCATGATTAGCGACTCAATGGTGGCAACTAATACTCAAATCTGCACCGAGAAAGTATAGAAGTATAGTCTGAGTACCAAACCACGGACACTCAGTAGGAATCATCGGCCGACTAAGCTAAATCATGATATAGCTATGAAAAGATGCAAGATAACATAGCTAAGTCAAAGAGAAGGGCAAACCTATGCATAACTTCAACATTGTTGTATACAATTAAATAAATAAGGTGGAACAATAACATAAGGAACATGCAATTATAACTACAAGATTGACCTCCATAAGCTAATAAGTGCAGAAAAGTAAATAACCCAACACCGATCCCATAAGTATGGAGGGTTCAATTAAGAAGGATATAACCGAACAACTATAATCTATCAATATTTATGCTATCACTATGAACCCATCCATATCATGTCATACTATGAATACCACCCTTATAG
The DNA here is from genome assembly GCF_002878395.1 of Capsicum annuum. NCBI lineage: Eukaryota > Viridiplantae > Streptophyta > Magnoliopsida > Solanales > Solanaceae > Capsicum > Capsicum annuum. Next base: position 177,608,705 of record NC_061113.1, read on the forward strand.
AACTCAAAATGATATTTATCTCATCAATATAATAATTAATTTTTGAACTCTAATTGGTATTTATATCATCAATATTATAATCAATAGCCAAAGTTGAATCGCTATATATATCATCAATACCATATTCAATAGCCGAACTCAAATCAGAATATATATCATTAATATCATAATCAATAGTCAGACTCGAATTGGTATATATGTCATGAACATCATAATCAATAGCGAAACTCAAATCAATATATATATCATCAATATCATAATCAATAACTATCAAATTTTATCGTATTTAGCATCAAATCCCAATATCAAACCATCATGATCAATAAGTACTTATCCTCACCAAGCCTTATAATAAGCATTTCAAGATATATAACGAGCGTACAAAGGTCTCCCAAAACTAGTTCAAGTCTTGGCCTAAAGCGGGTAGAAAACTCACTTCTAATCTCCAAAATCCATTATAAGGTAAAATCTACCCCAAAATAAGGTAAGATATCTAGATTCACTTTTAGATATAAAACAAGCCTTAATTAGACCTAAGATAGAAATTCTACTAAGGCGCTAATCAACTAAGCCAAATACACTTAAATTATGATTTTCGAATAGCCTAACAGGTCCAACTAAGCCAAGTATTGTAAATTTTGTCATCATCAACTAAAACCATCGTAAATCTAACATAATATAATAAACGTACTATGACATAACTTAATCTATGAAGAGGGAAAAATCTAGCCTACCTGAACGCTAAAGAAAGCTCGAAGAATCTATAAAATCACCAATTTTCCCTTTTGAGAAGCTTCCACAAGGTTCCACTCTATTAAAAATCAAAATTTACTTATCAAAATAAGAACAATGACATTCATATTATACTATTATGCTTTGGGTACAAAACTGTTGATTTTTTATAAATATATAACACTTTCGATGCTTAAAACTATGATAATATGCAGGTACTTAAGGCTATTTTGTTGGATTTAAGGTGTTTTGAACTGTTTGGTAATAATCATGTTTTGGATTCTAATTTCATAAAAAGGAGGCAAAAAGTGTGTTTGGCTACTTTTTTGTGCAATTAAGGATGTTCTGGACACTTTCCGACTAGTTCATGATCAAAGCATGTTTGAGAATTAAAGAAGAGCTAAAAAGATAACTCCCGACACCTACCAAGTCAACCTATAGACTAAATATGGGACCAATGGACCGCAGGTGGAAAGCAGGTACTAGAGGTCAAAATCTTGAGAGTTAGGCTACAAGACTTGTACTCATGCCTTATAACTGTGCCCAGGGTATGGACCAAAGGTAGAACCTGCGCCTTGTGCCATACCACGGGTACAGAGAGTAGGTGGCCACTAATAGTGATTTTTATGGATTGGCCCAAAATCGTTTCCTAGGATTTCTATGTATCCCAATAAGACTCTCATGACATTTTAAGTCCTATTATGTATGGGTAATTTTTTTTTTCCTATTTTAGTAAGGATTTAAATTCTAAGGTTTATTGTAAACTATAAATACACTTTAGGATTTTTTTAGTTTATTCATTCAATTCATTGACATATTGAGAAAAAACACATTCACATATTGATTGATTGAGAAGGAGGCTCAACAATCTTGGTTTGTTATTAGTTTGTTAGTTGATTTAAGAATTTGTGATTTCTTCTATTATTATTGTTAGATTGATTTTGTAGTTTAGTCTATGGAGTCCATAATTGATCTCATAAATATGAGTGACTAATTCCCTTAGCTAGGGTTGTGTGAACCTTGGCGAATTAACAGAGTGGAGGAAGTGCCAAGTCATTCTAGATAAAAATTCTTGCTTGTATTGCTTTATATTCGCTATGATTGATTTCTTAATGGGTGCACACAGTAGGATCCCACCTGTATATTGCTACTTACTCTAAAAGAGGAGTAGTGACTAGGAAAAAATACAAACAACACTAATTTAGGAGTTAATGTTTGATTCATTAACACATAATGGAATATAGTGAATTATCATTAGATTTTATCTAATAAATTGAGACTCAAAAGATAATATTTAATTCGTATAAAGATAAGGGTTAGTAACATAACACTGTGAGACTCAATAGGTAAAGGGTAAATCCTTCTACTTATTCAAAAGACTATAGGAGGTACATAACTTATCGATTTTGTATGCAAGATATTGGAATAGTATGATAGTGCACGATAAGTCTACTGAGTTAAGAAGCCAGGAGAACATAAGCCTAGTGTTCGTCTAAGATTCTTTACAACTAAGAGCATCTAATTCTTCTCATTTTTCTATTTCAACAAATCCCCCCTTTTTAATTTTCTCCACTGCCTGGTAATTGTAACAAGTTTGAGAAGGATTTTCAACGTATTCCCTTTTGATTCGACCCCAACCTAGTTGGATTACTATATTTGACAACGATCGTTTGATACTTCAATTGGAGGTGTATTTTGAGTGTTATCAAATTTTGGCACCGTTGTTAGGGAATACGATCTTAAAATTCTTGGTTAAAGTTGTTGGAGTTATTGGGCTTTATTTTATATTTTTATTTACTTTGTTAACCTACTCTTCTTAAGATAACAACTTTTCCAGATAAAGTATGGAGTGATAATGACTTCTTATTTATTCATCTTTTTTGTTTTAATATGGTGCATTATTACTGAAGTGTGTCAAATATAGTATGTGAGCACAAGGATAACCTGTTGGAAACAATAACACACCCTGTCCACAACAATCATATTCTTATTCAAGAGGTTGATATGTTTGGCTTAGATATTTACTACCTACAAGTGGAGTTGAATGCAAACGTTGCTGCGTGGAAGGCCACTTAGTTATGGGTAGTCTAAGACTGAAAGAATTCTAAATGTTCAACTTAAGGAGCTAAAATTAGAGGAGTCTGAAATTGCTCATGCTCTTATGGATAATGTCCCTATTAAGGAGAGCATACGAGAGCTATGTAGGGGTGTAAAAAAGACTGCAAATCCCGAGTTGGGGCATATTGGACCTCATTCAAAGAATTTTTCCACATTGTGTTTAGATAGTCAGATCTTGATCAAGCCATTCGAGTATGAAAAAGAGTGTAAGGAGAAGGAAATATATATCAATATTCTTTAATTTGTTGAGCCAAAATCAAAGAACTACATTTCCCACATAAGGGCTAAGAAGTACCAAATGCCATATATATTTCTTGGGTCCTTTATTTTTATACCTCCACCCCATGAGCATAATGGGAATCAAAAAAACAATTAAGGGTGCAGTTCATAGGTTTAAAGTGGAAAGAGAAAACTGGAGGCTAACATTTGGGCTACCTTGATGAAGTCTGAGTAATCAAGGTACCCATGGGCTAGTTTAGGAAGTCTGAGTCTCAACCAAGTATCGTCATGTCACGATGTGAAATAAGGTAGTACTTGGGGGGCAACCCAAGGTATTTTGTTGTTTGTATTCATATTTCATGATTGACGTAGGATATCTGCACCTATGGTGACACATGTATGTTCCTAACTCTCTTGTTTTGTAGAGGTTTGTGCAATGGGGAAAATGCATGATTTTAAGTTGGGGGTGGGGCTGCTTGAGGGCCTTGATGCGCTCTTGGGTTTTTATTATCGTGTATCTTTTCCCTGGAGTTTTGTTCCTAGTAGATCTAATAGTTTTAGGCGTATTATGTTTTGTTTTGTAATATCTTATGATTAACTAGAAGAGAAATAAGTATCTAGGACAGTTGACATATTTCTGTTAATTTTTGATAAAAATAATAATACCTCTCCAATTATCTATTTTTGAACTGTGTGATATGTATATATATGTAACTATTGTGAATCTTGTTATGACATTAGAATTAGGAACGTGATAATCATTGCTATCAATTGCATGAACTAGATAGGTAGTAGCTTGTGATGTAAATCTGTGTCATGTATGTTTGGGATACTACTTAGTTCCCTTTGTATGTTGAATTCAGAAATTGCCTGGTTAGTCTTGCCTAGGTTAAAGATAGTTGCTTAGGAAACGATCATATGCCATTTTTATTGTAGTTCACTTTTTACCTAAATGACCTTCTATGTGGAAATTAGTATCCCTTGATCCCTATTTTAAGCCTTATATTCTATTTCTTTGTTTTTATTTTTCACCTTCTCATTCATGTTACAATGAACCTATTTTGGCCCTGGTACTCCTTGGAGATTGTGCACCTCAACTGAGGTAAATTGCTTAAGTTGAGGGTGGCTAGCATAGGGTACGGTATGAAGAAGGATAGAATAAGAGAAAAATAAAATAAGGTTGGGTATGGTAGCAAAATAAAAGCAAAAGACAAAGAAAAAGATTCGAGAGCCTAGTGCATCCTAGGTATGTTCTAACCTTCCTATGTTTTACTTTGTTTTAGCACATTAAGGACAATGCACTGTTCTTAGCTAGGGAAGGGCATACCATGCCTAAGTTGAAAAAAAAAAGAATAAGAAAACCATATCGATCCTGAATGTGCATAAAAAAGGGTGAAATAAGGGTGGAAAAGAAAGTGAAAATTGGCTAACAAGTGAGACCCTAAATTTAGTGCAGTGCTAAGAAGGCTTAGTTAGTTAATAAGTCCATAGGTATCATACCATCCCCAAGCCTACATTACAAGCAGATAAAAGTCCTATAGTGATCCTAACTTGAATGTTTAAGAGCTAAGTTAAACAAAATAAGGGCAAGCCTATGGTATTTGACTTGCATTGATTGGAACTACTTTTTGAGTGTGAGTGTATTTTGACCGCCCCTGCATTGACATGCCTTATTTCATATGAGTGAGTGGGTCTTCTTTGTTATGAGAGAACATGGGTTGTATTGCTAGCAGCTTACTTATTTGGGTAGTGTAACTTGTATATATGCATGGTTTTTGTAGCTAATGTAATGCCATAGCTTGATTCTTTTGTGTCACATTATTATGATACATTAATACACGTAGTTGAATTTTAAAGCATTAAAATTAGAGAGGGTAATGATCTTGAGCTTAAATTTGATGATAGACTGTCATAGGTATCTTAGGTTTCTTTTGGTTAAGTATCATCGTATTATTTTATTGCTTGAGAACATGTAACATTCTAAGTTGAGGGTATTGATGTGGTATAGAAATATAGAACTTTCGATGCTAAAAAATTTGAGAATGTATAGGTACTTAAGGCTATTTTGTGGAACTAAGGTGATTTTTAAATGTTTTGCAGAAAATCGTGTTTTGAATGCTAATTTCGTGAAAAAGGAGGAAAAAGATGTGTTTGGCTACTTTTTGGTGCAATTAAGGATGTTTGGGACACTTTCCAGCTTGTTTGTGATCAAAGCATGTTAAGAATTAAAGAAGATCTAAAAGGATGATTCTCAGGAACTACCAAGTCAACCTACAGATCGTATATGGGACCCATGGACTGCAGGTGGGAAAAGCAGGTGCCGGAGATCAAAATTCCGAGAGTTAGGATGCAGGACTTGTACCCACGCCCTGTACCTGTGCCCAGGGTCTAGACCGCAGGTAGTACCTGCGCCCTGTGCCAGATTACGCGTATAGGGAGTAGGTGGCCAATGACAGTAATTTTTTTAGATTGGCCCAAAATTGTTTCCTAGGGTTTCTATGTATCCCAATAACACTTCTATGACGTTTATAAGTCCTATAATGTATGGGTAATTAAGTTTTCCTATTTTAATTAGGATTTGAACTATAGGGTTTCTTGTAACCTATAAATACCTTTCAGGCTTTCTATAGTTTTTTAATCAATTTATTGACATAATGGGAAAAACACATTTCAATGTTGGTTGATTGAGAAGGAGGTACTTTTGGGGCCAAGTTCTCAACTATCTTTGTCTGTTCTTGATTTGTTATTAAATTTAATACTTTGGGATTTCTTTTATTATTATTTTCAGATTGATTTTATAATTTTGTCTGTGGATTCTATGATTGGTCTCATAAATATGAACGGCTAATTCCCTTATCTAGGGTTGTGGGAATTCTGGCGGATTAACAAACTAGAGGAAGTGCCAAGTCATCCTTGATAAATATTTTTGCATGTATTGCTTTATCTTCGTTGTGATTGATTTCTTAATTGGTGAAAATAGTAGCATCCTACCTAGATATTGCTACTTACTCCAAAAGAGGAGTAGTGACTAAGAAATGATAAAGAAAACAGTAATTCGGGAGTTATTGTCGATCCATTGACACATGATGAAATATAGAGAATTATTGGTAGCTTTCATCTAATAACATAAGATCAAAAGGTAATAGTTAACTAGGATCAAGATAAGTGTTAGTAACACAACACCCAGTGACTCAAAAGGTAAATGCTGAAATACTTCAACTTGTCCAAAAGACTATAAGAGGTACATAACTTATCGATTCTGTATGCAAGATATTGGAATAGTCCAATAGTGCATGATAAGTCTACTGAGTTGAGGATCCATGGGGAATACAAGCCTAGTGTTCATTTTAGATTGTTTACAACCAAGAGCTACCGATTCTTTTCCCTTTTTCTATTTCAACAAATCACCCCCTCCCCCCATTTTACTTTCCTATACTTTTTGGTAATTGTAACAAGTTTTAGAAGGATTTTCGTCATATTCCCTTGAGATTCGGCCCCAACCTAGTTGGGTTACTATATTTTATAGCGACCATTTCATCCTTAAATCGGAGGTGTATTTGAGCGTGAACAACTATGAAAAATCATATGTGGGGCTTATTTATGAAAATTGCATTTCTGAAACCAACTCAATGTCCCCATATGCTCAAGGAGTAATTACCCTAAAAATGAGTAAATTTCGAGCTATATTGGTGCTAAGATGAAGTCACCATGGTGTAGGGATTTTAGATGGAGAAAAGGGAAAATTAACCATGAAAATGAAGGAATCTTACCAAAAATTGAAGGAAAACCGCATAATTAATCTATACCCAAGATCAATAATTGCCTACAATTGCTATTCCCAAGCTATCCACTCTTTAGGGTTTAAATATCTTGAGAATGGATTAGAAATAGGAATAAATAAGATAAAAGGGGGTATATATATCCTTCCCAAGTATATGGGTATCGCATTCGTGACCCGTCAATCGCAATTACGATGCCTAGCCAAAAGGAATAGAAGTCACGTTCACAACATATCCATCACATTCATGATAATGGACAATATGTCAGGAGTGTCACTATCGTGACTTACAATGTTGCTTACACAAAACTTTCTGGTGGCTACTAGATCCCGTAAGTGATCAATGGCTCATGATCTCCTATGCACCAGCACCAGATGAGACTTGGAAATTTCCCAGTGTCATGACCAAGACAAAAACATTTGGGGTACACACTGGTCACCCTACGATTGGTACACTATGACTCGTATGGAGTTATTACGACTCAAAACCCCTATTCATAGTCATAATATAATCTTTAGGCTATCAAACTGGTCTTGCTAAGATTGGGATCTTTAAGACTTGTGTAGACATCTTACGACTCATATAGTGAGTCGTAGGTTGGGTAGTGAGCTTAAAGCTCAGGGATTTTTCAAGGACAAAAATCTGAGGTGTTACACCACATCTCTGCTAACTCCTCGAGATTCATCCAGAATCCTGTATACATAAACGGGCTATGCTACCCTATCAAATTTGATGTTTCAGAATCAATGAAGCAGTTGAAATTACCATTAGAGGTTGTTTCAATAAAAAGTGGGTCTCATACCCAACTTACCATTTTCTTAAATTTTGACAATAGCTCAAAATGTTCTCGGGTGCCTACTGACCCGAACCAAAGGTTCACCTTGTCATAATTAGAATACGGGGTTGTTTGACTGATGTTTTTGCTTTGTAGACAATTTGAACAAGAAAAGACTCCAAAATAGGGAATTGACTCTAAAAATCAAAGGAACTGCCTAATAATTGAACTGTCAGTTTCAGCAAGTTATAATGACTTGGGGAAGCTATAGGAATCCCTAATAGTAAAAATAAGTGTTAATACAAAATATAACCTAAAGGGTCATTACAATGATGTAGCACCCCTAAACAATCGAAGGCCAATGTAAATGTGTCACATGTACAAGTCGATATATTCCAACCATCAAATATAGCCATGTTGCTTGAATCTGATTGGATTAAAAAATTTATACTTACCATGACTCTTCATCGAACAACTACAAACAAGGGTCTCATAATTTCCAAAGGGACCAGAATCCTAACAAAAAGACAAAGAGGGCTCGTGGATCAAACATCACAAATTTCACTACAAACTACAAGTTCAAGCATTCAAGAACTCAACTTCATACACAACTCAAGATCAAGAACAAAAATCCTTGGATTCAAGTACAAAATGTGTTGCAAAGAAAATGAGCTTTTATTTATTTTTTTAATTAAAAAACATAGGAAAAAGTTTTGAACTCGAATTTGAAAATATTTGAAAAGTAAATTAAGTAAACTGTAAAGATATTTCTATATCCTGAAACAGAAAAAGACTTAGAGATTTAAGAAAATTCTGAGTAAGAAGTTCTTATTAATACCTTTGGTAGGATTTTAAAGCACCTAAGGAGTCTTCTAACATGCATTTGTCCAACCTATTTGAAAATGACTTATTTGACTAACTTTGAAAAGAAATTATTTTTAGTCTAAAAATTAATAAGTCCAATAGAAATTATTTTATTAATAAATTTACTGAAAAATAGTTTCAAAAATATATTTTGATAACTAGCTGGGGAATTTATCTAAGTTAAAAGTTAATAGAAAATAAAGAAAGATAAAAGATAAACTACACAAATTTAGGCCTCTGTAGGTCCAATCTTATTCTAATCCCTGCCTTAATTCTAAGAATTAGGCCATTTTAGCCCATAAAATGTTGTACTTGTCCTAGATCTATTTCTTCAAACTTTAAGGCCCAAAATCTGTTCCACTTGTATTATATTACAAAGTTTCTTTTAACGCCCAAAAAATATAAAATTAAAACTTTTCAAAAACAAAAAAACTAGCAACTTCTTGTTAGGATTTAACCTATTTTTTATTCTCCTTCCTTTGTATCTGTATGATATATATGTACCAGTCTTTTAGATTTTGGGGTTGACTCAAAATGAAGGATAGGCCTCAATGGACCATAGAGGAAATACAATGCAGAAATAGTCCATTTTAGACTCGAGTAAATTTCATATGTGAAAGAAAAATAAAGAATTAAAAACATGTTCTGAACTAGACAATTAAAGAGAAACAAAATGAAATAAATCATAAAAAGTAATCAAAATCCTAATAAGAATCAATCATATGAGAATAAGTGCAATGACCCTCCAGGTCATTTTTAGCATTTCTGCACTATTTCACCATTTAGAGCTTTTCCATAGCTTCCCCAAGTCATTTATGACTTGCTAGTGTTGACAGTTTGATTATCGGGTAGTTCGTTTGGTTTTAGAGCCAATTTTCTATTTTAAAGCTTTTGCCATTGAGAATCGGGTATCAGTCTTAAACTTCAAGTAAATGGCCTTGTATGCCGATTTTGATAGTTTTGTTAGATTTTGATAGATTTGTTAGATTTGAAATGCCAATTTTAAACGAGGGGGACCTTTAGTTCAGGTATTGAGGCTTGGAGACTTATTTTGGGCTATTTGTTAGATTTTAGTTAAAATGCGCATGGTTGTGGGATCCATATTCCATCGAAACAACCTTTTCTAGAAATTTCAATGGTAGTGTTGCATCTGAAACGTCAAATTTGGTAGGTTTCCTAGTTTTTTTTCATTCACAGACTTCGAATGAACCCCCAGGGTCTAATAAAAAACTTGGAAAATGTTAAGTTTAAATTGTGCAGGACCATAAGGCCTTTGAGTTTTCAAGTTCTTGGCCATATTTGATAAGGCCAAGGAAATTTTCTATTGCAATCGATATGTCCTTGAACACATTTGTAAAGACCAAATTTATTTTCCATCGCTGTTGATAACGCCCAAACGACCCATCATTTAAAGGATAAAGCGGGTGCTGTCAAACTATAGTAACCCAAATAGGTTGGGGTTGATCCCACATGAAATAGGCCAAAGATATCTCTAAAACTTATTGAGACAGTCGAGTAGTAAGAAAAAGTAAGAGGAGGGATTTACTAAAATAATAAAAGGAGAAGAATTGGTTGCTTTTGGTTGTAAATAGTCTAAGATGAACACTAGGCTTGTGTTCCCCTAGCTTCTATCTCCCCAGATTTATCATGCACTGTCAAACTATTTCGATATCTTACATGAAGAATTTGATAAGTTATGTACCATCAAATGTCTTTGGGACTCATTGACGGATTTCACCCTTTACCTTTTGAGTTTCAGGGTGTCGCTCTACTAACCCTTATCCTAGATCCTAGTTAGCTATAACTTTGTGGTCTCAAATTATTAGATGAAGCTAATTGGCTTAAGAAGATAATGCTAGTAAGCTTGTTTCAGTAATTAACTCTAAATTACTGTTGTCATTATATTTTCCTAGTCCCTACTCTCCTTTTGGAGTGATTAGGAATATCTAGGCGCGAACCTAATGTTTGCAACCGCTAAGACAACTATCAAACTGAAGATAATACGATCCATCCTAGAATCTTTATCTAGAATGACTTGACACTTCCTCTACTTCATTAATCTGCCAGGGTTCCCACAGCCCTACCTGAGGGAATTAGCCGCTCATAGTCATGAGATAAATCATGGAATGAACCAACAAAATTACAGAATCAATCTCACAATAATGAAAAAGAAAACCCAAAGTCTTAAATTGAATAACAAACCCAAAATAAACCAAGAACAATAAGAACCCAAGATCACAAATCAATCTTCGAATCCAAGGATATTTGTGACTTATCCCCAAAGGGCTTATTCTAGAACAATCTCTCAATATCTGAATGAAAATATAAACAAAGCCTAAAGGGTATTTATTGAATACAAATAACCCTAGAAATCAAATCCTATATAAAATAGGAAAACATTACACACCGTACATAATAAGACTTAAAAACATCATAGGAGTGCATTTAGGTTACATGGAAGCCTTACGAATCAAAGCTTGAATGAAAAGGGAAAAACGTAGTTGGTGGCCACTTACTTGGGCCACATATGACCCATATGTACTACATACGGTCTATAAGTCAACCTAGGTAAGTGCCAAAAAATATTTCTATAGCTTTGCACTCTCTGGATCTTCGATTCTGGTACTTGCCTTAGCCACTTACGGTCCACAAGTACTACATACGGTCTGCAAGTGGACCCAGGATTGTGCCAGAGTCTTCAAATTCCTACAACCAATCCTCTAGACTTCAAATTTTGGTACATGCTTTGGTCACATACACTCGGTAAGTGCCACATACACCCAAAAATGCTCAAGTAAGTAGCTAAAAACTTCATTTTTTTTAATCTTTTTCTTGAATTTAGCATCCAAAAGCGAATTTCCTGCAAAACTCTCTAAAAATACATTAAATTCAACAAAATAGACTTAAGTACATGCATATTCTCATAGTTTTAAGAGTCAAAAATGTTATAAATTTATAGTACATCAACACCCTCAACGTAGAATGTTGCAGGACCCCAGGAAACAAAACACAACAAAACAATACGACGATGCTTAACTAAGAGAAACCTAAGATACCTAGGCAGTCAATCATCAAATTTAAGCTACAGATCATTAACCTGTCCAAGTTTGATCACTTCAAAACCAACTGTGTGTATCAATGAAGTACAAGTGATACAATGGAATAAAGCGATTTTATTACATTAGCAACAAACAACCATGCAAATATACAAGTTAAACTATCCAAACAAGTAAGCAGCTTGTAATACAACCCATGTGACTCACAACAAAGAAGTCCCACTCACTTATATGAAATAATGCACATCAATTTAGGGAAAGTCAAGAGACATTCACACTCACAAAGTGTGCGTCAAATACCATAGGCTTGCCCTTATTTTCTTTACCTTAGTTTTTCAAAAGTCAAGTTAGGATCACTATGGGACTTTATTCGACTTGTAATGTAGACTTGGGGGGCTGGTATGGTACATATGGCTATATCAAGTGACTAAGCCTCTTTTGCACTATAATAAATTTAGGGTCTACACTTTAACCAATTTCCTTTTATTCCACCCTTATTTCTCACTCTTTTATTTTAAAGCACATTCACGTTGAGTATGGTTTTATTATTCTTTTTGTTTTTTAACCTTTTCACATTTTTTTGCTTTTTCTTTTGCTACCACACCCAACCCTACTTTTTTTTGTTTTCCTTATTCATAACCTCTTTGCATAAGCATTCCTATGATAGCCAACCTCAACTTAGGTGATTTGCCTGAGTTGAGGTGTAAAATGTCCAAGTAGGACCAGGGCCAAAATAAATTCATTGTAACACAAATGAGAAGGTGAAAGGTAAAATCAAAGAAATAGGCTATAAGGATCAAAACAGGAATCAAGTCATTCATATTGGGAAGGTCATTTTGGCTAAAAGTGGACTTAGATAAAAAATGGCCTATGATCCGTTCCTAACTGACTATCCTACAACCTAGGCAAGACCAACCGAGAAAGTTCTAGATTTAACACACGAAGGGCACTAGGTAGTATCTCACACACATATGACACATGATTATATCATAAAGCTACAACACCTATCCAATATATACAATTTATGGCTATGGGGATCATGTCCCTAATACTAATGCCATAACAAGATTCACAATAGTCACACATATATACATACACATAGTTCAATGACGTATCATCTTTCTCAAAAATCAAAAACATGTCAGCTATCCCAGATACACACTTTTCTCCTACTTAAACAAAAACATTAAAAAAAAACACCGCACGCCTAAACATGTCGGCTCTACTAGGAACAAGACTCTGGGAAAAAGATGTATGACAACTAAAAACCCAAGAGGACATCAAGACCCATAAGCAATCCCACCCTTAAATTCAAATCATGCATTGTCCCTAATGTATCAAACCACTACAATAAAAGAGAGTTAGGAACATACCCATGGCACCATAGGCACAAAGATCCGATGTCAATCACAAACACAAATACAAACAAAAAATACCTTAGGTTGCCTCCCAAGCATTGTCTGATTTAACGTCATGACATGATGGGGCTATGTTGGTTACGTAGAATTCACCAACAAGCCCATGGGTTCCTTGATTACTCAGAATATATCAAGGTAGCCTAAGAATTGGTCTCCAGTTTTCTTTTTCCACTTTGAACTTATGAATTTCACCCCTAATTGTTTTTCTAATTTCATATTATGTTCCAGGATCGAAGGTATAAAAATAAAGGACCCAAGAAATAGATGTGGCATACTGTACTTCTTGTTACGTGAGGAGTGTAATTCTTTAATTTTGGATCAGCAAATTCAAGAATATAGACATATGTTTCATCCTTCTTGTATTCTTCTTTAGGCTCGGATAGCTCGATCAAGATCTTACTATCAAAAACCAACATGGAAAAATGCTTCAAATAAGGTCCAATATGCTCTGACTCAGGAATTACATTCTTCTTTAAGTCCCCACATAACTCTAGTACGTTATCCTTAATTGTGACACTATTCATAAGAGTATGAGCTATTTTTGACTCCTCCAATTATATCTCCTCCAGTTGGCTTTAAAAAAGTTTTTCAATCTCACACTACCCATAACTAGGTTGCTAGGTGTTACACGAAAAAACTCTTACATCTAATATTCTACTTGTAAGTGGTGAATATCCAAGCCAAACCTATCAACCTTATGTATAAGCTCTTGATTTCCGTTTGCCAGGAGCGCCAATGTGTTAAGCATGCTCTCATTATGTTCCAATAATATATTTATTATGCTCGTACCGTAATGTACCATATCAAAAGGAAAAGGATCAATAAATAAGAAGTTATCATCACTCCATATTTCGTCTGGCCAGGTCATCATCCCAAGAAGAATATGAAACAAAACAAACAAATCAAAAGAAAATAAAACCCAATAACTTCAACAACTTCAACCAAGAACATCAAAACCATATTCCTCAATAGCAGCAACAAAATTTGATAACACCTAAACTACCCTTTCTTGGAAGGATAAAATGGGTGCTATCAAAATATAGTAACCCAACTTGGTTGGGGTCGATCCCACATAGAATATGCTAAAGTTATCTAAAAAATTTGCTGAAATAGTCGGGCAATACATAAAAGTAAAAGGGGGGATTTAGTAAAATAATAAAAGGGAAAGAATTGGTTGATTTTGGTTGTAAACAATCTAATACGAACACTAGGCTTGTGTTTTCCCTATCTTCTAACTCCGTAGATTTATCGTTCACCATCGGACTATGTTGATATCTTGAATTGTAAATATGATAAGTTATGTACCATCAACTGTCTGTGGACTCATTGAAGGATTTCACGCTGTACCTTTTGAGTATCAGGGTGTCGCTCTACTAATTCTTATCTTAGATACCAGTTAACAATCATCTTGTGGAACTCAAGTTATTTGATGAAGCTAACTGGCTTAAGAAAATAATACTAGTAATCTTGTTTGGCAATTAACTCCAAATTACTAATGTCATTATCTTTTCCTATTCCCTACTCCTTTTTTGGAGTGAACAGGAATTTCTAGGCGGGATCCTAACATTTACAACCGCTAAGACAACTATCAAATTAAAGATAATATAACACATACAAGAATCTTTATCTAGAATGACTTGACACTTCCTCTACTTCGATAATCTGCCAGTGTTCCCACAACCTTACCAAAGGGAATTAGCCGTTCATAGTTATGAGATCAAGCATCGAATCCAAAGATAAAATTACATAATTAATTTCACAATAATGAAAGAAGAAATCACAAAGTCTTAAATCAAAAAAAATGAAAAACATACCAAGAACAATAAGATCCCAAGATCATAAGTCAATCTTGGAATTAAAGGATGTTTGTGACTTAGCCCCAAAGGACTTATCTAAGAACACCCTCTCAATATTTGAATGAATAAACTAAACAAAGCCTAAATTTATAGAGTACAAGAACCCTAGAAATAAAATCCTAAATAAAATAGAAAAACATAACTAACCATATATAATAAGACTTAAAAACTTCATAGGAGTGTATTTAGGTTACATGGAAACCCTAGGAATCAAAGCCCAAATAAAAAAGGAAAAATGGGGTCGGTGGACACTTACTTGGGCCACATATGGCTCGTATGTACTACATATGGTCTGCAGGTAGAAACAGTAAGTGCCAAAAAATTTTCTTGTAGCTTTGCACTCTTTGGATCTTGGATTCTAGCACTTATCTTTGCCACCTACGATCCACAAATACTATATACCATTTGTAAGTAGACCTAGGCAAGTGGTAGAGTCTTTAAATCTTTGCAACCAAGCCTCTGGACTTTAAATTCTTGTACTTGCTTTGGTTACATATGCCTAGTAAGTTCTACATACACCCCAAAAGGCTCAAGTATCCAAAAACTTTATTTTTCATCTTTTTCTTGAACTTAGCATCCAAAATCTAATTTCCTTTAAAACACTCCAAAACATATTAAATCCAACAAAATAGCCTTAAGTAAATGCATATTCTCATATTTATAAGCAACTAAGATGTTTTAAATTTATAGCACATCAATGTTTGCGAGCTTGTCTTCACGTTCACAAAGAGTATCCTCCATGCTGGGCTTGACTTCCTTCTTTGCAATCATGGTAGACCTATTGCATTATGAAGGGTATGCTAGGTTGACGCCTACATTCATGATCGGGTCCTCGCATTTGCAATGAAGGAACCCTTGGCAGTATATACAGTTGCCAAATAAGATTTGCTCCTATTATACAAGCCCCTAGGTGCCATAAAAAGCCTTAAAGAGCTAAGAAAGTGTGAGCATCGATACATAGGTGTTCAGAGTGAGTCAGAGAGTTTGGGGGGGGGGGGGCATTTCCTCATCAAGGATTGTAGTAAGTTTTCATTAATTTCTTATTTAATTATCCCCTTTAAAATCGAAATCCCTAATAATTTGCAGGCTGATTTGAGGGAGTAATTTTACTCAAATTTCACTCATTTTTAGGATAAATGTTCCTTGATCCTAGAGGACGTTTTGGAAATTTTAAAGTTATGATTCTTTAAGTAGACCCCACGTTAGATTTTAGCTCAATTTTGGACTCAAAGCTTTTATATACAATATAGGTATCATTATTCTCATATTAATTCTTATATCATAATTTTAATAGTGTTGTATCATGCAAAGGCTTCTTATAAGGGAAAAGCTCCACTTTACTGGGTTTTCTAAGGAATTCATCAATGTCTAGGTAGGCTAGGCTTACTTTCCTTATAGATTGATTTTTATTATAGTATTGTTATAGTAACATGCTAGATTTGGGTTGGAGTTTATAGATTGGTTGCATATTTAGTAAAAATTTAGAATATTTAGTCAATTAGAGAGCCATTTTTGGTAGAATTGACCCCATTCCTCCTTCTCTTGAGTTAAATTTCTTAGGATTTACTTAGATTTATTTAAAATCTAGTAGTGGAAATTAAAGCCTTAGTCTACTTTTTGGTACTCATACTATACTTCTATATATTTTTCCAATGTAGATCCGAGTACTAGCTATCACCATTGTTGTTCTATCTAGTATATTCTAATGTTCGAAGATAGGATGATGTCACGACCCAAGGTTACCCCTTAGTCGTGACAATGGTGCTTATAGCCACAAGTGACCCTAAGCAAACCCATAAGCTTCTACCTGCTATAAGAATTGAGGAAAACAATAATATAATGCATGAGTGGATAATACACTGATATGGTACTGTAAATTGAATACTGGAATACAAAGCAAAATATGTCTAAAATATCTAATAGAATACAAGAAACCAAACTATCTATATGAAATAACTATTTATACTGAAATGACACACTGACTTTTTAACTGATTGTCTGAAAGCCTCTAAACATCATAAGGAGTATATGGGACAAGCCTCCAACAAACTCTGTCTGACTGAACATAAGAAAGTACTGAAATAAACAAATCAAGTCCCCGATGGATGAGGAATCACCACTATTGCTGTTGAGTAATACTGAGATGTGTAAGAACAGTTTGGAATTTAAGCGTTTGAACATATGTTAAAAGACAACATATCCAAAAGAAAGTATGCGGTCAGTACTTTGAATGTACTTGTATGTAAGATAAGGACTGACTGAAATGCATGAGATAACTGAGCATGAATGCATGACCAAGAATAAATATATTTCTGAGATAATGTGTAATCTAAAAGACTAAATCCTGTATAACTGAATAACTAAAAATCTGTATGCTTACAAAATAGTGCAAACATAAGTATATGGTTAGTACTTTGAATGTACTGGTACGTGAGATAAGGTCTATGTGAAATGCATGAAATAACTAAGCATGAATGCATAAACATGTAATATCTGAGAATGCAAGACCAAGCATAAACATATTTCTGAGATAATCTATAATCTGAAAGACTGAATCCAGTATAATAGAATAACTAAAAATTTGTATGCTTTGGTTAAGCAAAACCAGAGCTATGATTTACTAAATATTAACTGAGACTGTGGGAGGTACCATGTAATCGACATGCCCTAATCTGAGATATTTAGGGTCAAACTGGTAACCCCAGTTAGAAGGGTGGCAGTACCATGCCCTGGGTACTAACACTATCTATGTGGATCCACTAATATATTCTCTCGAAGAAATAGGATGACAAACATAAACTAAAGGGTAAGATAGGATGTTAAACCTAAACTAACGGGTGACCCCTGAGGGGAATTCACAGCTAAACTGATGGGTGATCCCTTATCTCCTACACTGGATACGAAGTTCTGGAATACAGGGACTACTACTAATGACTTTGCCTAACTGATGGGGAAGCTGCCATCCCTACATTCACTCGGTGCTAAATCCTACTTCCAATTAATCTGACACTGGTACTGAACTAACTATGCTGAACTAAACATTATTTTTATAATGCTCATCATGATTATATCAACTAAGTAAAATAATAATATCCATGGTTTAATAGAATCATTATTTAAAGATCTAAAATCATGTAAACCACCTAGGTGTCAGTTGTTCATAACCCGCCAGCACTAAATAATCAAAAATACAATATTAAGGCTTAAAACTGTAATATGAAATCATGGTCCAAAGGTCCCCAATCATAGATGTGTCATCAAACATGTGAAATCATGAACTTGAATATGGGAACGTCTCAAAACATAGGAAAATAGAATGATTACGTGACGAAGATCATAACTTGATTATGTAACATAAAATTTACTTGAATATGACATGGGAGATTGAAACTTAAAGCATAGTTAACCTAACTTTTCATGGAATCATTATTGAACATAAATTGAGTCAAACTTCTAACAAAATAATAGAATTTAATCCATCTTGAACATACAAAATTCCATAATAAGAGAAAAATCCATTCTTTAGTTGAAAAGAGGGTTTTTGGGCTCTATGGGTGAAAGGGACCTATGGATGAACACCCCATATACATTAATAGCTAGATTCTTAAGGATTTCTTGAGAGTTCCTTGAATTTGGAAGCTTGAACTCTTGATTTCTTGAATAAAGAGCTTAGATTTTATTCTTGGGAAAGAGAAGATTTTTTAATGATTGATTTTGAGAGAAAGGGAAAAATAATGCCTGTAAGGATGCCCCAAATTGTGTTATGGACGAATTGGGTTGAGAGAGAAGGCCTAATTTCCCTTTGATCTCAATGACCAAGGAGTTGGACGCACAACACGTAAGGTGCTGTGACCCCCAGAAATATGGGAATGGCCTTGCGTCATGACCCTTATCCGAGGGAGCAGGCCTCGCATCGTGAACCCCAGCAAAGTGGGAATGGCCCTTGTGCCATGGGACTATCACGAGGGCTTGTTGTTTTAGCTATCTAAACACACCCCAAAAACCATTTGAAAATCCTAAATCTCTCTCGAGACATACCTTTAACCTCTCTAAACATGAATCAACTCAAAAACCAATGTCTCAGATTTGGGAAGGCCAAAATAAAAATTTGTAAAGTTTAGGAGTCTTGAAAATTACTAAGTCCTCAACACTTAGTGAAACTTTCAAGCCTTGTACCCCTTAAGCATGCAACTAAGAACTGAATCAAGCTTAGAATACTATGAGATATTACAATATCTCCCCCTTGGGAACATTCATCCTCGAATAAAACTGGTTAGACTAAGAATACTAAAGCAACTGAGATTATATACTAAACATGCATGACTTGGAACATGATTACACAATTGAGTCTGAAGCATGATACATGAACTGGAATGATTTCATGAATACATGTAATGACATAAGAACGTTTACATTAATGATAATAAAATTGAACCAATCTAAGAAAAATCTTTACCTAAAGTTGAATCTGAGTTTGAAGAGAAAAGATGAGGGTACTTGGCTCGCATATCTGTTTCTACTTCCCAAGTAGCTCCCTCAATAGACTGATTCTGCTATAGGACTTTTACCAAGGGAACGTCTTTATTCGTTAGTCTATGAATTTGACAATAAAGAATATCAATTGAAACTTCTTTGATGGAAATGCTATCCCAAACGTCCATATTTTCTAAAGGAACAAAAATAGATAAATCACCAATACATTTCCTTAACAAAGAAACAAGGAACAGTAGATGCATTGACGCTAAATCTGTAGGCAACCCAAGCTCATAATCTACCTTCCCAAAATGGTTCAAGATTCTATAAGGGCCAACATAGGGACTGAGTTTCCCATTGTTTCCAAATCTTTTCACTCCTTTCAAGGATAAAATTTTTCAAATAAACTAAATTACAAACTTCAAACTCAAGATCTCTTCTCCTCATATTTGCATAAGATTTCTGACGACTTTAGGGTGTTTTCAGCCTCTCCTAAATCAACTAAACTTTCTCTATCACCTAAAATACTAAATTTGGCCCTACCAAAGCAGCCTTACCTACTTCAAACCAACCAATAAGGGATCTATATCTCCTTTCATAGAGCCTCAAATAGAGCCATTTGAATACTGGAGTGATAACTATTGTTGTAGGCAAACTTAATCAATGGTAAGTGGTGTAACGCCTCAAATCTGGTACCCGAAATGTTACACTATGCTCATGATCCCAAAGGACCACAAGCTAACCCAAGACTGATATCTATACCTGAACACTGTATAATATATTGTGTAAATGCAAACATAAAGGCTTTAAGGTTCAAAACTGTGACACAATATATAATAAAATATAACATCTGTGTGGGGTGTGAAATACCCAAAACAAACTAATAAACTGACTAAACATGATAGTCTAAAAAGTCTCTAACTGTCTGAAGAAGGATTTGATGGGATATGTCCATAACTAACTCCAACTACTGAAATAAACTAAGTACTAAAATGATAAGATAATGTTCATGTCCTCAAAGGATGATGACTCACTGTTGACTCTAACTACTGAGTACTAGAATGCTACTGATGTATGGAGCTCATGCTTCTGAACCTATGGTATAAAATACTCTAGCACAAATACGTCAATACGATTGAATGTACTGGTATGCATGTGAGGTAGGATGAATGCAAAGGGTTCAAATACATGAACTATACTAATTGACTGAACAACATGAATGTGATAATACATTTGTAAATACATAATAACTGTAACTGAGTTTGTGATAACATGATTCCTAAATCTAAGTACTGATAACATGAGATACTGATAACCATATAACTGAAATAACTAATACTGAGTGACTGTATCTCACTGTCTAGTTTCTGATAGAACTAGCTGATTTTAGTTCTGTTCTGAGATGACTACATCTGACAGTTCTAAATTCTATAAAACTATCTGAGTTCTATTACTTAGACTGAATGACTATATCTAACAGTCCTGAAATATAACTGAAACTGTGGTAAGTAGTCATCTAACCGACATACCCCAAATAATGTAATATAGCTGTGTTGGAGTCCAATCTATAACCCCAATTGGAAGGGTGTCAATACCGTGACACTAGTCAGGATAATCTGTGGGTGACCCTCATCTGACAGTGTCCCCAAAAGAGAATGGTGGGATCCTCATCTGACATTGTTTATCCACCTCAAAAACCCTCATCTGACAGTATTGATATCTCAACCAATCTGACTACATAGTTTTTGAATGCAAGGATGACTTCTAAGAATCACCACCTCATCTGACTATGTGTGTTCCCATCCTTGGGTTTCCTCGGTGCTAATTCCTACTCCCATCTGAATAGACACTAAACATGGATTACTAAACTGAACTGGACTAAATTAACTGAGTTTTTATTGACTAACATAATAGTGTAGAGATTATTGTATTACTGAGCTTTCTTGAGTCACATGACTGACTGAGTTAGATGGATCATGGCTTGATTGAGGATATCGTTAAAACATGACACTCACTCTAGGTACACAACTATATTTTTTGGGAATAAGTTCCCCCAGGAGTCGATAGGAAGAAATAGACAAAGATGACTTTCTTGAATACATGACCAACATAACAATCAATAATATAATAAGTTGGAGATTTCATGAAGTACAAGTTATAAAGCACCACAATGGCTACACATATATCCATACTTCATTGACTACGACATTTCATCAAACACTTGACGTGCACAGACTTATACATTAATGGAGATTTCATATTATTATACTAGTATGATACTTTTCCTTCACATAGGCATTTAGTCAAATACATGGGGAGCATGCTTTGGTTATAACATCATCAACACATCTAATAATCAAGGATACATCAATAAACTTGTAAATTGAAGGGGGTTTATCATGATTATTACGTAAATCTTCATAAACTAGGGTCAATCATTGGAATATATAATTTAAATCATGAATCAAAATCCCACAACATCATGAACATGAATTTCAATTCTATTTAAATCATGAACGTTAATGAATACACAAATAATGTATTTTGAAAAGAGATTCTTGAGCTTCATGAGTGAAAGGGACCCATGAATCAACACATGACATACCTTGATACTTGATTTGGGAAGATTGATGGAAGAATCCTTGAGATTTGAATCTTGAATTAGAAACCCCTCTTCTTGTTCTTGAGAGAATCTGAGAGAAAATAATGTATTTTGGTGAAATGGAGGCTGAATTAAGTGTTTTGGAGCTTTGGGGTAAAGGAAAAATACGAAAATACCCCTCCAAAACCGTTTAGAAAATGCTGAATTCTACGGCTGACGACATTGGCTGATGTCATCACATGTATGATAAGACGTTAGCTCATGTCATCACTTGATGCTAGAAGTTATGAATTTTTGCCTAAGGCTGATGACATTAGTTGATAAGTCGTCAGATATGTCATAAGCCATCAGCTCATGTCGTCACTTAGTTGCCAGGCTAACATGCTGGAGTAAAATGGGTATAACTTTTTGCTCCGATATCGGATTTGGGAGAAATTGGTATTGTTGGAAACCTAATTAAATTATATTTCTGTTGTTGGGTCATGAGATCCAAAATTCATAGTATAATAAGAGATATGCTTGTTTGAAGTTGACTATACTGATATCCTTCCCAAGAATTCAATCGATAAGGAATGTTATGATTCGCCTAATAGCTAGGATGTATTTGAGACCATAATGGACATCAAACATGATCATGAAACTAAAAAAGAACCATAATGTACTATGCATAAACTTGCAATATGGTGCTAACATTTATTTGCATTTTTTGAGGTATTACAATATCTCCCCCTTGGGAACATTCATCCTCGAATGAAACTGATTAGACTGAGAGAAATGATAACTGAAAGTTCATACTGGACATGCACAACTAAAGCATGATTTCATGACTAACATGATTAATTAGCTAGTTTTATCATATTGAACATGCATATCTGATGCATGAATACATGACTGAGCTATCACATGAATGCATGACTGAATATGTAATGGTACTTAGAACCAAGTTTACAATGGAAATCTGAACATAAAACCGAATAAGATTATAGAAAATTATTACCTTAAGCTGATTCTAAGTTTTTGGAGAAGAGGTAAGGGTACTTGGTTCGCATGTCTGCTTCTGCTTCCCAAGTAGCTCCCTCAATGGACTGATTCCGCCAAAGAACTTTGACTAGAGGAACTTTTTTGTTCCTTAATCTACTAATTTGGTAGTCAAGGATTTCAACTGGAATTTCTTTATAAGAGAGACTGTTCTGAACATCTATGCTCTGAATAGGGACTACATCTACTGGATTACCTATACACTTCTTGAGCAAAGAGACATGGAAGTCTAGGTGAACTGAGGCTAGATCTGAGAATTTTGAAGGGACCGATATATTTGGGACTAATCTTTCCCTTCTTACTGAATCTCTTCATTCCCTTCATGGGAAAGATCTTTAGATAGACAAAGTCACCAATTTCTAACTCGAGATCCTTTCTACGTACATATGCATAAGACTTCTGTCAGCTCTGAGAAGCCCAAAGTTTCTCTTTGATCAACTAAAATATTTCTAAGGCATCGAATACCAAGTCAGGACCTATGACTGAGGCCACACTAACTTCAAACCAACCGAATGGAGATCTATATCTTCTACCATAGAGAGCTTCAAATGGAGCCATCTAAATATTAGAATGATATTTGTTGTTGTATGGAAACTCAATCAAACTCAAGTGGTCATACCGACTTACCTTGAAATCAATTGGACACGCCCTTAGTATATCCTCCAAGGTTTGAATGGTCCTTTCTACTTTACTATCTGTCTGGGGATAAAAGGCTATACTGAGATGAATTTAGGTACCAAAGCCCTTTTGGAACACTTTCCAGAAGTGAGAGGTGAACTGGGTACCTCTGTCTGAAATAATGGACAATGAAATACTGTGTAATCTGACCAACTCCCTGATATAGAGTTTGCCATAGTCCTAACCTGAATAAGAGGTATGAACTAGAAGGAAATGAGATGATTTGGTCATCCGATCTACAATGACCCAAACTGAATCATGCTGACAACGAGTACATAGCAAACCCATCACAAAGTCCAAGTTCACTTCTTCCCATTTCCAGGTGGGAATAATGAACTCTTGCATAGGACCACTAGGATTCTGTTGCTCTATCTTAACCTACTGACATGTAGAGCACTTAGCCATACACTTTGCAATATCTCTTTTTATCCTCCTCCACCAATAGATCTCCCGCAAGTCGCGGTACATCTTTGTGTCCCCTGGATGAATAGAGTAGCGCACACCATACACTTCTGCAAGAATTCGCTGCCTCAAGTCATCTACACCTGGAACATACAGATGACCTTGACAACGCAGAACACTATCTCCCCCGGGAGAAAACCTTAACCTTCTAATTCTTGACTGACTCTTTCAACTTGACAAGTCTGGGTTCTCTTTCTTTCTTTTCTTTCTCCTAAAAACCTAGAGATAATTCTAAACTACTTTGAACCCATACATCACCCTCTTCTGTATCGATTAAGCAAACACCTATTTTGGCAAGATGATGGACTTCCTGAGCTAACTTCTTCTTACTGCCCTCAACATGAGCAACACTATCCATTGATAGTCTACTGAGAGTGTCGGCCACTATATTGGCGATTCCTGGATGATAAAGAATACTCATGTCATAATCTTTTAAGAGCTCTAACCACCTTCTCTAGCAGAGGTTAAGATCTTTCTTAGAGAATACATACTGAAGGCTCTAATGGTCTATGAACACATCTACATGAACACCGTATATATAATTCCTTCAAATCTTTAAGGAAAATACTACAACTGCTAACTTAAGATTATGATTCAGATAATTCTTCTCATGTGGTTTAAGCTGTCAGGAGACGTAGACTATGACCTTACCATGCTGCATGAGGACACAACCCAAACCTACATTGGATGTATCACAATATGCTATGAACCCATCTAAACCATCTGGAAGAGC
The DNA here is from genome assembly GCF_002878395.1 of Capsicum annuum. NCBI lineage: Eukaryota > Viridiplantae > Streptophyta > Magnoliopsida > Solanales > Solanaceae > Capsicum > Capsicum annuum. The sequence goes on from NC_061113.1 coordinate 177,633,508, forward strand.
TAGGACTAGAGCTGAGGTGAGTCAACTCTTCAGCTCCTGAAAACTCCTCTCACAAAGATCTAACCTCTAAAACTTGACCTTTTTCTAAGTCAATCTGTACATAGGAGATGCAATAGAAGAAAATCCCTTAATAAACCATCTGTAATAGCCAGCCAAACCCAAGAAAATCCTGATATCTGATGGAGATACAGGGCGAGGCCAGTTTCTTACCACTTTAGTCTTTTGAGGATTAACCCTAATGCCATCACCGAAAATGATATGACTAAGGAATACTACTGAAATTAGCCAAAACTCACATTTACACAATTTGCCGAACAACTTATGATCTTTAAGAGTCTGAAGTACAATTCTAAGATAGTCTGCACGATCACGCTCACTGCGGGAATAGACCAGAATATAATCTATGAAGACTATGATGAATGTCCAAGTACTGCTTGAACACCCGGTTCATCAAGTCCATGAAAACTGATGGGGAATTAGTAAGACCAAAGGACATGACAAGGAATTCAAAGTGACCATACTGAGCTAGGAAAGCTATTTTTGGAATGTCATATTCCCTGAGTCTGAGCTGATGATAGCCTGATCTAAGGTCAATCTTAGAGAAATAACTGGCACCCTGAAGTTGATCAAATAAGTCATCAATAAGGGGAGGTATATACTTGTTCTTGACCATGAATTTATTAAGCTGATGGTAATCAATGCACATTCTAAGAGAACCATCTTTCTTGAAAACGATTAAGACTGGTGTGCCCCATAGGGACACGTTGGGCCTAATGAACCCTTTATCTAAGAAATCCTTCAACTGCTCTTTCAATTCTCTGAGTTCTGCTTGTGCCATTCTGTATGGTGGAATAGATATAGTTTGAGTATCTTTAAGCAGATCAATGCCAAAGTCTATTTCCCTTTCGGTAGGAATTCTGAGAAGATCTTCAAGAAAACCATCTGAAATTCATTCATGACTGGGACTGTATCAAGACTTAGAGTTTTGAAACTAGTGTCCTTAACTCAAAAAAGATGATAGACACATCCTTTAGACATCATATTCCTTGCCAAAAGGTAGGGAACAAGCTGACCTCTGAATGCTGAAGAACTACCCCTCTACTCTAGGATGGGTTCATTCTGAAACTAGACCTGGACAATTCTATTTCTACAGCCGACTGTGGCATAGCCGGAGTGAAGCCAATCCATGCTGAGAATGACATCAAAATCAGTCATCTCTAATTTGACTAAGTCTACTGAAGTGACTTTCTAAAATATCATAACCGGATAGTTCCTGTTTACCCATCGGGCTATGATGGTTTTACCTACTGGGGTAGAGACTGAAAAGGGCTCTGGTAGAATTTCAGGACTGATTCCAAAATCGCCTGCTATATAAAGAGTAACAAAAGATAAGGAAGACTTTGTTTAATCGACAAAAAAATTAGTCATCACTGGCAAAAAGTGAGAAGAATTAGTCATCCTATCCACAATTACCAAAATGGAGTCACACTGATTCCATGACCATGGAAGGCTGGTAATGAAATATATATTAATTATCTCCCATTTCCACACTAGTAGTTCAATCTCTAAGATAGCCCACTAGGACTTATGTAGTCCACCTTTACTTGCTGACACACCATACACTTATCCACAACATTGACTATATCTTGATTTATACTATTGCACCAATACAAATCCTTAATTTCATGATATATCTTTATCAAACCGAGATGAATAATATATCGTGATTCATTGTCCTCGGCAAAAATCCTGCCTCACAACCTATCAATGTCAGGAACACACAACCTTACTTGGTACCTCAAGATACCATCACCACCAATCTTGAAGGCAATCACCTTCTGCTTACACACATCATCCTTGATCTCCATCAAGAGAGGGTCTAATACATATTTCTTATTTATTTCATTCCAAGAAATTATTGTGCTACTTGTTGCACAAACACAACACCATCCTTAGAGTCTAAGAGATAAACTCCAAGGTTAGAAAAATTGTAATATCCTTCACCAATTCCCTCTTATCCCTATCCACATGAGAAAACTACCCATTGATAACCTGCTAAGAGCATCAGCAACTATGTTAGCTTTACTTGCATGGTAGTGAAGGCTCATTTCATAATCCTTAAGAAGCTCAACCATCTCCTTTACCTAAGGTTAAGCTCTTGATATGAGGTGGTTTTACACACTTATATATCATTATTCCAGCTTATTTCTCCTTATTTCAAGAGTAACTTGAGTTCTTAACGTGTTCATATTGATATAAATAAACATATAAGTGATAAAGTATGTGATTATAATGTGAAAAGTCTATTTCAAACAAGTTTGGGTTAGATTGGATCACCTCGAGTTCAATAGATAAAGCTAGTGTTACTAGCTTGAGCTAGGTACTTGTCTAGTCTCTTTTGTTGAATTCTATTGTGTTTAATGTGTTCCAAAGGATTTAAATGATGTTATTATATGTGGAAAAACTTTTTTGTAGAGTAAAAATTTCAAGCCAGTCAAGTAAAGAGTCGAAACATAAAGAGGAAGATTATGGAAATTTGCCTCGTCTTAGCTCTTGTTTTGATTTGTCGTGATGGATATTGTGTTGTTTAAACCTCTAATTCATGTGGTGTGTTCTTGTAGGATATTTTGTGAACTTATATGATGATATATGGATGATTTGGAGGCTGTAAAATAATGATAAAGACACCAAAAAGTCAAGGATGAAAGGAGGAACGACCAACACTTAACAAAATTTCAAGATGCAATTTCTAGTAAGGTGTCACGATAGGAGCGCGTCGTGACCCCTACTTGACCCAACCATGAAAAGAGACATGACCCTAGATTTACTTGACCAGAAATTTCACTGCAACCCTACTCAATTCAATTGACCATCGTGGTGCCACCCCAACACCAAACATGGCCATGAGTGCAATTTGAATCCTACACGGCTTGGGACTTGTTATCTACTATAAATAGATCTTTTTCGTCATTGTTAATTAATCTTGGGACATATTGGAACATCATGGAGGCTTCTATAACTTCATAACTTAGGTTTTTACATTATTTATTTAACATTCCATTAGATCATAACATGATTTCAACCTATTGGATCATGATTAGACTATGAGTGGCTAAAAACTCCTTTTCCGGTGTTGAAGCTAAGAGCATTAGTACAATTGTTTTTAGTTAAGTTCATTGATTTGATTATAATTGTTGGTTGTGTTTTCAATCTTATTTGAACTATTTGGAGGCTTGATCACCCTTAGAATACACCTATTATCAACCTTGTCAACTGGGGAGATAGAATAGGGAGATAGAACGTGGGATTGAAAAAAGTATGGTTTGTCATCTTTTATGAAATAAGGAATATGAATTACTATCTAGTACATGGATATACTTAGATTCCTGACTTAATTCAAATGTAGGATGATATCTTAAAGAGCTTAATGGGATTTTACATCCTCGCTCAATAATGTAGTTGTAATGTCCATATTAGGTAATTGGTTAGAGGTCAGGAGGCCATGATAAAGTGATTAACCCTATGAATAGACAACCAAGAGAAGCAAGTTAATGAATGAAGTTCAATAACATAGTACGAGTGCTCAAAGTTATTCAATCCTGGGTCTACTCTATTGATTGTCCAAAATCTTTACTTTATGCTATATTTACTTTACTTACAATTTACAAACTCCAAACTCTCTTTTGGTTATGATAACATCAATTGAATATATATTTTGAAATGAAGTTGAATCATTGTTTAACCAAGTCCATATGGGATTGATTCTTGTCTTTAATTAGGACACTTTACTACTTGATAGATCACGTACACTTGCATGTGCGCCTGTGCGCTGTCAAGTTTTTTGCACCATTACCTGGGACTTATTATTTGGCAACTATTTATTTTAGTTTTACTTTTAGATTTATTTGGTATTTTTACACTTGATCTAGGTTGTGTTTTTGTACGAAATAGGTTTATAAAATCTAGAAAGGGATCAACATTTGGTTGAACCAAGCGCCGAATCTGAGCAACTTTTCTATCAAAGAAGAAGAGAAGCAAACTTTATCCCTCAAATTCTTCAAATCCAAGAAAACCAAGAGAATTCTGCCATCATGGCTGATGAACAGGCAGCTCACAGGACAGTCAGAGAAGTGGCAATCCCACTTTCAACCAATTTGACCTCCCTATTTTAGAAGCCGGTAGCTGGAGGAAATTTTGTGCCCAAACAGAATATGGCACGACTTCCGATTAGCAATGAACAGTTCCTGGGACTTTCACTTAAAGATTTGTAGGTCTACTTACGGAGTTTTCTAGAAACAAATAACACATTCATTCCCACGAGTGTGAATGCAGATTATGTGAGTATGATGATTTTCCCATTTTCACTAATTACGGAAGAAAAAAGTGGTTGAATGTAGAATTGGAAAATTTAATCACCTTATGGGATGACATGGCTAAGAAATTCCTTATTCGGTTTTTCCCATCTGGCAAGACTGAGAGACTTCGCAGTGAGATAGTGTGCTTCAAATAGAAGCCAAATAAGAATCATTATGATGCTTGGAAGCAGTTCAAGGCTCTTCTTAGAGACTATACACAACACCAATAGTTCAACAAGGTACTTGCTTATATTTTTGTAGAGGTTCTTGACCACAATACAAAAATATTATTAAATTTAACTATAGGTGGTCAAGCCCTTGATATGACTTATGATTAATTGTACACTCTAGTGAACCACATAGCTCAAGGTAATCCAGAGTGGAATTCAGACTCGAGGAGCGCTACTAAAAGAATTCTAGGGGTATTGGAGGTTGATCAATTCACTACCATATCAGGACAGATATTTGCATCGCAAAATCATAGTAGAAGTTTGAACTTAGGAGTAGCAAGTTGTAGGTTGGTGTGAAGTATGCGGTAATAGTGGGCATCAAGCGGCCATGTGTGCAGCAAATCTAGAATTAGTGATGTTCATGGGACATGCTTAGAGGCAGAACTACGAAAACACTTACAAGTGGAAGAATCAGCCACAAAATACAAGGGCTGCCCAAAAACAACAATTTCAGTAACAACAAGCTCAACCAATTGATCCAACTAACAAATTGGAAGAGATGATGATATAAGTTCTAGCTAATCAGACACAGTTGGTTGAGGATGTAAAAAATCAGCAAGTGGCACAGAGAATCTTAGAGTTGTAGTTGGGGTATTTACAACAAAAATTAAGTACCAGGCCTCAAGATGGTTTAACAAGTGAAATAGAAAATCCAAATCAGGTTATGCAATCATGTTGAGGAATGGTAAAGAACTTCATGGAGAAACTCCAAAGGTAAATAAGGGAGTAAATACTAAGGTGGTGACGCAATAGTTATCTAAAGAAGTTGTTGATAATTCAAGAAAGTCTGAGTACTTGAAAACTAAAGTTGCTGAACCAGAGAAAAAGAAGATGCCACCACTTTCCTTACCTCAGAAGAAAATAAAAGTGAAGGAGGATGAAATGTTCAAGAAGTTCTTTGACATGTTCAGAGGGCTTCACATCAACTTACCTTTGTTAGATATTTTGTAGGGAATGCCAAAGTATTCTAAGTACTTGAGGGATGTGGTTGCTAATAAGGTAAAACAGTAGGATGTGGAGGCAATAACACTCACTGAAGAGTGTAGTATGGTAATTACACAAAAAATACCCATGAAGCTTAGGGACCCAGGGAAGTTCACTCTCCCTATTCAAATTGGGAGTAGTAAGGTGGTCCATGTTTTGAGTGATTTAGAAGCTAGCATAATTTAATGTCTCTATCTTTGTTCTACACATTGGGATTGGGAAAGGCTAGACCTCCACCGTGTTTTTGCAGCAGGAAGATGGGTCCATTGCCTATCCTGAAGGAATTATAGAGAATGTCCTCATAAAGGAAGGTGAATTTATTATTCCTTATGACTTTATTGTTTTGGACTTTCAGGTAGACGAATAGGTACCAATCATTGATTGATATGAGAGAAAGAATGCTGACTATGAGGTTGAATTATGAAGAGGAAACTTTTAAGGTATACAAACCACTCACTGATCTATCCTAATAGAAAGACTTGTGCATGAACACTGTTGTTAAAAGGGATAAGCGTGGGGTGGTTATTATACAGAAGACCTTTTCTGACACCCTCATCGAGTTGCCTAAGCTACCATCACCACCAACACTTGATTTGATGTTAATTGATGAGCCTGAAAAGGCTAAAGTTGAAACACCTATTAACTTTGAGAGTTCACACACAAAAGAGGTTAAAATAATAAGAAGTTTTAGACCAAATATGATAAAGAGAAGAAAAGAGAATTACTAAGTCGTTGAGTTGGGTCGTGTCGTGACACTAAATCTGGCGCTGCTTGGGATGCAAACCAAGTTAAGTAGGTATGTTTTATTTTTAGTTTTTAGTTTTTACTTCATGTAGTTTTTGTTTTTGTTGAGTCACAGGTAGATAGAAAGTCTGATTACCAAAAACTTGAGCGAATGAACATGGCAGAAACTAAGTGTGGGGTCCCCAAATCCCATTTATATAAAAAAAATGCTACTAGCTAGGCGTAAAGGCCTCAATGAGTATTTCTATCTCTTACTTTTAAGTTTACTTCGGGGACAAAGTAGATTTTTAAGTGTGGGGTGGGGAAATTCCTAAATTTTGGCTCAATTTAAAAATATTTTAAAATTTTTATGCAAAGATATTCTTGTTGGTTCTATCTTTGATTGCATGGTGCAAGTGTTTGATTGGAAAGAGCATGTTGAGTTGTGTGAATTACTATACTTGAGACTCTTAGGCTCATGTTTGTGACTCTTGTTCCTGTGGCATAAATTTGAAATCATGTCATTATTGGTTGAGAGTCTATGATGATCCTGTGTGAGTCAAGCATGTGCCATGTGTGATTTGAGTTTTTGTATATTTCTTGTTGCATATGGTATCTAGGACTTGCCCGGTGTGCTTGCAAAGTGAAATAAAGAATGTGAGTTTAAGAGATGATATAGGCATTTCTTTTATAGCCTTGTTTATACCTTATTTTTGACCTACCCTTTGTTCATGATCTTAGTCAACCCCGTTGAGACTTTAGCTTTTTCTTTGAAAGCCTTATATGCAGCCTAATCCCTTCTTTGAATGACCTGAATTTGATCTAAAGCTCCTAAGCACTTTAATAGAAAATCAATAAAGTTAGGAATTTGAAAATAAGAGGAGAAAGGTGAAAATAAAGCCCCAAAAGAAATAATTATTGGTGTATATAATTGTGGTGTTGTGGTTGGGAGTTGAGCAATGAAAAGAATAAAATTTGTTCAAATTGAATAAGTTGTTCATAGTATGCTCCCACTATAGTGTTTATGAAAATACTTAAATGAGATGGGGTGAAAACAAAAGAATAGGGTGGATAAAAGTTATTTAAAGTGGTTGTTGGAGATTGGTTTTAATTGATAATGTGATGCATTATATTGCTTAGGAGAATAGTCACTAATCAAAAATAGCTCCTACCTATACCTTAGCCTTCATAACAACCTGAAAAAGTCCTATTTGATCCTATTTTTGACATTCTGATACTAGTGGAGTATTACAATAAGGGCAATCCAATGGTTCATTATGTGTAACTGGTGAATTCTTTGTGAGAGTGAGAGTAACTTGATTCTTGTACCCATTTTGTTCTAATTACATCATTATGAGTGATTTTAGGTAACTTTTTTATTGTGAGGGGCACATGTGTTAATGAATGTGGGTGATTCATGTGATGTCTTTGATTGATAAATATGTGTGAGTTTTCCACTAGCAGAGTCAATTCTTGAGGGTAGGATGTTTTGAAGTAGGATTCTTGAGCTTTCAATTGTGAATCTAGCATGCTTAGTAAAGAAACTTACATTCTGTGTAGTACTTGTAGAACTAGCTTGAGTGTCTTTGTAGTACTAGAAGTGTATAGTCACCTCATCTTATAATGCTTATAGTAAATAGTTGTTCGAAGAAGAACAAGGGTTAAAGTGTGGGGTGATGATATGAGGTGGTTTTATATATTTATGTATCATCATTCTAGCTTATTTTGCCTTGTTTCACGAGTAACTTGAGTGCTTAACATGTTAATATTGATATAAATAAGCATCTAAATTATAAAGTGTGTGATTATAATCTGAAAAGTGTATTTCGAACAAGTTTGGGTTTAATTGGATCACTTAGAGTTCAATTGATAAAACTAGTGTTAATAGCTTGAGCTAGGTGCTTGTCTAGTCTCTTTTTTGAATTCTATTATGTTTAATGTGTTCCAAATGATTTTAATGGTTTTATTATATGTTGAACAACTTGTTGGTAGTGTAAAAAGTTCAAGAGAGTCAAGTAAAGAGTCAAAACATGAAGTGAAAGATCATGGAAATTTGCCTTGTCTTATCTCTTATTTTGATCTGTTGTGATGGATATTGTGTTTTTTAAACCTCTAATTCACATGGTGTGTTCTTGTAGAATCTTTTGTGAGATTAATATCATAATTTATGGATGATTTTTAGGATGGAAAACAATGATAAAGACACCACAAAGTCTAGGATGAAAGGAGGAACGACCAACACTTAACTAAATTTCAAGATTCAATTTCTAGTAAGGTATCTCGATAGGGGTGCATCGCGACCCCTACTTGACCCAACCATGCAAATCAATGCGGAGCTAGATTGAATTTACTATATAGTACATCACAAACCCCACTCAAGTCAATTTACAATTGCAGTGCGACCCCAACATCAAACACGACCATAAGTGCAATTTGAATCCTACACGTCTTGGGACTTGTTATCTACTATAAATACATCTTCGTAGTCATTGTTAATTAATCTTGGTATTTCTTGGAACATCAAGGATCCATATACAACTTCAAAAATTAGGTTTTTACATTATTTATTTAACATTCCATTAGATCATAACATACTTTCAACCTATTGGATCACGATTACGACTATGAGTGGCTAGAAACTCCCTTTCTAGGGTTGAAGCCAATTACATGAGTACTTGTAATTCCCCGTACTTCTACCTAACTTAAATTCATCCTAAAACTATCAAAGAATTTTTTCAAAGATGAATCCACTTTTATACATGTGGTATTTTCAAGATTTTAACTTTTTGTCATGTGGGAAATTCAATAAGCTTTCCATCGATACCAAATTTTCCCAAATCCAATACCCGAGTGAAGAGTTGGAGCCATTTTAGTGAGACAGTGTCCCACCTGAGCCACTAGTGCGTCACGGAGCAGGTCAAAATAGCAATTGTCAAAATCCAGTGTGCCTCCATGATTATGGCGCGTCGCGCCAGGGCTCAAATTCAGAATCGTCTTTTTTCCAGTATATCAACACGATTTCACCACGTTATGCCATCAGCCTAGTTACAGTTGGCAATTTCTAGTGACACGACACGATAGAGCCACGTCGCACCAGCCTGCCAAATCGGGAAATTGTTTCAGAAATAAAATGCACGTTCAAGGATTAAAAGGGGTCAATTTCTCAACCCTATATAAATCCAATAACACGTGATTCAACCATATTTTATCCACAATATAGGGTTTCTCTCAAGTTTATCTCAAGAACAAGCTAGGGTTTTCAATTAGGGATTCAAATCCAAGACCCAAACTAAAGAACCTCTTCGTCTCGTAGAATGAAGAACTACGATATGCATAGTGTTGATTAATGGACTCCTTTCGTCCATGAAGCGCAAGAACCCTATTTTAAAATATATGTCATGATGTTATTGTTTTGAATTGATTATGTTCATGCTGTTATTGTTGTATGATTGCGAAGATTACATCCTTATCACGTTTTCATGAAACTATGTTAGTATAGGGCTGAAATTCATGAAATTGAGTTAAATTGTGAAACCATGTTGAATTTAATTGATGATCATACCTATGCCCTAAGTGTGCATGCAAGGTGTTTGATAATATGCCCCAATGAATGAATGATGATCAAGTACTTAGTTTCCATGGGTCAAGATCATGTCATGCCTCTTAAGTTATGCTATACCTGCTTGATTAAGATGATTCCCATGCAAAACCTATGCATTGTGATTGCTTGATTAGATGTTCATAAGATTAGAAGTATGAAATTATGCCATGTTTTGTTTATACGCATTACTATCCATGTACAACATTATGATGATCGTGTGCTTCATGAAATCCCCAACTATGAAATTATGAATTGTTGATTTTGGTCATGTGATCAAAAGTGTCAAGCCTTGTCATTTTTATTCTATTAAGTCCTGGGGGTACTTGTACCCGATAATTTATTTGTGTTCCTAGATCTATGTCATGTTTTCACGATAATATCAGTCAAGCCATAATCAGTAGAATTTAGTCAGTCTCATGACTCAGGAAAACTCAGTAAATTCAGTATCAGTCCAATCTTACTTAGTAATCTCTGTAATCTCAGTAATCTCAGTTAGTTATCAGATTTCAATAGTATTCTGTCAGTCAATAGAATTTAGTGAACTTAGTTTAGCTCTGCTAAACAATACCTTTAGTATTAGTTTAGTTCAGTAAATCAGTTTAGTGCCTATTCAGTTGGGAGTAGGATTCAACACCAAGTGAACCCAAGGCTGGGGACTTACCTGTTATTCAGAGAAGGGTGTGATCCTTAGAAGAAATCCTTGCATTCTATAACTACATAGCAAACGTAGGTTGAGATTTACCCCTATGCGTAGGGCTACTAATACATCTTGTTCGGGGTTATTCCTACAGAAGGGTTGATGAAAGAGCTTCCTATCAAAGAGGGTTACCTTACAGCTTGTCTTTACCTATGGCATGGTACTGACACCCTTCCAGCTGGGGTTACAGGTTGGATCCCACCTGTCATTTTTGGGGCATGTCGGTTAGATGATTACCTCCCATTGTCTTAGTTTCAGTCCCAGACTGTGTAGAGAATTCAGATATTTCTACAGATTTCAAGACTGTCAGATACAGTCACTCAGTATAGTATGGAACTCAGCTAGTTCCATCAGAACTTAGACTATCAGATACAGTCGCTCAGTATTAGTATACTAGTTATACAAAACTCATGTTATCATTATTCAGACTCAGAACTATCATATACAGTCAATAAAATTAGTTCTTCATAATTAGAGCTATCAAAAATAAATATTCAGATATCCATATCAGTAAAATCAGTTGTCAGCATACCAGTAATATAGTTAATCTATATTATAGTAATAGTAAACTTAGATACTGATAAATCCCTATTATCAGTAGACTCAGTTGTCATAACTCATTATTCAGTCCTATCACAATCTTAGTTACAGTTACATATTCATGCATGTATTCTTACGTTCATATTATTCAGTTAGTTAGTATTGTTCATGCATATGAACCCTTTGTATTCAGCCTACCTCACTTGCATACCAGTACATTAGAAGTACTGATGCATTTGCGCTATGGTGTTTTATACCTTAGATTTAGAAGAACGAGCTCTCGAGCATCCTTAGTAGATCAGACATTCACTAGCCAGACTAGCAGTGAGTCCTCATCATTTGAGGATAGCATGATTATTTTATTACTTTATTATTTTAGTAATTTAGAGTTAGTTGGGGACATGTCCCATCAACTCCACAGTTTTCGGATAGTTTAGAGGCTTTCAGACTACAACATATTTCATACAGTTTTATTTCAGTTCTGGGTATTATTATGCCCATTTTCAGACATTGTTTTAAATTCAATATTAGTTCAGTTTTGAACCTAATGGCCCTACAGCTTTCACGTATTCTGCATAATTTTAGTATATTATTCAGTGTTAGTTACAGATACCAGTCATGGGTTAGCTTGTGGTCCTTTGGGTTCATAGGCACCATGTAGCGTTCCGGGTACCAGATTTGGGGTAGTACAGTACTATTATTTTAAGTTAAGTTCTTTGATTTGCTTATAATTGTTCGTTGTTTATTCAATCTTATTTTAACTATTTGAGCCATGATCACCCTTAGAATACACCTATTGTCAACCTTGTGAACTCGGGAGAGGGAATAGTGAGATAGAACGTGGGATTGAATAAAGTATGGTTCGACGTATATTATGCAATAAGGAATACAAACTAGTGTCAAGGACTGGGATGTACTTAGATGCCTTACTTGATTCAAATGTAGGATGATAGCTTAAAAAACTTAATTGGATTATTATATCTCCGCTCAATGATGTAGTTGTAACGTCCATATTTGGTAATTGGTTAGAGACCAGGAGGCCATGATCGTGCGATTAACCCTACGAATCGACAACCAAGAGAAGAAAGTTAATGAATGAAGTTCAATAACATAGTATGAGTGTTAAAATATGCTTCAACCCTACGTATACTCCTATTAATTGTCCAAGATCTTTACTTAACACATTATTTACTTTACTTGCAACTTACAAACTCCAAACTCTCTTTTGGTTATGATAGAATCAATTGAATCTAAATTGTGAACTGAAATACAATCGTTGTTTAACCAAGTCCATGTGAGATCAATACTTGGATTTTATTATGCCACTTTACTACTTGATAGACCACGTACACTTGTGTGGGCGCTTGGGCGTTGTCAGCTCTTTCTGGGTGAATACATATTTTAGGCTCTTATGATTTGAAAAGAAAATCCACATGCACTCCATACTGATAATGACGCCATATTTTCAACACGAACAACACGGTTAACAACTTCAAGTCATGAGTCGGGATAGTTCTTCTCATGGACCTTCAACTGTCTAAAGGCATAAATAACCACCTTGCCATGCTTCAACAAAACACAACCCAAACCAACTAGTGATGCGTCACAATAGACGACAAAACCCTCGGTGCCTTCAGGTGGAGTCAAGACTGGAGCTGAAGTTAACATATCTTTTAGCTTCTCAAATTTACCCTCACAAGAATCAAACCACAAGAACTTCACCTTCTTCTAAGTCAACTTAGCTAATGGAGAAGAAATAGACAAAACTCTTTCCACAAACCTCATATAATAACCGACTAAACTCAAGAAGCTCTAAATATCGATTGGAGTCATAGGGCTAGGACATATCTTAACAACCACAACTTTTAAAGGATCTTCCATGATCCCCTCACTAGACACAACATAACCTAGATAAGTCATAATATTCAACCAGAACGAACATTTAGAGAAATTAGCATACAACTACTGATCTTTCAAGGTCTGCAACACAAGGTGAAGGTGATCGGTATGATCCTCCTTACTCTTAGAGTACACTAAGATGCCATCAATGAAGAAAATCACAAACAAATCTAGAAATTGATGGAATACCCTATTCATCAAGTCTATGAATGCTACAGGGGAATTAGTCAAGCCAAATGATATCACCAAAAACTCAAAATGCCTATAACGGGTTGAAAAAGGTTCTCTTAGGGATATCCACCTCCCTAATCTTTAACTAATGATACCCGTACCGAAGATCATTCTTAGAGAAGAATTTGGCACCCTAAAGTTATCAAAGAAATCATCAATACTCAAAAGTGGGTACTTATTCATTATCGTCAACTTGTTCAGTTATCGATAATCAATACACATCCAAAAGGGAACCATCCTTATTAATCTTGAATAAGACAGGTGCACCACATGGGGACACACTAGGATGGATGAAACCCTTGTCTAAGAGATCCTTCAAATGCTCTTTGAGTTCCTTCAATTCAGCTAGAGACATTCTATATGAGGAAATAAAGATAGGACGAGCATTCATAACAAGATCAATACCAAAATCTATTTCCCTATCGGGAAAGACACCAGGAAGATTAGTAAGAAAGACTTCAGGAAACTCATTTAACACTGGGACAGAATGTTAGGAAGGGCCCTCCGAGTTTGAATCTTTAACCTGGACAAAATTATTGAGACAACCTTTGGAAATTAATTTTTAAGCTCTAAGATACAATATAAACCTCCCTTTAGGCACTAGATAACTTCTCTCCCATTCAACAATTGTCTCATTATGGAGTTTAAATATGACCTTACAGGTCCAACAATCTAGAGGAGCATAGCACGAGTTTAACCAGTCCATCCCCCAAATAATATCAAAGTCAACCATGTCTAACTCTATCAAGTCTGCTAGAATTTCTCTATTACGAAGAGATACCTCACTACCCCTATAAACCCTTCTAGCAATCATAGAGTCACCTATCAAGGTAAAAATAGAAAATGGGTCTGATATACACTCAGGACAAAAATCAAAATGCACAATCATAAATGGGGTCACATAAGTAAGAGTGGACCCTAGATCAAGTAAACAATACCCATCAGAAGAAAAGTATTTTAACATACCAGTAATAATATCCGAAGAAGCCTTAGACTCTTGACGAGTAGTGAGAGCATAATGCGGTTTTGACCAGTTCTGAAGCCACAAGTGGCACCCTTTGGTGCAGGAGCTAATGAAGAGGCAACAAGAACCTTATTTGCCCCAAAATCAACTCTAGAGGGACAATCCCGCTGCTTATGTCCACATTAATCAAAACATTGGTTCCTTCCTTTATCACACTAACCACGATGGTACTGACCATAAAATCAACAGAGAGGGTAGGATGGTGCTGATTGGGCCAGACTAGACTGAGATTGGGCACCCTGTTACCTAGAGGCACACCACCTTAAAAACATCGGTCACCAGAAAACTTGGGTTAAGAGCACTAGTCATCGAATAGGAGTTAGAAGTCCCCTAACTTTTCATTTTTGACCTTTTTCTGCTCTATTCCTGGCCTTCACCATGTTCTGACTACCAAATTTTCTTACTCTATCTCTTGCCAATCTTAGCTTGCTTTTTTTTTTTCCTTTTTGAGCTGTTGCATATAAACCACAAGTCGAGAAATATCTATATCTTTGTTTAACAATGGAACCTTACTCTATAGAATCTAGTCACGGGACAATCCCAAAGTAAACTTTCTCATTCGAGCCCTCATGCTAAATACCAGCTCAGGAGTGTACTAGGACAAGTGATAAAATTTCAAAGAAAACTCTTTGAATTTCATTATTCCTTATCTAAAGTTAACAATTTCTTCTATTTTTCCCTTTTCAATTCTTGAAGAAAGAAGTGATCTAGAAATGCACTAGAGAAATCATCCCATAAGAGAGAACCAACATCTTCTCCTTTCAATTATTCCCATTATTCATACTTCTAGTATGCCACATATTTCAGTTTGTAAGCAACAAACTCTACACCTTCAGCCTTCATAGTATGTATAACTCAAAAGATCTTCTCCATCTCATCAATGAAACTTTAACGATCCTCCTCAACCTTAGTACCAGTAAACATCGCTGGATGCAACCTTGAAAATTGTCCAACTATAGCAGCCTCAGACAAACCTAAAGCAGCACCAGTAGAACCCGACTGTTCGGATTGAGATGTTACCAATTAGGTAAATAGGGTAATGAAATGACCCTTGACTGGGTTTGGACACCCAAAATGGGACGAGCTCCATCCATATTTCCCTCAAGAGGGACAGAAGAGTTCACTTAGACATTAGAACTTTTTGAAGGCATGATCTAAAAGATGAACAAACAAAAATTAGAAGTATCCAATACCTTAGACTCTACAATCCCAAAATTAAGACAACAAGAAACGTAAATATTCCTAAATGTCTCATAGCCCCTTCCTTATAAGTGTGGCATGCTACACACCCATAAAAGAGACTCTACTTGAAACGACTTTGTGGATACCCAATCGACCATGAACCTAGGCTCTGATACCACCTTTGTCATGACCTAAACCAGGTACTGGCCATGATGGGTATCTCAAGTCCCATATGGACCAGAGATCACCCCCTTCACCAGCATAACACCCTCAAATGTTTGATGAATTCCAAACATGTAATGATAGCATATAATTAAAGATAATAATAATTCATGAAGTTTCTATACCATCCACTGATAATAGGACAACCTTTCATCACCCAACAATCAACCAAACCACCCAAGTCCATAAAATTCCAACAAAGCCTCTACAAAATCTAAGGTAAATAAAATATCGGGACATGTCCCTGACAATAGACGAAATCAATATTCAAAAGATAGTCAAACATAAAAAGAAAACCACATTATGAACTTGGGTCTTCCAAATAATGGAAGCTCACCACTTAAATCTGACTCGCAAGCTAATATCAAATCCAAGTCACTAAGAAAGATATGTGGAATTATAGTTAGTTCCTGCATTGCATAGAGATACAATGTTAGAAGATGATTAGAGGTTGGAGTGATAGCATGTAACTCAGAGATAAAGGAACAAGATAATTCCATGATAATATATATACATATATATAATACCATATTTTGTGGTAGGGAAAAAAGCTTAGCATAAACTTTGAAAACCTTAACCTAGGCTACATAGCATAACTACCATATAACAAGGCACCCACGAGCTATATAGTCCTATATCTACCCTAGATGGAATGGCCCCAGTGCATGTAGCCACACAAACTAGAGAATATCCATATCCATATATACCTTTATTGGGGACTCAAACCTCCCGACATAATTAAGGTGACATAAGCATCAATGTATACAATATGGGGGACTCAAATCTCCCATTCATATAACTAATATGGGGGACTCAAACCTCCCAGTCATTTAGAAACTATTGCTAGTACAATTTCTAGTGTTAGTCCTTCAGACCTCAACTTTCACGGCCTGGCTACACACCCTGTTCATAAGCCCAATTTAAAACACTTAACATGCATCAACATTTATTAAACCAATTATACATATAGGCACACAATTGGTATTATCATACCAACCCTGCTTACAAGATTATATTATTCCATAAAAATAACTTCATTATTTGGGACTCAAACCCATTATCCAGACAAAGACACCAACTTAATGCAACATTTAGGACTGAACCTATTTAGCCAATAAAACCCCTAAGGTTTCATTTTATTTTAATTTATGGACATTAATTCATCTACAAAGTCCTTCATCAATCATTATCATAGTTATGCCAAAACTTTAGTTCAAAAACATAATTCAACTTGTGACAATATCATTCACATTAACAATTTCACAAATAGGTTGAGGGCACGCCATTATCAAAGCAAAAATAATAAAATTTAGGGTTCAATCATGATCGTTCATTCAAATCACCATTACCATGCACCCACATATGGAAAACCAAAATTAAAACACGCATAATCACAATTTAAACCATATAAAATAATATTCAAAGATATGCATTCAAACTCCTCAACGTTGGTTTCAAAACTACCATTAATAATTCATGAACAATGCTTTAAGAATATGCTTTTATTGAACTAACAATGAGGGAAGGCTCATATGCCTGAATTACAAATATTCACAGAGAGAAGTTGACTCTTAAACCCATAAATGACCAATTTGGCAAAACCCTAGACAATTTTGCTTGAGAGGATTTCTTTTAGAGTAAAAAGGATGTTTTGATATAGTAAAGTATAGAATGAATGTCCCAAAGTATTTTAGGGATGTGGGGAATTAAGGGTTTTAAGTGAGAAATTTCCAAAGTACCCTCACTAAAAACTATAAAAAGGCCGTTCTTGGTTATGAGTCAACCCATCAACTTGTCACCACATCATACGACTCATAGCTATGAGTCGTATGCTAAATAGTAAGTTGGACACTCACACACTATCCATTTTATGACTCCTTGATCCCACTTATGACCTGACCATATGACTTGTATGGTCTAGTCGAATCCAAGAGATAACCTAAAGAGATTAGACACTGGACAACAAATGACTCAACCCTACCATTTGTAACATGGTCTTACGACTCATAATGAGTCACTAGTAATATTAGTAGATATTATCTAATTCCATACTATTTTTAGTACGACTTTGGTCCCTAGAACTATAACCACACCATACGACTCGTATGATGAGTCATCAATAAGCAGTAAGCTCAAAGCTCAAGGACTATTAAAGGAACAAAATCTGGGGTGTTTCACATTATGACCTAAGAAATTGGGTTGTGACAAATTGGTATCAGAGCCTAGGTTCATTGGTATTGTTGGTATAAGAGCAAGTGTCTAGTAAAGTCCAGCGGATTGAGATAATGATATCTATCTCATAGAAAGGCTATAAGACATTCTTAGGAGAACTTTACTTTTTTCATTCACTTCTTGTATTGAGTCTATGTTGGTTTCTAAAATTCACATTGGAGCACTTATTTGTAGACGGTCAGGATGCAAAAAATTATTGGAGATAAGGACCCTAAGTTCGCGACTAGGACTTTTACTAGAAGTGATGGCCGATCAAAGGCCTGAGGTCAGGTAAGAGCTTCATCCCTAGCTAGGGGTTCAGATAGAGAGACTTTTCTAGAATTTGTTATTTATCCCTCACCATAGGTTCCTCTACACCAACCACTTATAGGCCAAGAAGAATCCTAGGCTACTAGGTTCTATTTCCTTTTTGTTAATTAGAGATACCTTGGCTTAATGCTTAGGTTTGATTGGTGATGCTCTATTTGATTGCTTAATCTATAGATCAAAATTGTAAAGATGTGGGGGCACAACCTATAGCTGTGACTCCTAGAGTTGAGGTCCCTCCAGTACTAATGAGGACTCTCTAACACTGATAGTTTCTTACCTGATAGCCAACTATCTAGTAATATCTATTAAGAAGCAGAATATATTAGGCAGATTTCTAAGATTGACTCCACCTACATTTGTAGTGGCTCTGGGTGATAATTCATTTGAGTTCTTAGTTGCTTATGAGGATAAGCTTCATAATTTAGGCCTAGCTGAGACTCGTGGCATTTACTACACTACCTTTCAATTGGACTAGGCATCTAGATATTGGTAGAGAGGTTATCTTGATTCAAACAAAGATTGATCTTCCTTTTTTACATGGACTCAGTTCTCTATGGTTTTTTTGGAGAATTATATGCCTCGCAACCTTAAAGAGTGTATGAGAGATCAGTTCTCAAGATTAGAGCAGGGTTTTATGTTTATTCTAGAGTACAAGGAACAATTCCATGAGTTAGACCGATATGTTATGACTATCCTACTAATCAAATAAGTTTCTAATTATACCCAGACTATGGAAGATATGTATCACGAGGCCTAAAATGGCAGTGAGAAGAGATTGTATCACTATGGTAGTTTTAGTAAGATTCAGAGTGACTCACAGTTCAGAGGTAGAGGTTCTTAGAAAAGGTACCTTTCATGCCTATTTTATCAGTATCAAGGTTAGCCAAGTAGGATCACTTATGCCGCACTTAAAATTATGGATGGATTTTAATCTAGTTATAGTGATTACAGTAGGCCGAGCAGTAGCCAATCTTTAAAAGGCACACATTCTAAGTTTTCTAGCTGAGGTAGTTATTCCAAATCAGTTGGATCTTTTAGATAGAGCATAGTATCTAGAGCGTGTTATGAGTATGGGTTCATCAGTCATTATTCTAGAGACTGTCCCCATCGTGGGGCAGTGTTTCTTTTAATTTAAAGTATTTATTAGATTTGTACAGTACTACCCCTAGCTAAAGGTGGTATGCAGGGCCATAGAGGTCGTTCTCAGGGTTCTTAAAGAGGTCCTTAGACAGGTAGGGCAGGTGGTCAGTCAGGCACCCAGCCAAGTGGTGGGCAAGGTTATTTGTATGTTGTACTTGATAGTCTTAAAGTAGAGTCTTTGAAAATTTTTATTTCAAATATGATATCTTCGTGACAACATCCAGTGATTATTTTATTTGATATGTAATCTACTTATTCATATGTTCCTGCTTATTATGAACCACAAATAGATTGTCTTGGTAGTCTTTATCTATGCCTTTATATGTATCTACTCCCGTGTGTGATGTTTTAGTAGTGTATCAAGTTTATGGATCATATGTTGTGACCATTCAACAGTTTTATACTCAGGCTGATCTTATTGTGTTAGATATGGTGGACTTTGATGTGATTATGTACTTAGACTAGTTATCCTCATATCATGCAGTCTTGAACTATTTTGCGACGATTGTTACTTTAGCCATGCCTGGCTTACCGCTGGTCATGTGGTAGGATTATATTAGTTACACACCAAAAAAAAATTTCTTGTATTTGGTTAAGGAAACATATAACACCGGGTTGCAGGTCTTATCTTTCTTTTTTTAGTGATGCTAGTGTGGAGATTCCATCGCCTTATTTTGTTCTTATAGTTTGTGATTTTTCTAATGTTTAACCACCCAACCTATTTTAATTGTATCTTATTGTATGGATCCTATTCAGATTGAGGAACTGAATTCTGAACTTCAGATTTTTTTTTGGTAATGGTTCATTAGTTCAAGCGTATCATCTTGGGTTGATCCCATCTTGTTCATGAAGTAAAAGAACAAAGATGGTTCTATGTGTATGTGCAGCCACTACAAGCAGTTCAATAAGGTAAAAGTGAAGAATATATATCTTATGCCTCTTATTTATGACTTGCTTGATCAGCTTTAGGGAACGATAATGTTTTATAAGATTGACTTGAAATATGATAACCTTCAACTGATGATTTGGGAATATGGAATCCCTAAGACAGCCTCTAGGACTCTCTATGGCCATTGTGAGTACTTGGTGATGTCTTTTAGGTTGACCAATAATGCCCAGTTGCATTCATGGATTTGATGAATTGAGTGTTCAATCTTTATTTGGACACCTTCATGATTATTTTTCTTGATGAAATCCTTATGTATTTGAGGAGTAGGGAGGATCATGAAGTATATTTGAGGAGTATGCTCCAGACTTTAAGAGATCATAAACTTTATGCCAAATTCTTAAAGTGTGAAATCTAACTCAAGTCTGTTACCTGTCTAAGACATATAATGTCTAAAAATGGTATTATGGAGGATCAAATAAAGGTTGAGGCTATTCATGATTGGGATATTCCTACATCTCCAATTGAGATTTATAGTTTTATTGGTTTGGCAGGTTAATATAGGAGGTTCATTGAGGTTTCAATTCTATTACAACACCGATGACTAGAAAGGGTGTTTCTTTTAGTGTTCTAAGGATTGTGAATTGAGTTTTCTAAAGCTTAAGGGTTTTATTACTTAAGTTCTTATATTAACTCTACCTGTTAAGGATAAGGGGTTTATTACATTTTATAATGCTTCTGGTATTGTTTGGGTTGTGCTCAGATGTAGCAAGGCTGAGTTATTGCTTGTATGTCAAGGCGGCTAAAGGTGCACAAGCAAAACTACTCCATTCATTATTTAGATTTGGTGGCAGTAGTCTTTGCTCTTAATAATAAGAGATATTAATTGTATAGTGATCAGTGTGAGATCTATTTCGACAATCATAGACTTTAATACATTATGTCTTAAAGAGATCTTAATTCTAGAAGTATAGATGGATAGAGTTGCTGAAGGCTATGATATTTCTTTTCTATACTATCGGGGCAAGGTGAATATGGTAGCAGTTGCCTTTAGCTAAATGGCATTGAGCATAGGTAGCTTGGATTTTATTTCAGTATCTGAGTGGTCATTGGCTTAGGACATCTAAGCCTTAGCCAAATTCATGGTTCAACTTGATATTTTAGAATCCAGAAGGATCCATGCTAGTGTTAAGTCTAGGTCTACCTTGTTTGAGTAGATTTAGAGTCGCCAGTTTGAGGATAGTAGTTTTTGTGGTATCTGTAATCAAGTTCTTAGGGGTGATTAATTCCAGGAGTGACATCTTGGATTCAGTGTTTATTTTGAGATATAATGGTTGCATTTTTGTTTTTAAGGGTAGGGGACTTGATTTAACTGATAATTTCGAGAGGCTCAAAGCTCTAGCTATTCTATTCACCCTAGTACAACCAAAATACATAGATGTTAGAGGCACACACTGGTGGAGTTGAATAAAGAGAGGTATATGTGACTTTGTAGCTTTTTGCCTATATTTTCAGTAGGTAAAGATCAAGAACTAAAAGCCTGGTGGCCTGATTCAAAGATTACCTATTCTTGAGTGGAAGTGGAATCGTTAGTTGGTTGCCTCACACTTCTTATAGTTCTGATGGCATTTGGGTCATTATAGATCGGTTGGCCAAATTAGCCCATTTTCTTCATATTTAGATGTCTTTTAGTGCTGAGAAGTTAGCTCATATTTATATTCATGAGATAGTTCTCATTCATGGAGTACTTATATCTATAATTTCAGTCAGAGGCTCAATGTTCACTTCTAACTTTTGGAGGGCTTTTTAGGAGAAATTAGGAACTTAGGTTGACCTAAGAATTGCTTTTCACCCTTAGACTGATGGGCAGTCAAAGTGGACCATTCAAATTCTTGAGGATATGATTCGCGCATATGTTATGGACTTTGGAGGTCTGTGTGAGCAACACTTATCCTTAGCGGAGTTTTCCTATAATAATACCTACTATTTGAGTGCTAAGATAAAAGTATTTAAGGCTTTATATAGTAGGTATTGCAATCTCCGATAGGTATGATTAAGTCCTCCAAGGTTAGGACCTGTGGCATGGACTTACTTTGTATGTCGTTGGATAGGGTCCAAGTGATTTAGGATAGGTTTAGGGCATCTCAGAGTAGGTAGAAAAGTTATGTTGATTGTAGACTTTGTTCCTTTAGGTTTAGATTTAGTGACTGGGTTTTCCTATGAGTATCTTCCATGAAGGGTGTAATGTGATTTGGAAGGAGGGTCAAGCTTAGATCTTGGTATATTGGGCTATTTGAGAGACTTCATAAAGTTTGAGAGGTAGCTTATGAGTTTGCCTTACCCCCAGACTTTGTACTTGTTCACCATGTTTTCCATGTTTCTATTTTGCAGAGTTATATCCCATGTTAGTCTCACTTACTTTGGTGGGACTCGATTTAGTTGTATAAGAGATTGACATTCATGGAGGAGCCAGTTCTCATATTGGCTAGGGATGTCAGGTGACTGCGCTCTAGAAAAATTCTAGTAGTTAAGTTTAAGTAGAGACATTTCCTAGTTGATGAGGATAACTAGGAGATTGAGAGTGAGATATGGACCCAGTATCCCTACCTGTTCAAGCCTTCAGGTACACCTTGATCCTTTACTTTTGTAGATGAAAGTCCTTTTAGTAATGGATATTTTAATGACCCTTTAGGTTATTTCCTGCATTTTCACACTATTACACTATTTAGAGATTTCCTATAACTGTCCCAAGTCATTTATGATGTGCTGGAGCTGACTGTTCAGTTACCAAGCAATTCATTTGTTTTTTAGAGCCAATTCCTTGTTTTAAAGTTTTTGTTGTTGAGAATTGGGCATCAAACTTAAACTTTATGTTAGCAGCCTTGTACGCTAATTTTGACAATTTCATTAGATTTGAAATGTCAATTTTAGGCTAGGGACCTTTGGTTTAGGTCCCAAAGCTTCCAAACTCATTTTGGGCTATTAGGAGGATTTTGGTTAAAATGGCCATTGGATGTGGAACCCGTATTCCATCATAACAACCTTAAATGGAAATTACAATGGAATTGTTAAGTTTGAAATATCAAATTTGGAAGGTTATCATAGTTTATTCGTATTCATAGGATTCTGAATTAATCCTAAGGGCCTAATTAGAAACATGGAAAATGCCAAGTTCAGCTGGTGCTGGCAAAAATGGCCTTTAAGTTTCCGAGGCCTAGGATACGTTTGCAAAGACCAAAGCAAGTGTATATTGTGATCATAATTCCCTTTTCCACATTCACTAAGGCCTAATTTATTAGCCATCACTTTCATGAGCTTTTTTTCGCATTCGCAATGACTATCTTCTGGGCCAAACTAGGCTTTCTACTTCACAATTGTGGTGGACCTTTTTCGTTCGTAAAGGGTAAGCTGGATTGAATCTCACATTCACGATGAAGGGACCCTGATAGTATATATAGTTTCCAAACCTAATTTTCTCCCATTTTACAAGTCCCAAACTTCCATTATAAGCTCTAGAAAGCTAAGAGAGTGAGAGGATCAAAATATAGGTGTTCAGGGTGAGTTGGAGAGTTTGGGGGGGATATTTTCTCGTCAATGATTATCATAAATTTCCTTTAATTTCTTATTAAATTCTTCACTTTAATCGCAAAATCTGTTATACTTTGCAAACTAATTTAAGGTAGTAATTATACTCAAATTTCACCTATTTTTAGGGTAAATGATCCTTGAGCCTAGAGAGGGACGTTTTGACAGTTTTAAAGATGTGATTTTACAAGTGGATCCCATGTAGGATTTTTGCTCAATTTTGGACCTGAAGTAATTATATATAATATGAGTATCATTATTCTTGTATTAATATATAGATCAGTATTTTGATAGTGTGTCATTGCTCGGAGGCTTCTCAGAAAGGAAAAACTGTAATTTAATGGGCTTTCTTGGGATTTCATCGGTGTCTAGGAAGGCTAGAATTACTTTCCACATAGATTAAGATTTATTATGGTATTGGTATAGTATCATTCTAGATTTGGGTTGAAATTTATGGCTTGGTTGCATGTTTTTAGTAAAAATTCAGAATATTTAGCTGGTCAAAGAGCGATTTTAGGTAGAATTGGACATTCCTCCTTCCCTTGAGTTAAATTGTTGTCTTAGGACTTATTTAGACTTACTTATTAGTATATTTAAAAGACTTAGTCTATTTTTGGGTGGTAATCTATCATGACTTGAGACTACCCCTAGTAGTAACACGATGCTTAGAACCACAAGTGATCCTAAGCTAACCCATAAACTGGCATAGTGCTTGATCAACTGATTAATATTAATATATATATATATATATATATAT
This sequence comes from Capsicum annuum, assembly GCF_002878395.1. Taxonomy (NCBI): domain Eukaryota; kingdom Viridiplantae; phylum Streptophyta; class Magnoliopsida; order Solanales; family Solanaceae; genus Capsicum; species Capsicum annuum. Next base: position 177,658,105 of record NC_061113.1, read on the forward strand.
ATATATATATATATATATAAGCTAAATTTGCTGAGCAGAAGCATAATCACGAGATAAGCTATTTCAATATATACTGTTCAAAGTTTACAATACTGTAATCTGAAAGAAAGAGGAACTTAAACTACGTACAATGACTCCAACTAACCATCTATAAAGCCTCTACTAATATTGACTATAGGTAGTCGGGACATGAAACCTACTATCCCTAACCAACACATATGAATAAGAAAATAAAACACAAGAACTACAATTGACTTTAGTCCTTGAAATAAGAGAACCCATCAATTGATGAATGAATATTGTGATCTGCCTGACTATGATCCTGAGAGTAAGCATCTGAATCTACATCACATGAAAAATTTAGGAAGAAGTGGTATGCGATCATTGCTTTGGAATGTATAGAGTATGTGGGATATGGATTAGTCATGAAAATACTTAAAACATGCTTTAAAACTTAGGACATAAGCCATTTGCTAAAATATGCATTTAAAACATGTTTGTACGTAAAAGCTATAAGTCATAGTGAAATTTCTAAATCAAGATCTAATATTTCTATAAAATCGAAAGCGCTAGAAACATGAATACTATATTTAATCTCAAGTATAAGCTGAATATGCTGTAAAACTATTCTGAAGATCATGCACGAATATAGGGTTTAAAACTTTGGGATGTGAACTAATGCAAAGAACAAGTATAGAAATGAACTGAATGAAACTGAATAACTGAATATAGGATCATGCATAATCTAATATTGAATGTAATCTGAAATATGAATTGAGGACTGTGGGAGCTAACAATAATCGAAATACCCCAATCTAATAAAATTTAGGGTGCAACCTATAACCTTAGTTTGAAGGGCGCTAGTACCTTGCCAAAGTACCAACACTAGTTGGTATGGATCCACTAAGCTGATGTCCCGAAGGACTAAGGTTTCATGCCTCAACTTACGGGGGGACCCATTATAACCAACGATGGCGCCGTAGTTCTGGATCTTAGGGACTGCTACTAGCGGACTCTATCGAATTGATGGGGGAAGCTGTCATCCCTGCATTCACTGGGTGCTACATATGACTTCCAATTGAATGACTCTGAAAACTATATATCTCATCATAATTACATTTTGAAAATATCCACAATGGATAATCTGAAGTGCTCAAGATATATAAACTGATATATGCATGAATCCCTATGTACTGGGTGTTTATAACCCACTAGCTCTGACTAATGCAATTAACATGATAATATTAAAAGCTGATCATCAAGGGAGAAAAGGAAAATTTCATAGCATGAGTCCAAAATCACGAATTTACCAACATAATGAGGGTTCATAATTCTAAGTCTGTGAAAATACTAAATTTCCTAGGAAAACATGGTATGTCAATTAATATGGATTGAAATAGATAAAATTATGATAAATAGTGCTTAATAGTCTCAAAAATAATAAATCATTCATATATCTTGATCACGTGTTTTAAATCTTAACTAATATCATGTAAGACATGCTTGGATTTGAGAATAGCATGAATGATATAAGGGTTTAAGAAACTATGAATAATCATTAAAACATGTTTTTGAGTGACAATTATATCATGGAGAATTGAATTTAAGATTAGAGTAACAATTAGTTAATACCCTAGTTTATGAAGATCATAAAATTCATAAACCAATCATAATTTGGGCATGAGGATGAAAGGAGATCCTCATTGATTACCCACATACCTGATTACGTTTGATTCTAGCATTATGTTTTTAGGACTTGAACTTGGAGATCAAGAGCCCTAATTTCCTAATTTGGAGGAGCGGAAAATCACATTTTTCATGTTTAATTCATGTGTTGTGTTGAGAATAAGGGGTTTGGATTTGTTTTGGCTTTATATTTAACCTTCCAAATAACTTAAACGACATAGTTTTGGGGTTAAAAGAGTGGGAAAACACCCAAAAAACCTTTTGGAAAATTTTGGAAGAAGTTGAAATGATTTACGTCACAACTAATGGGGTATGGCCCCCAGTCATGGCTTGAGTCCTGTTCAGGAAAGCAAATTTTTACCCTACCTCCATAGTAATGGCTCCATCGTATCGACCCATTATGTATGATAACGAGTCATTATCACTGGGTAGCTTTTATAGTGCTTCAGTAATTTGGCCATAAATTTTCACCCCAATATCGAATTAAGGCAAAATTAGTGGAGTTGGAAAGATAATTCAATTATCTATCTGATGGTTTTTCTTAGGCTAATATCATAGTAAACTAAAAGTTATGCTCGTTTGATGTTGACTTTAGTTATATTCTTGATAAGAATTTAATCGCTACGGGATGTTTTGACTTGTGTATAAGCTAAGATCTATTTGAGACCTTAATATTTGTCCGAGTCACTTATCAAACTACCAAAACATGAGGTTTGATTTTGTATTAGCTTGAAGCATGATTCTAATATTGTCTTGGATTTTCGTGGTGTTACAATATGTCCCGCTTGGGATCTTTCATCCTCAAATGAAGACTAACTTGGCTAAAAGAATAGGAAAAGAGTTGTAATCCTTGATATAGAATTGTATGAATTGAATATGGACATTATGACTAAATTTCCAACAAACTTCAAGAAGTTTGAAAATAAGGGAACATACTAGTATTGACTGGTTGAGATCTAAAGTTGGATAACTAACATGACATGATTTTTAAATCTGGGAATATGTTATGGTTGAGACTGATTTAGAATTGTAGTAAGGACTTGATTGAATTTACACATAGAATGAATGAAAATAAAGAACCTCATGGAATAGGCATATTCATGAAACTTCGGAGAGTAAGACTAGATTGCTAAATTGAATTGATGGTTGCATAGACTAACTCATACTGAATGTTTATAACTCCACTAGAGTATCCCTAGCACAAATAGATATTTAGAACCGTAAAGTGATGTATAATGACATGGAATTTCTAAGAGTCATTGGAAAACGGAATATTTGTTACCTTCAACACTCCTTGTCCAAAGTTCTAATAAAATTAAGGAGCAAAGAATTATAGGTATGACATGAGTGATAAATCAGTATAAGGAATCACAACATGGCTATAACTTTATACCATGGAATATATGCATATAAAACATAAGCTAGGATAGAATTACTATGCCTTAGGCAATGAAACTGCTAAATTTTAAGCTTAGCCACACTTCTCAAATACTCCCTTAACTATAATTTTACCCTTAAATATTACACTTCATTTGACGCCATTTATAACCTTCACATCGGTATTGATAACTCCTTCAACCAAAGTCGGAGTTGAACTAAATTCTCTAACCATATTCAAGCATAACTCAAAGTCACAAGGTACTAATCATAACACCATAATACTAGTCTAAACTATATATTCAATATCCTATGTTTTTCCAAAGCTCTCATCTCAATAATAATACTCCTTACAACTTTAACAACTATCTTCAGCCTATTACAAGGAATTTACCAGCCCAAAAAGCATTTGTCCACTTATATACCAACATGACATTTAAACCTATCATTATAACCACATAAGAAATTCTAGGCAACCAACCCACCGAAGAGTTTTCCCATATTCTCTATTACCTCTGTCAATAACAACTTCCATGTTCTATCACCAAAAAGAAACCTAGAATTCTTATCTAACTATGACATATATTGAAAGCTTTACCTCAATATTCATTGACACTTATATCCTTTTATAAAAACAAGCATATAACAATTTTTCCCTAATAAGGAATATTTACTCTCTCCCATTTAAACAATTGTTCATCCCTTTTCATCACCACTATCTTTACATAAGGAGAGGTGACTAAAATATTAGAATATGAGGACCTAAAGCATGAAAGAATACTATACATAACTTTGACACTTAATCGAGGCTTGAGAAATAGAGTATCAAAGATATAGATTCATTAAAGAGATCTAAACTGAGGACATAACTGCCATAATATAAATTTTCATTAGTTATTAAGGGTGTAGTATGAGTTCTGGGAACTGAGAATATTGTAAACTATGAGTACATGAGTCATAAGCGACTTGAATTGAGATTGGAATTCATAACTTCATGAAATATGAGTCGTACATCTGAGTGAAGGGTCACTCCTTATACTAGGAAATGTGAGGGGACATGATTATATATAAAGTGCATAAATATGAGCTATGATCATAAAGTTGACTTGTAAAGTATGATTAGAGTGTTGTAATGACAGAAGTACAATATTTCATACTTTGATAAGAATTGTTCAGGAATCTTTATCCCTTAGTGTGGTTATAAAACCCACTGGCATTACAACAAAAATCTGATAACCTGACTTGATTTCTTATTCTATCATCTCTAACTTAGATTAAATCTATCATTCTAAGTATGTGGACTTCTATAATAAACTCTAAATTAAACTGCAATCACTCTACTATAGAGGTTGGGATATAATCAGTACACATAAATACTAAACTCCTCCTAAAAGACTATAACTGAAAGTATAAAACCTGCTGCTAGTACTTCCTTCTTAGATACAACTCTTAACTTTATGTATCCCCAATAGTCATCATATAATAACTTAAACACTTACTAACTTAGAATATTCTAGAGTATCACAATACCCTCAGTTCACACTTCTACCTTTTAGAATTCAAAACTCTTATTTTATCTATTTGCTTGAGCACCACAATTCAAACTTAAATTCTAACACTCAACATGGATAGCCATATTACTTCTCATACTCTAATACCCACTTAATACTACTGGATAGGAATCACAAAACCCTAATCCTCTTAAATTCATTTTGAACATACTCAACCATAATAAACTTCTCTAACTTTTTGGTCGTTGCCTAGTTTATATCCTGACTAAAGCATTAACATACTCTAAGTCCCCTTAATTTGTAAACCTCTCTCAAAGTGATAGCTATACAATCTATACAAGACCTTTCTAGCCCCACTGATACATAATCTACTAAATATTGATTAACAATATCCCCACTTTACTATTGGTACATTTCTAAGCTCATGCTCCTAACTCTAGGTCTTGCAGCCATAGGATTCTAAGACGAGATCTGAGAGCACATCTGACTATAGCTAAATGCATGGTTTTCAGAAATAAGGAAAAACTCTTTTAAAGTTTGGAACATAAAGGCACTGATAGGATCCTTTTGAGCCAGCGTGCAATCTCATAACTATTTGTAGGGACTGTCTGAGAAAACTCTACCAATAGGAATTTAAGCTTGGCTGTTTTCATTACCTTAAAAATAAGTCAGATTTTTCATGAATGGAGAAATATAAGAGTCTATATTAGTTTCTTAGTGAACATCTTTACTACACTATCTAAGATATGAAAGAAGGGAAATATTTCTTAAATTCCTAATAGCCTCTCGAACAAAACTACAGATGTCTCCGTACCATTCTCAGAGATACTACTACATAGGTTTTCATAGTCACCCTAGGAAAATTGAACCTTGTGCTACATATAATGACTCTGACTAAATATCTATAAAGTCTCTACTAATACTGACTACAGGTAGTCGAGACATAACACTAACTATCCATAATCAATAAATACGAATAAGAAAATAAAATACAAGGACTAAAACTGACTTGAGTTCTCAAAATAAGAGAACCCATCACCTACTGGCTGAATGATGTGATCTGCTTGACTATGATCCTGAGAGTAAGCACCTAAATTTACATTACATGAAAAATATAGCCAGAAGAGGTATGCTATTAATACTTTGGAATGTACTGAGTATGTGGAATATTCACTAGTCATGAAAATACTTTAAATATGCTTCAAAATTAAGGACTTAAGACATTTATTAAAGTATAAATTTGAAAAATATCTGTACATAAAAAAATGTAAGGTATAGTGAAATTTCTAAATCATAAGCTAAAAAATTTCTATAAACTGGGAAGTATTAGAAACATGAATACTTTATTTAATCTCAAGTTAAAGTTGAATATATTGTAAAACTATATTGAGGATCATGCCTAAATATAGGGTCTGAAACTGTGGGATCTGAATTGATACAATGACAAGGTATTGATATACACTGAATGAAGTTAAATAACTAAATACAGGTGTCATGACCTGAGGCTACCCCTAGTCATAACACGATTCTTAGAGTTACTAGTGACCCCAAGCTAACCCATGACAAGAAATAAACTATGAATGCTAAATGGAAAGTGACAATCACTAAGCGGAAGCTACTGAAATAAAATGATACTAAATAGTAATAAGGCCTATAATAATACTTTCTTAAAATACTTAACAACATTGAATATCTAACTTTTGTCTGAACACTTCTAAACATGAGTTCTTGGGATAGGTCCCCAACTAACTCTGACTAACAAAAACAAATAAATTACTAGATATAAACAATTAATAATTAGTCCTTGACTAATGAGGAATCACCAAGACTACAGTTGGTTGGTGCGTGGATATGCTAAGAGTGACTCGGGTACTGAGTGTCAAAACATATATTATGAGACAATATGGCACAAAGAAGTATGCGATTAATAATTTTAATGTACTGAGTATATGAGATGAGAAGCTAGCTGAGATACATATACACTGAACTTGTATGCACGAACATGAAAATTTAATGTAGACCAAGTATAAACATGTGTTGGGTAACTAAATAACTAAATGATGAATATTGAACAATTAGTCATGCAAACCTAAACTTAACATAATTTGAATACTAATCTTAGTACTGTGGTAGATAATAATAATTGATATATCCCAACCTAAGCAAATTAGGGTCCAACCTATAACCTTAGTTGGAAGGGTATCAATACCTTTCTAAGGGTATCAACACTGGCTGGTGTGGATTAACTAAATTTATGTCCAAAAGGAGTTGGATGTCATCCCTCTAATGATGGGGAATCCTTTATAATCTGCGGTTGGGCCATAGTTCTAGAACTTAAGGACTGTTACTAACTACTCATGCCTAATTAATAGGGGAGACACTATCCCAGCTGTCACCCCAATCAAACATGTGGAGCCAAAATTCTCATAGGTAAAATACATTCTCATGGTTCATACACAAAAAAATAGAGAGGGAGTTGATAAAACGCATATTTGACCTAGAATTTAATAAAAAAAAGAGGGATTTTTTTGTGAATTCTTGGAATTTCTTGCGATTTAATGAGTGGAAGGAACCATTGATAAAATCCCACATACCTAACAATGGAAGCCTTGGAGATATCTTTTGAATTTATCTTATGCTTGAGAAACCCTAGTTTTCTCTGGGGAAGAAGGAAAAACTGCCCTTTTGATTTTTGTAGGTGGGAAAATATAATTTAATCATGAATTTAGGAATATGAGTCTCTTATACCACCCCTTGGAAAGCCTGAACAACATATGTTTGTCTTTTAAGGAAGTGGAAAAGACATAAAAGTCCTTAAAAAATCATTTAAGAAAACATATCCCCAATCATTATGACCTACCTCATAACTCATGATGATTGGTAATGAATCGTGGTCTAAGTCATAACCTGAGGTCCTAGGATCTTGGGTTTATTCTGGTATGACCACGAATTCCCCCTAACGACTCATTATGAATGACAATAAATCATTGGGTGGAGTTTTAGTTTGAGTCTTTATTCTTGGAGCATTCACTGTTTAGGTGACGAGACCCTTCTCATGATTTATTGTCATTGGTTATGAGTCATAAGATGGTGTCATTATCATTGGTCATAAAACTAAGTACCCTTTTATTGTGATGATGAGTCCATATAATGACTTGTTACATCTGGTCATAGGTCGTCATGTAAGTCATAGTCACTGGCAGCTGACAGACTCTTGGGGGAAATTTGGATAACCTTTTTCCATGCTATTGGATTAAGATGATACTTATGGAATTAGAAACTAAGTTGATGGAAAATATTTTTAGTGGTCTAGATCTTGAAATCTTAGGGTTTTAAAATATCTCCCTCGTGGGATCATTAGTCCTCAAATGAAATTATCTGAGCTGGAATACTAAGAAAAACCGAGATCATGCACCAAATGCATATGAGATGAATCATCACTTAACATTTGAATCTTTAACTGATGTATGTACAGAACTATACTTATTGTAACACCCTAGATTTTGGTCCCTAATAATTTTTTATCATTTAAGCTAACTGCCAAGTAACGACTTACCTTATGAGTCGTAAGGTGCCACTATGAGTTATAAGACCCAAATCATAAGGCGGCCAGTGAGGATTATCCATTCATAAACATCTCATTCGATATGAAATGTTCAAATCATAGCTTAACTAGTAAGTTATCCAAGATTTCACTAAGTTTCTATCCTGACTACGATTGAGACTTAATGAGTCATATGGTAGAACTCATGGTCTCAATAGTGTGATTATCCATATTATATGTTATGGCCACACTTATGATATACAAGTCGTATGGCTTGGTTATGAGTGGTAGAGTAAGACTCGTGACCTAACCAGTGAGTATGCCCTGTGGTCTACTTTGATTACAAGTTATAGTGATGACTCGTAAGGAGACCTTATGAGTCAAAAGGTCACCTGTGGTCACTGGAAATAATTTTTAGTGTTTTTATTAAGGCCACTTTGGATATTCCCCTCTTTCATTAATTGAGACCCATGACCTAAAATACCCTAAGGGGCCTCAAAACCTCTTATTACTCAACATAATTGCTCTCCTCTCTTCTCTCAAATTCCTCATTCAAAGGCAAAGCTAGGATTTCAAGAGTTTGGTCTTTTAGAGCTCAAGGATAGTTTCTTCTCCATATTTCTTGATGATTAATTCATGTATCTCGCTCCCTAAACTTGTGTTTTAAATTATGGAATGATTGATTTTGTATTGACATGATTTTGATGTCGGTTTTGAATAATGAATGAAGGGTTTTGGATAATGATAATTTATATGTTTTCCATGTGTTTTTGGGAATAATTATTCTTTGAATTAATGATTTGTAAACCCATTGGGGTACATGAGCATGGTGATGGAATGACGATTCTGGATACCCCTAAATAATTGAATTCTTAGTGTCAAAATTAATGAGAAACTCAACCCACTTGCATGATTGGTTTGGGAATGTGAATTACCAGTTGTCTTTGCGTACTGTTTCAAACTAATGCCTTTCATAAGTGGAGAAGATGGATTTTGAAAGGTCTTGGTGTTATATGAAATGGTTTTGAATTGAAAATTTTGAGTCTTATTGGACAATAAGTTAGAGTTCCACTAGGCTAAATGATTTTGTTCATACTTAGGACTTTGGATTCCTATTGGTTGAGGAGGGTCAGAGTCCTACTTCACTAAAGGGTTTTGTTCCTCCTTAGAACTTTGGAATCTTGATAGTTAATCTGTTAGAGTCCCAGTGGCAAATGGTTGGATTTTGGCAAATTGATATGTTCTTTCAAGCTATGGTTGGTATGATGATACCACTTGATATTGTCTTAGTGAATGACTCCTTAATTATATAAATGAGTTATGTTCTAAATATTTAATTTGGCCTTAAAGGGGATTGTGTAGTTTGTTTTAAAAGTCAAGGTTCCATGAGGACTAAGACTGGAAACCATATTTGCCAGCATGGGGTTCTAAATGGCTGGGTGTTTGAGTCACCCTTACTTTATGATTGAGTGTTCATATTACCCTTGATATATGACCGTGAGATTTGAGTCCCACGTGTATATATGTTTATGATTATTCTTTTGTTCGTGCGGCTACACACATTGGGGTTTGACCAGGGGGTGAGAGTTGGGGCCCATATAGTCCATAGGTACTATTATTATAATTATACTAAATAATCCAGACTAATATTGTAAAGTTCATGCTAAGACTTTTTCCTTATCCTAGCATATGTATATATATATGCATATGATTGTGTGCATTGGTATTGAATATCTTTTAACTATCGATTATGGCACTATTTTATTTCCTTATCCTTGAGTTACATGCTACTGCTCAACTTGCTAATCGTCTTTGAACATTGTATCCCCATTCGATGTAGGGAACGAAGACATTTATACTCTTTCTGTGTAGTGATAAATGGCTCCTAGATTGTTCATAAGTGAACTTGATATAGTAAGCCTTCTTTTTTTGGATGGCCTATTACTTTATGGTTAAGTTTTTGTTTAGATTGTTTTCTTGGTTATGTTTTTTTTCCATTGTCGGGGGCATGTCTTGACTTTGATTAGTTCTGGTCTATTTAGAGGCTTTGTGGATTACTATATATTGGGACATGGTCTTATGGATTTTTAGGACATTCTTATTATTGCTCATTCTATCTTATTATATGTTCGGAATTCATCCACTGCTAGTTATATTATGTTTTATTTGACTAGGAAAAGGAGGTGGTCTCTAGTCCATGATGGACTTTTGATACCCATCATGGTTCGGCCCTAGTTTAGGTCATGAAAAGTTAATATCAAAGTCTAGATTCATGTTCAATTGCATATCCACAAAGTTGTGTCAAGCAGAGTCTCTTTTATGGGTGTATAGAGCACCACACTTATAAGGGAGAGGCTACAAGGCATTTATGAAAGGTATTGAAAACTTCTTTAATTTTTTTTGTTTGTATTTAAGATCATTCCTCCTCGAAGATCTAATGCTGGTGGAACCTTTTCTTTCCTACCTAAGGATAATGTAGATAGAACTCATCCTGCTTAAGGGGTATAGACCCGATCTAGTGTTCCAAATCCTAAATATACTACCTATTATAGAGTTCTACCAGTCCTCCTCATGCTGTACCACCGCAAGGAGACATTTTGAATGTTGAGTTCTATCATTCTATTCATTTGCTGACTCAGTTGGTGACTTCTCAGTCTTGTTAGCCTGATGGTGTAGGTTCTGTTTCTCCATCTTTTGAGGTCACTAAGGTTGGCCGATTCATAGGGATAAATCCTCTGACCTTCACTGGTTCCAAGGTTAAAGAGGATCCTCAAGGGTTTATGATCTGATGGAGAAGATTTTCTAAGTTATGCATGCTATTGACTTTAAGGGTGTGGAGTTCATCGCAAATTAATTGAAGGATCTGGCATATCAGTAGCGTGAGAAGTGGGAGCACCTAAGAGGTGATGAAATTGAGACAGCTATGTAGGAGGCAAGGGTTGAGAAATTTGTGAATCTAAAATAAGGCAAGATGATTGTGAAGGACTATGCCCTAAAATTTCATTAGTTCTCTAGGTATGGTCTTGAGCAAGTATCTAGCATGAGGGCTAAGATGAGAAAGTTTGCTTTGGACTTGTCTTGAGATTTGGTGTTGGAGTGCAAGGTCGCCTTACTAAATAATGACATGGATATCTCTAGGCTGGTGGTGTACATATAATTAGTGGAGGATGAGAAGAAGAAGAAGAAACAAGTAAGATAAAATAAGAGAGAAGTAGAGTAAGAAATTTAAGTATTTTAAGTAAGTTGGACGCCAGCAGAATAGTGGTAGAGATGGGAGGCAGTGCCTAAGAAGAAGTGGGGAAATTTTGGTTCCTGTTATATGGCTATTTATCCATATTTAAAGCCATCTGGTGATCTTCGCTTTCAGGCTGACAGTAAGTTCTAGTAAAAAAATGCCTAGTCTCAACCCAGCAGAGCTTAGTTAGCCCTATCTTATCCTACTTGTCATTTTTATAGTTAGGTGTATCGTGAAGTGTATGATGAGAGGAGGAATTAGCGTTTTAGTATGGTCATCTTGGTCATATGCAATGAGATTATCCTTCGAGGATTGCTTCTGGAGCTTATAAGGTTTTGGTTGCTAATTCTTTAGCTTCTGCACCAAAGGGTGCCATTTCTAGTACCGACACCGACTGAAATCATTTGTTTACTTTTGCCACTCGCTAGGAGCCTGACGATTCTTGAGATGTTGTCACTAGTACATTACAACTTTTCTCTTATGATGTGTAATTCTTACTTGACCCTAGGTATACCTATTCTTATATGACCCTGTATGTGGCTATTCATTTTGATTTCGATCCTGAGTATATTTTCAACCTCTATTTTATTTCTACCTCGGTGGGTGATTCTATGGTTGCTAGAAGGGTTTATAGGGGTTAGGTGGCATCTATTTGTGGTAGTGAGATCTTAATAGATTTAATAGAGTTGGACATGTTAGATTTTGATGTGATCATAGGGATAGATTGGCTTTATTCATACTATTCACCTCTTGATTGTAGGACCCGAAGGGTCAATTTCCAATTCTCAAATGAACCAGTGATTTAGCAAGAGCGTAGTTCCTTAGTACCTAATGGAAGATTTATTTAGTATTTTTGAGCCTGGAAATTGATTTCCAAAAGCTGTCTATATCATCTAGTTCAGGTTAAGGATTCAAAATCTGAAGGGCCTTCTTTGCAATCTATACTTATAGTCAATGAGTTTCTCAAAGTGTTTCCTAATGATCTTCCTGGTATTCCTCCTAATAGGGAAATAGACTTTAGGATTAAATTTTTTTGGGATACCCATCCTATCTCTATCCCTTCTTGCAGAATGGCTTCGATTGAGTTGAAAGAACTTAAAAAGTAGTTAAAAGATCTTCTTGAGAAGGGCTTTAATCATTTTAGTGTCTCTCTATGGGGTGCTTCTATCCTATTTATATGTAGGAAGGATGGTTCCCTTCAGATATGTATAAAATATCGATAGTTAAATAAAGTGACGATGAAGAATAAGTGTCCTCTTTCTAGGATTGATGAGTTGTTTGACCAATTTTAAGGTGCTAAGTACTTTACTAAGATTGATCTTCAGTCAAGTTATCATCAGTTGAAGATTAAGGAGGTGGATAGCCCTAAGACTTCTTTCCGTACCCGATATGAACACTATGAGTTCTTCGTTATGTCTTTTTGATTGACTAATTCCCTAACAATATTTATGGATCATATAAACTGGGTAATCTATCAATTTTTGGACTTTTTCATCATTATATTTATTGATGACATTTTGGTATATTCCAAGAGTGGGTAGGATCATGCTAATCACCTTCGCATAGTGTTACAGACTCTTAAGGATAAACATTTGTATGCTAAGTTCTCAAAGTGTGAGTTTTAGTTGAATGTTGTTACTTTTTTGGGTCATGTTTTTCTTGTAAGGGGATCATGGTGGATCCACAAAAAGTTAAGGTAGTTCAGAAGTGGCCTAGGCCCACGACTCCAACCAATATTTGGAGCTTCTTAGATTTAGCTGGGTAGTATAGGAGGTTTCTGAAGAGTTTCTCTTCGATTTATGCACCATTCACTAAGTTGGCCTAGAAAAAGGTGATGTGTATGTGGTTCACTGCTTATGAGGGTATTTTTGAGAATTTGAAGGGCAAGTTGACTTCGGCTCCAATTTTGACCCTACCCGAGGTTACTGATGGCTTTGTTGTTTATTATGATATGTTCTATGTGGGACTGGGTTATGTATTGATGCAACATGGTAAGGTTGTGGCGTATGCATATAGGAAGCTTAAGGTACATGACAAGAATTTTCTGACTCATGATTATGAATTATTGGTTGTGGTGTTTTCTTTAAAGATTTGGTGACATTACTTGTATGGAATTATTGTTGACATATATTCAGATCATAAGAGCTTGCAGTACGTGTTCACACAGAAAAAGTTGAATCTTAGGCAAAGGAGAAGTCTTGAGTTACTCAAGGATTATGACATGAGTCTCAATTATCATCTAGGTAAAGCTAATATGGTTGATGATGCTCTCAGTAGGTTATCTATGGGTAGCTTGTCACATGTCGATGAAGAAAAGCAAAGGTTTGTGAAGGATATTCACTATTTGGCTAATCTTGGAGTTTATTTTTTAGAATCTGAGGATGGGGGTGTGATCTTTCAAAAGGTGGTGAAGTTATCTCTTGGTGCAGAGGTGAAGGAGAAGTAGACTCGGGATCCTATCTAAATACAAATTAAGGATGATGTGGGTCAGCAGAAGGCTATGACTTTTGAGATTGGTGGTGATGGTATCTTGAGGTACCAAGGTAGATTGTTTGTTCCTAATATTGATGGTCTATAGGGAAGAATCTGGATAGAGGCTCATGAGTCAAGTTACATTGTACATTCTAGTTTGACAAAGATGTACCATAATTTGAAAGAGATCTAATGGTGGAATAACATAAAGAGGGATATGTCTAAGTGTATGGTTTGCTAGTAAGTAAAGGTGGAACACTTGAGGCTTGGTTATTTATCTCAAGTGATCGACTTGCTCATGTGGAAGTGTGAAGTGATTAATATGAATTTTGTTACTGGTCTTCCATTGTCTCAAAATCAGTTTGATTCGATTTGGGTCATCGCTAATATGGTGACTTAGTCCGCTCACTTTTTCCCAGTAAGGATTATGCTAAGTTTCAATTTAGGAGATTGTCAAGTTTCATAGTGCACCCATTTGTATTATATTTGAGTAAGGTACAGATTTCTCGCACTACTTTTGGCCATCATTTTAGAGAGGTTTGGGTACTAAGGTGAACCTTATCACCGCTTTCCACCCTCAGATGGATGGATAAGTAGAGAGTACTATTTAGACTTTGTGTGATCAACTTGGTGGTAGTTGGGTTGAACATTTTCCTCTCATAGAGTTTGTGTATAATAACAACTATCATTCGAGTATTTGGATAGCCCCGTTCGAGGTTTTGTATGGTAGGATGTGTAGGTATCTTTTTGGGTGGTTCAAAGTTAGTAAGACTTGATTGTTTTTCCCTAATTTGATTCACCAAGCTATGAAGAAGGTGAAGGTGATTCGGGATAGGCTTAAGACTGCCTAAAGTCTCCAAAAGTCCTATCCAGACATGAGGCAAAGGGAGTTGGAATTTGATGTTGGTGTTTGGGTGTTCTTAAAGATATCTCCCATGAAAGGAGTGATGAGGTTTGGAAAATAGGGAATCTTAGTCCCTGCTATATTGTCCCATACTTGATTTTAAGAAGACTGGCCAATGTGGCATATGAGCTAGAGTTTCTTTCGCATTTCTGATCTATCTATCCAGTGTTTCATGTTTCTATGTTGAAAAAGTGCATGGGTGATCATTCTTTAGTTGTTTCCTTAGAGGGTGTTGGTGTTTTCGATTCCTTATCTTATAAGGATGTCCTGGTTGAGATTTTAGATAGGCAAGTTCATCATTTGAGGACTAAGGATGTGGCTTTGGTGAAGGTTCTATGGAGGAACTATAAGGTCGATGAATCCATTTGGAAATTTGAAGAGAACATGAAGTCCAAATATCCATTCTTATTTTTCGCTTTGGATAATCGTGCTCAAGGTATGTGTATTCCTTAATATCTTTTTTTTCTATCTTTGTTAAAGGAAGGGTTGGTTGTGTTCTGTGTTAAATCATGCTAATGGATGCCCTATCTCATCATTCGGGTAAAAATGATCATGGGGGAGAATGTAACACCCTAGATATTGGTCCCTAAAAATTTCTTGACCTTTGAACTTACTGCCTAAGTAACAACTCACCTTATGAATTGTAAAGTTCTACTAAGGGTCGTAGGACCCTAATCGTAAGGTGAACAACAAGGATTGTCTTTGTTTCGGCCTTCTGCATGACTTGATCTTAATGAGTCATAAATACTCCTTACGAGTTTAAAATTTCAAATGGTAGCCTGACTAGTAATTTATCCAAGATTTCCTTAAGTTTTTGTCCTAACTACGGTTGAGAGTTGATGAGTCATGGTGAGACTTGGTGAGTCATAAGGTGGGACTTCTATTCTTACCATTGTGATTGCCTATATTATCTGTTATGGCCCGAATTATGAATATATGACTCTTAGGGTTTGGTCATGTGTCGTAGGGATAGACTCGATGCCTGACCAGTGAGGATGCCCTGAAGTACTATTCTGATTACGAGTCATTATGATGACTTGTAAGAAGACCCAACGAGTCGTAAGGTCATCCTGGTCACTGGCAATAATTTTTATTGTTTTTATTAAGGGAACTTAGGATATTTCCCCTTTTCCTTAATTGAAACCCACGACCTAAAATACCCTAAGGGGCTCCATTGTCCCTTATTACTCAATACAATTACTCTCTGCTCTTCTCTCGAATTACTCATTAAAAAGGGAAAGATAGGGTTTCAAGAGTTTGGTCTTTTAGGGCTTAAGAGTGGTTTTTTCTCAAAACTTCTTGGTGATTAAGGCATGTATCTCAGTCCTTAAACTTGTGTTTTATATTTATGGAATGAATTGATTTGGTATTAACATGATTTTGATGTGGGTTTTCAAGGATGGGTTAAGGGTTTTGGATAATGATTATTGAAATGTTTTACCATATATTTTATGAAATAATTATGCTTTGAATTGATGATTTGTAAACCCATTGGGGTGATGGGCATTGTGATGGAATGGGGTTGTGGACATCCCCAAATAATTGAATTTTTGGTATTAAAATTGATGAGAATCTCAACCCACATGGACGATTGGTTTTGGAATGTGAATTATCATTTGGCTTTTCCTACTATTTTGAATTAATACATCGCATAAGTGGTTAAGTTGTCTTTTGAAAGGTCTTGGTGATCATGAAGTGGTTTTGAGTTTAAACTTCGGAGTCCTATTGGACAATGGGTTAAAGTTCCACTGGGCTAAATGATTTTCTTCCTACTTGGGACTTTGGATTCCTATTGGTTGCGGAGGGTTAGAGTCCCACTTTACTAAAGGGTTTGGTTAGTACTTAGAACTTTTGAGTCCTGTTAGTTAATGGGTTAGATTCCTATTCGTAAATGGTTAGATTTGTCTAATTGACATATGCTTGCAAGCTATGGCCGGTATTACGATACCACTCGATATTGCCTTATTGAATGACTCCTTTATTATATAAATGAGTTATGTGCTAAATGTTTTAATTTCAGCTTAAAGGGTGTTGTGTAGTTCACCATGAAAGTGGAGGTCCCGAACAGACTAATACAGGAAACCATGTTTGCTAGTGTGGGGTTCTAAATGGCCGGGTGTTTGAGTCACCCTTTCTTTATGATCGAGTGTTCATGTGACTCTTGAGTTATGACTAGGAGGTTCGAGTCCTTTGTGCATGTATGCTTACGATTACTCTCAGGTTCGTCTGACTACACGCATTGGGGCCCGACCAAGTGTTCAATCCTCTAAACGTCTCAAAATGTTGTATCCCCACACAATGCAAGAAACAGAAACACTTCTACTCTTCCTGCATAGTGATAGGTAGTCCTCCGATTGTTCGGGAGTCATCTTTTAGTGGTGAGCCTCCTTCATCCAGATGGCCTGTTACTTCATGGTTCAATTTTTTTCATCGATTGTTTTTTGGGATACATTTTTGGCTATTGTCGGGGGAATGCCCCAAATTAGATAGGTTATAGTCTATTTAGAGGATTTATGGATTACTGTGGATTGGGAGTATGTATTCCGGATTTTTAGCACATTCTTATTGTTGCTTATTCTATCTTTTTTTAAATGTTCAAAATTCATCCGTTGCTAGCTGTATTGTGTTCTATTTCAGTAGGCAAAACGTTTGGTCTTTGATCTAAGATGGACTTGAGATACCCGTCACGGCCAGGCCTTGGTTTGTGTCATGACACTCACGAATGCATGCTATGACATGAGGATGGCTAAATAGCTGAGATAGATGTAAATGAATTAATTAATCAACGAAACTATTAACTCAAGCTGAAATTAGATTTTAAGAGAAAAGATAGGGGTACTTGGCTCGTATATTAGTCTCCGCTTCCCAAGTATCTCCCTCTACTGACTGATGAGATAGATGTGAAACAATTAATTAATGAATGAAACAATTACCACAAGCTGAAATTAGGTTCAAAGAGAAAAGATATGGGTACTTGGCTTGCATATCAACCTCTTCTTCCTAAGTAGCCTCCTCTACTAACTGATCCTCCACAAAACCTTTACTAAGGTAACCGCTTTATTTCTCAACCTATGAATCTGGCGATCACGAATCTCAACTAGGGAATCATCGTAAGAGACACTATTTTCCACGCTAATACTTACCAAAGGAACTACTACGGATGTTGGGTCAACAATGCATTTCTTTAATGTGGAGGGTTGGAAAATGGGATGCACTGACACTAAATCTACAGGAAATTCCAACTCATATGCTACCATGACATATCAACTCAAAATATTATATGGCCTAATATAATGGGGACTAAGCTTCCTTTCTTGCCGAACCTCTTCAGCCTTTTTATTGGTGAAATTTTTAAGTATTTAAAATCCCCAACATCGAAATCATGCTTCCTGCTCCTCATATCTGCATAGGATTTTTGATGACTTGGGATTGTATTTAGTCTCTCCCTAATCAGTTGAACTTTCTCTATTGCCTCATGCACCGAATCTGGCCCTATCACAGTAGCCTTCCAACCTCGAATAAACCAATGTGATATCTACAACTCCTACCATAATGATCTTCAAACGGAGCTATCTGAATACTAGAGTGATAACTGTTATTATAAGCAAACTCAATTAATGGCAAGTGATCGTCCCAACTACCTTTGAAATCAAGTACACATGCTCTTAACATGTCCTCTACGGTCTGAATTGTCGTCTTTGCCTGATCATCTGTCTGCGAGTGAAAAGTTGTACTTTGATGAACTTTGGTACCAAGACCTTACTAAAAATCCTTCCAAAAATGGGAGGTAAACTGGGTACCTCTATAAGAAATAAAAGTTCATGGGACTCCTTGCAACTTTAGTAACTCTCTGAGATAGAGTCTAGCATAATTCTTGGTTGAGAATGAAGTATTCACTAGTAAAAAAATAGGCTGACGTAGTCATTTCATTTAAAACAACCCAAATAGAATCATCTCGATGTCGTGTATGAGATAACCCTGTAATGAAGTCTTTATTCACCACTTCCTACTTTCAAGTGGGGATATTGAATTCTTGAAGTGTACCACTAGGTTTCTGGTGCTCAACCTTAACCTGCTAATAATTAGAACAAATCCATGAATTCTACAATATCCTTATTCATACCAATCCACTAATAAATTTCTCGTAAGTCCCGGTACATTTAAGTGGCTCCTAGGTGAATAAAATATCGAGAACTGTAGGCCTCTTCTAGCATCCCTTTTTCAAATCATCCATGTCTAGAACACATAATATTCCCTAACAATGATAAACACCATCTCCTCCTAGGGAGAAACCTAAACTTTCTTATTCTTAATTTCCTTCTATATTTCAGTATCCAACGAAGATTCCAAACCATTATAAACCCATATACTATCTTCGGATGAATCAACAAACCAAAATTCCAACCTAGCAAGCTGATGAACCTCCCGAAAAAACTCTTTTTTTTCATCCTTAACAAGAGCAACACTCCCTATGGATAGTCTGCTAAGGGCATCGTCCACCATATTGGCCTTATCGGTGATACAAGACACTCATGTCATAAAATTTCAATATCTCCAACCACTTTGTCTAAAAAATATTTAGAACTTTATGGGAGAACACATGTGATAAACTCTTATGATCAGTAAACATATCAACATGGACCTCATAAAGGTAATGCCTCCAAATGAAAAACAACCGCTGCCAACTCGAGATCATGAGTTAGATAATTCTTCTCATTGGGTTTGAGATGAATAGAGGAATAGGCTATAACCTTGCCTCATTGCATCAACACACAACCTAAAAGATTTAGAAGGAGATCAATTCAAAAGTTGATTTCCTGCTCGGGTGAAAATCCGAGAAGATCTACAAGAAACACTTCTATAAATTCAGTCACTACTGGGATAGACTTAATACTCTAGATATTATAACTTGAGTCCTTAGATTGAATGAGATGATTGATACATCCCTTGGAAATCATTTTCCTTTCCTTAAGGAAAGAGACTAACCGACCTATAGGTACTAAGGTACTAACCTTCTATTATAAGACCGGCTTATTCAAAAACTAAAACTAAACTATTTTGCTTCTATATTTGACTGGGACATAGCACGAGTGGATCCAATACGTACCAAGAATGACATTAAAATCGATCATCTCTAATTCCACAAGGTATACTGAGGTGACTTTCTGGGATATTATCATCAAGCAATTTTTGTGTACCCATGTGGCTATGATGGAACTACCAACTAGAGTAGGTAGTGAAAAGGGTTCTACAAAAATTTTGAGACTGATTCCAAAATCAAGGGCTATGTAGGGAGTCATGAAGGAAAGTGTGGCTCAAGGATCTAACAATGTAAACAAATAAGGTGAAAGACATTTAATGTACCATTAACCATATTAGGAGAACCTTTTTGATCCTAATGAATTTGACGGGCATAGAGTCAATTCTGGCACTGTCTGCTGGTGGCACTAGGAGTGGAACCCTGCTAAGTTGGGCGACCTGTTGGAGTTGATAATGAGTTAGTTTGTCCCTGCTAATGATCATCTCTACCTTTCCACATACCTTTTGGGTAATCCCTTATCATATGTGCAGTGTTTCCTCACATAAAATATGCATCACTAATGTCCATACATTTACGCTTATGGTTCTTATCACATCTCTTCCAAGCTGGGTTGGTGTAACCACTATTCACACTACCTTATGATTTAGACCCTGGAGCTCTCTCATGGGTATCTTACCTAAAATTAAGTACTAGATCACAAAAATATAATGGGGTTGGGCCTGATGATTTCTAGTGAAACTGAGAACAATTCATACCATATGACATCTGTTGAGAGAAATTAAAGTTACCAGTCTTGGCCCTCTTATTTTCCCCTTCCATCTCCTTGAGCTTCTCTTTGTCATTTTGCTGAGCATGAACCATCAATATGGAGAGGTCTATATCCTTAATAAAACATAGTCATCCTACACTCCTTGACTACATCCTTTAATATACCAGATACAAACTTACTCATTCGAGCCCTAGAATCAGCCTCCATATTCGAGCATACCTCTCTATTTAATTAAACTTGAGAGAATACTTCTTAATGCTCATGTTACCTTACTTAACATTGATAAACTCTTGAACCTTGACCTCTCTCTACTCGAGTAGGAAGAACTTGTCCTAGAAAGTAGTAGCAAACTCATCCTATTCTACAAGCCCTGCATCAATACCTCTCTCTTTCTCCACTACTTAAACCAAGTATTAGCCACTCCTTTCAATTGATAAGCAGCTAAATCAGTAGTCTCACTTGGAGTGAAACCCATGATCTCTATCACCTTCTGAAAACTATCTAGGATTTCTTGTGGATCTTCCCCAATCTTACACAAAGAACGCCAAAGTATTCATCCAACTGAATTCCCAAATTATAGTTGTCGTTGTGTTCACTATTGGGTTGGCTTGGGCAATAGTCTATTGGATATTCTAGGCAGCCATATATTGCACTAATGTTGTGAATGCAGCCCTAAATTTAGTATGGGAGACTTTCCAATTCAGAGGGTCCTCTTGAACTAGCGGTGGTACAGGCTGATCCCTATTCCTCATTCTATTGGCCCTTTTAGGGGGGATTTTCTATAAATAGATAGAGAATAAGTTAGAAGAAGAAGTGTAATAGAGTTTACATTCTATAGCATGATAGTGAACAAGGAAAGAAGGGAGCTTACATTTTATCTCAAAACAACGAACAATAAAAGAAGAAAGATTTCCTAAAATATATCGAGCCTCTCGCCCTTAATTATGGAGCGTTTCACACCAATGAACAAAACTTTACTTAACAAAGATTTTAGGCACCCTAGGACACTCTAAACCTTGTTTTATTACACCAAGTTTGTCATGACCCAAGGCTACCCCTTAGTCATAATACGGTTCTAAGAGTCACAAGTGACCCTAAGCTAACCCATGGCAAGGAATAAATGAAGAATGTTGAATGGAAGGTAATAATCACTAGGCAAAATCTATGTTAAATGAACTAATACTGAATGGTAATAAAGTTGATAATAATATTGTCTAAAAATACTTAATAAAAATGAATATCTAACTTCTGTCTAAAAGACTCTAAATTTGATGAGTTATTAGTGCAAATCCCCAACTAATTCTAACTGACTAAAATAAATAAAATACTAGAAATACACAAATGATAACTAGTTCTCGACTAATGAGGACTCACCAAGACTATAGTTGGTTGGCGCATGGATATGCTAAGAGCAGTCTCGAACCTATATAATGAGATAATATATTACAAAGAAGTATGCCATCAGTACTTTAAATGTCCTGAATATAGGAGATGAGAAACTAGTTGATATACATGTACATTGAACATGAATGCATGAACATAAAAATCCAATGTGACACCAAGTATAAATATGTGTTGGGTAGCTAAATAATTGAATCACTGAATATTGAACACTTTGTAATGCAAACCTAAACTGAATATACTGTGAATACTGATATGAGGACTGTGGGAGCTAACAATAATCGACATACTCCAACCTGAGCAAATCAGGGTCCAACATGTAACCCCAGTTTGAAGGGTTTCAATACCTTGCAAAGAGTATCAACACTGGTTGGCGTGGATCTACTTCACTTATGTCTTAAAGAACTATGGTATCACACCTCTATTGATGGGGGATCACTTATAATCTATGGTGCCACCGTAGATATGAAACTTAGGGACTGCTACTAACAGCTCATGCCTAACCAAGGGGGAGTTTTTATCCCTGCATTCACTTAGTGCTAAGTATTACTTCTAACTAAAATATTATCTGAAATATAAACTAATAGTTGTTATGTTCAAGTCATGGGAATCTGAAAATAACATTACATGTATGAAATGAACTACTCAATAACATATAAGCTTACATATGCATGAGTTCCTAAGTATGATTGTTCATAACCCACCATCTCTAACTAATGCGATAGATCATGATAACATTTAAGACTAATTATAGTAGGAAAAATCATGAATAATGCTCAACATTTTAATAACTGATTATGATGTGTACATTTTGCATTATCAAACATATGGATACATAATCCTTATAGGAAAAATACATATCATGGTACATAAACAAAACCAATAGAGAAAGAGTTGATATTTGACGTAGAATCCAATAAAAAAGAATGGGGTTTATACTTGTGAATTTTAAAAACTCATAGGACTCAATGGGTGGAAGGGACCCATGGATGAAATCCCACACACCTAAAATTTGAATCCCTGGAGATATCCTTCAAATTTATCTTGTTCTTGAGAAACCCTAGTTTTCTCTAAAGAAGAAGGAAAAATTGCACTTTTGATTCTGTAGGTGGGAAAATATGATTTAATCATGAATTGTGGAATTTGAGTCTTTTATACCACCCCTTGGTAATCCTAAACGATGTGGTTTTAGCTTTTAAAGGAGTGGGAAAAGACATAAAAGTCCCTAAAATATTATATAGGAAAACCCATCTCCAGTCATTATGACTCACCTCATTACTCGTTACGACTGGTCATGAGTCATGGTTTGAGTCGTAACCTAAGGCCTGGGTTCTTTGAAATACTTAGGCTTTAAACCCATAGAAAACTCCCCCAAGTTTTGAATTTTTAGAAAGGGTAAAATTGCTGCATACTTCTCATACCCTAGGGTACGGTCTAGTACCCTCCTCTCATATGATGATCAGTGTATAAGGGGTTAAATTCTATCCAAGGTATTGTTAGGTACAATACACCTCATATGTTAGGGTACGATTAGTAAGCTACCTAGTCACATGATGTTTAAAGGTCAACCTAGTGTATTCTACTTAGGGTAAGAGTTGTAGGGTAATTTTCGTACCTTAGGGTAGAATTGAACCTTGTGAAGTTGTATGTTGAATAGTTTAGAGATTCATGGTGAGTCCTAGGGTATGATATTGAGTACCACTCATACCCTAGGATATGGTTTAGGTGTGGAAGTCATACCCTCCTAGGTTTAATTTTAAACTTTTAAGCTGAGGACATTTTACACATTTCGCACCTCTAAACCCTTATGAACCATGAATTATAACATTGTTTGGCCCTTTATTCTTCAATTGGACATGATCAAAAACACTTTAAAACATGTTTTAAACTTTTTAAACAAGATTGGAAGTTAGGGTTTCAAGAGGTGCTCTTTTAGAGGTTAAAGGAGTCAAGTTGTTTCCTTGAATCATGTTGAATAAGGCATGTGACTCTTCCCTCATTATTATTTATCAAATATCATATATTTTAAATAGTGATTTTTTTCTTGAATGGTTGATTTTGAAACCAAATATTGCGGGATTGTGTAGTGATGAGTATTATTACTCTTGTTTAAATTTGTTTTTATAAATGATTTGGTTATGGATTGAACATGTGGGTGCTTGTGGATTTTGGTTTAACAAATGGGTCATGAATAACCCTAAGCTTGATGATTTTTACTTTGATTTTGCTCATGGTAAAGTTATGTCTTCAAGGTGTTTGTAAAAATGTCTATGAGAATTAACTAGTCACATGTCAATAGTGTTTTAAACTCTCAATAGTGTTTTAAACTAAGGCGATAGATTAATGAGTAAGGATAATTGGTAAATGACTTAGTAAATGCCTTTTTCGCAATGTAAGAAGTTAATTGGTAACCTTGGTGGTTTAATTTGTTAAAAAGGTGTTTGAGTCCCAAAACATAAAATTGAATTATATTTCAACTAAAGCTTGGTGTAAAAATGGTAATTAAGAATGAATGGTTTGGTAAAGGTCTTGATGACCACAATTTTACTGGAATAGTGATCAAAACTAAGGCATTAGCCTATTAGAGTGATTGACTGATAAATGCTTCAGAAAGACCTTGTGGTCTTGTATGGTGTTGAACTGTAGCCTTGATAGCTTTAACTGGCTAAGTGGGTTAGAGTCCTTAAATGTTGAACTAAGTGGATGTGAATGAATGAACAAAAGGGTTAGGATCATCAACTAGTAATGTAAGTGATGGCTTGTGGTTAGAGTCCACTTGCTTTAAAAGATAGCTTGTGGTTAGAGTCCACTTGTCCAATAAAATGGCTTGTGGTTAGAGTCCCCTTGCTTGATAAGACGGCTTGTGGTTAGAGTCTACTTGGTTGATATGATGGCTCGTGGTTAGATTTCACTTTCTTAATAAGATAACTTGAGAAAGTTCAAACTTACTAATCTATGTAAGTGGAAGGTTAGAGTCCTCCACTTTATGTATCTTGGTTGGATGTTTCAAAATGCATGCTAAGGCCTTGTTTCCTTTCTCGGCACTTGCTGTATCTATATATCTACTTATATATGTGCGTATATAAATGTTGTTGCATATGATGGATTTACTTGGTCTTGAATGATTATAATATTTTATCCTTACTCTTGAGTTACATATTAGCACCCCTACCATTAACTATCTTCGAATACTGTGTCCCCATGCGACATAGGGCTGGAGCTTCTTCTTCTCTTCCTGCGCAGTGACTAGGTTATATAGCACTTTGTGTGGTGACTTTGAAGTGGCGAGCTTTCATACTTCAGAAGGCATACCTTTTATGGTTTTTCTATCATATGTCATATACTTGTTTTAGATATTTATTATGGATATTATCGGGGGAATGTCCTGACATATTACAGACATTGAATTGGTAGAGGGTTTGTGGATGACTATGAACTTAGGTATATTTGTTTAGTATGTGACATTAATGGATCAATTAAACACTTCTTAAGCAATGATTATTAGTCTTGTTTCCACAATATTATTATATGGTTGGGGTTCATCCAACACTTGTGGATTGATGTGATGATAAGGTTAGGTTACGGTGCGATCTCCGATCCTTATTGTGCTTGAGATGACTATAGGACAAGGCCTGATCTTAGGTCGTGTCAAGCTGGCATCAAAGCCAAGGTTCATGGTCAGTTGGGTGTCCACAAAGCCGTGTCAAGTAAAGTCTCTTTTATTGGTTTGTATCATGCCTCACTTATAAGAGAGAGGCTATGAGACATTTAAGAATGTTTCTCTTTATTTTGGTTTTATCTTGAGATATAGAGTCTAAGGTCTTGGATTCCTCTAATTTCATTTTACTTACCTTTCATATCATGCCTTCAAGAAGAACTGAAGTTCCCGCAAACCCTTGCATCTTGACTAGGAACAATGTTGATGGGACATACTCTATTTATGGAGTTTAGACATGGTCTTGGTATCTAGTTCCTGATGGTTCTGGAGTTCCACCTGTTCTCTCTAGTCCTCCCCAGTTCTTAAGGCTAATGTAAGAAATGCTGAGTTTCATCAGTTTATTTATATGATTGCTCAGTTGGTGGCTTCTTAGGCTAAGCGTGGTGCATCTTTTACTCTATTTTTTGAGGCCACAAGGGTCGGCCAGTTTATGAGTTTGAGTCCTTTAACCTTTATTGGTGTTTATGTGGAGGAAGATCCTCGTAGTTTTTTGGATGAGATGAAAAATATTTTTAGAGTTATGCATACCACTAATGTGAAAGGGGTGGAGTTTGCGACCTATTAGTTCAAGATGTGGCGTAGCAATAGTGCGAGGAATGGGATCAGGTGAGAGGTGATGTTGATGAGTTATCTTTGTAGGAAGAATTCACTAATGCATTTCTAAACCATTTCTTTCTTCTAGAGTCGAGAGAAGCAAAGGCAGAGGATTTTGCCAATTTGTAACAAGGAATGATGTCATTTAAGAAGTATGTCTTAAAGTTTCATCAACTATCTCCGTATGCGCTGAAGGTGGTTTATAACATGAGGATTACAATTTGTAAATTTACTTTCAGACTATCTCGTGAGTTGATCCTTAAGAGCAAGGTTTCTTTGTTGATGAAGTATATGGATATCTCTAGGTTTGTGGTATATATGAAACAAGTAGAGGAAAAGAAAAATAAATAGGTTTAGTTTAGTAAAAGGCATGAGAAATAATTTAGGTCTTAAAGCAAAGTGGTAGATTTGGTGGTAAGTGGCCAAGAAAGAAGTAGGGGAATTCTAGTTCTTTTTACTCAGCTAGTGATCCTTACCCAAAGCCAATGGGTTATCACTGGTTTCAGTTGATGGTGGGTTCCGAGCACAGGTTTTCCAATCTCATGATAGTGGGGCTTAGTCGCCTCCCTCCTACCCTCCTTGTAGATTCTATGGTCAGCATCATTATGGCCAATGTAAGAAGGTAAGCAATAGATATTATAAATATGGTCAGATTAGGCATATGCAGCGAGACTGTCCCTCTCAAGTAGAATTTTAGGCCAACAGGACCCCTATTGCTACTTCATCTACTCTTACACAGAAGGATGCTACTTTTATTTATGCTTCTATTTTTATACCGGCACTAGCCGAAATTAGTTATATGCACTTGCTACTCGCTTGGAGTCTGAGGCATCTCCCGACATTATTATGGGTATGCTTAAACTTTTCTCTTGTGATATGTAATATTTACTTGATCTTAGTTCCTCTCTCTCTCTTATATGACCCCATTTGTTGTTGCGTATTTTGGTTTTAGACCTAAGTATCTGTCAGTTTCATTTTCTATTTCTACCATGGTAGGATACTATGTAGTTGTTAAAAGAGTCTAAGGGTGTGTGGGGTATCTGTTAGTGGAAGAGAAACCCTTATAGAATTAATAGAATTACACATGGTTGATTTTAAGGTTATTCGGGGGATGGATTGGTTGCACTCGTGCTATGCTTCGTTAGATTATCGGACCCATAAGATCATGTTTAAATTCCCTAATGAGCCAGTCATTGTATGGGAAGAGGGTTCTTTAGTGCATAAGGGGAGGTTCATCTCCTATCTTAGATCCTAAAAGTTAATATCTAAAGGGTATTTGTATTATTTGGTCTGATATAAAGATTCTAACTTGGAGGGTCCTTCTCTAGAATCCATTCCCGTGGTTAATGAGTTTCCTGAGGTCTTTCCTAATGACCTTCCTGTTATTCCTCCCGATAGGAAAAATTGATTTTGGAAATGATCTTGTTTCTAACACTCTTTCAATTTCTATCCCTCCTTCTAGAATGGCTCTAGAGAAGTTGAAGGATATTAAAGAGAAATTGAAAGATCTCTTAGATAAAGGTTTTATCCATCCTAGTGTGTCCCCTTGGGGTGCTCCAGTGTTGTTTGTGCTTAAGAAGGATTGTTCCCTTCAAATGTGCATTGACTATCGTCAGTTCCTAGACTTATTTGTCATCATCTTCCTAGACTTAAGCACAAATAAGTCTAGGAACAGATGAATAAGGTATTTCATCTGTTCCTAGACTTATTTGTCATCATCTTCACTGATGACATCTTGGTCTATTATAAGATTAAGGTGGATCATGTGGATCACTTTTGTATTATGCTATAAACTTTAAAGGATCATTATTTGTATGCAAAGTTCTCTACATAAGAGGTTTGGTTGAACTTTGTGACTTTTCTAGGTCATGTCATCTCTAGTGAAGGGATCATGGTTGATCCACAAAAGGTTGCACCAATTAAGAAGTGGCCTAGACCTGCAACTCTAACCAATATTTGGAGCTTCTTGGGCCTAGACAATTACTATAGAAGATTTATTGAAAGATTTTTGACGATAGCTTCCTTATTGATTAAACTGACATAAAAAAGGTCAAGTTCTTATGGTCAGATGCATGGAGGGTAGTTTTGAGAAGTTGAAAGATAAATTGACTTAGGCTTCAGTTTTGACCTTGCTCAAGGGTAATGATGGTTTTATAGTGTATTATGATTCTTCCCATATTGGGATTGGTTGTGTGTTGATGTAGTATGGTAGGGTGGTGGCCTATGCTTCTAGGAAATTGAAAGTTCATGAGAAAAACTACACTACTAATGATTTGGAATTGTTAGATATAGTATTTGCATTGAAGATTATGTGACACTATCTGTATGGGGTCTATGTTGACTTCTTTTCTGATCATAAGAGACTTCAATATATGTTTACTCAGAAAGAATTGAATCTAACTTAAAGTAGATGGCTTGAGTTGCTAAAGGACTATGACATCAGTCTCCAATACCATTCGGGCAAAGCTAACATAGTTGTTTATGCTCTTAGTAGGTTATCCATGGGGAGTTTAGCTCATGTGGCTGAAGATAAGCAGGAGTTGGTGAAGGACATTCATCGTTTGGCTAATCTTGGAGTTTGTCTCATGGACTCTAAGGATGGTTGAGTATTCATACATCAGGTAATGCAGTCATCTCTAGTTATAGAGATAAAGAAAATGCAAATATTGGATCCCAATTTGGTGAAGATTATGAGTAGTGTAGGTCAATAAAAGGTTTTCAATTTTTCAATAGGTGGTGATGGTATCTTGAGGTACCAAGGTAGGCTAGGCATTCCTAATGTTGATGGATTGATGGAAAGGATTTTGGCCGAAGCTCATACATCTAGTTATGCTAGTCATCCCGATTTTACGAAGATGTATCATGTTTTAAGGAGTTCTATTGGTGGAATAATATGAAATGAGATGTGGCTAGCTTTGTGGCTAAATATATGGTGTGTCAACAAGTGAAAGATGAGCACTTGAGACCTGGAGGTTTATACCAAGAGATTGAGTTTCCCAAATAGAAATAGGACGCGATTAATATGATTTTCATCACCGGTCTTCCCCAGTCTCAGAATTAGTATGATTATATTAGGGTCATTATGGATAGAATGACCAAGTTTGCTCACTTCCTTCCTGTGAGGACTATTTATCCAGCAAAGGATTATGCTAAGTTGTATCTTATGGAGATTTTAAGGTTACATAGTGCTCTAGTTTCTAGCATTTTGGATCGTGTTACTCCATTCTCATCTCACTTTTGGAAGTTATTTAAGAAAGGTTTAGGAAGTAAGCTATGCCTTAATACTGCTTTCCACCCAAAGACGGATGGACAAGTGGAGAGGATCATTCAGGCCTTGGAAGATATGCTCTATGAATGTGTGATTGATTATGGTGGTAGTTGGTACAACTATTTTTCTTTGATTGAATTTGTCGATAATAATCGATACACTCTAGCATTGGTATGGCTCTTTTTGAGGCTTTGTATGGCAGGAAATGTTGCTCTCCTATTAGATGGTATGAAGTTTGTAAGGGTAAGTTGGTTGGCCCTTATTTTGTTCACCAAGACTTGGTGAAGGTAAAGGTGATTCATGATAGGTTGAAAGCCGCTCAAAGTCGCCAAAAGTCCTTTGCGGATATGAGGCATAGGGATTTGGTGTTTAATATTGGAAATTGGGTATTCTTGAAGGTATCTCCCATAAAGGGAGTGATACATTTTGGTAAGAAATAGAAGTTTAGTCCCCAGTATATTGGTCCATATTTAATTTTAAAGAGGGTTGGTAATATTACCTTTGAATTGGATTTGCCCTCTAGTTTGAGCAGTATCCATCTGGTATTCCAGGGGTGTATGTTGAAGAAATGTATGGGTTCTTCTTTGATGGTTTTCCCCTTGGGGGATGTTGGTATTTTGGACTCATTGTCCTTTGAGGAGGTCCCGGTGTGGATCTTAGATCGCCAGTTATGAACGAAAGTGGTGGTTCGGTAAAGGTTCTATGGAGGAACCAAAAGTCTGAGAAATCTACTTGGGAGGCTGAAAAGGACATGAAGTACAAGTATCCACATTTTCTTTCTATTCTAGAAACTCGTGCTTGAGGTATGTGTTAATTTTCTTAACTTGATTTAATTTTTTAATAGATAATTGGTTTGAGTCTGAAACTCAATTTAATGAATGAATGATTGATAATGATCATGACATGTGTCTTATCCTTGTTGTATGTATTTGTTTTCTAACTTGATTAAAGGTAAGCTTATTTTTATATGATGTGTTAACTTGTGCTTGTGCATTCCTTACCCGTCATTCAATTATGAATGATCTAAGTAGGGAAGAATTGAAACACCTAGGCTTTGAACCCTTAGAAAATTCCCCCGAGTTTGGAGTTTCTGAACATGGTACAGTTGGTGCATACTTCTCGTACCCTAGGGTACGGTCTAATACCCCCATATCGTATGATGATCAGTATATGAGGGGTTACATTCTGTCGAAGGTACATTTAGGTACCATACACCTCATATGTTAGGGTACGAGTAGTAAGATACCTAGTCGTATGATATTTAGAGGTCAACATAGTGCATTATACTAGGGGTACGAGTTGTTTGGTACTTCTCATACCTTAGGGTACTATTAAACCTTGTGAAGTCATGTGTTGAATAGTTTAAAGGTCCATGGTGAGGCCTAGGGTACGAGATAGGGTACCACTCAAGCCCTAGGGTACGATTTAGGTATGAAAGTCGTATCCTTTTGGGTTTAATGTCAG
This sequence comes from Capsicum annuum, assembly GCF_002878395.1. Lineage (NCBI taxonomy): Eukaryota > Viridiplantae > Streptophyta > Magnoliopsida > Solanales > Solanaceae > Capsicum > Capsicum annuum. The sequence continues at coordinate 177,689,089 of NC_061113.1, forward strand.
GCTTTAAGCTGAGGATATTTTAGACATTTACCACCCATAAACCTTTATGACCCCTGGCTTATAACATTTTCGGCCCTTAATTCTTCACTTGGACAAGATCAAAAACTCTCCAAAACATCTCTAAACTTCTTCAACAAGATTGGAGGCTAGGGTTTCAAGAGGTATTCTTCTAGAGGCTAAAGGGGTCAAGTTCTTTCCATGAATCATCTTTTATAAGGCATGTGACTCTTCCCTCATTGTTATTTCTCAAATATCATGTATTTTAAACATTGATTTTTATTCTTTGAATGGTAGGTCTTTAAACCAAATGTTGAGGGGTTTGATGCATAGTGATAAGTATTGTTTACACTTGTTTAAACCTGCATTTACACATGATTTGGTGATGGTTTACACATATGGGTGCTTGTTGATTCTGTTTTAACAAATAGATCATAAATAACCCTAAGCTTGATGATTTTTACTTTGACTTTGGTCATGGTAAAGGTAGGCCCTCAAGGTTTTTTTTGAAAATGTCTAACTACTTACATGTTAATAGTGTTTTGAACTAAGGCAATGGATTAATGAGTAAGAATGATTAGTAAATGACTTTTTAATGGCCTTTTTGGCTATTTAATGAGTTAATTGGTAACATTGGTAGATTTATCGGTTAAAACAGGGTTTGAGTACCAAAATATGAAATTGAATTATGTTTGAACTAAAGGTTGATGTAAGAATACTAATGAAGATTGAATGGTTTGGTAAAGGTATTGATGACCATAATTTGACTTTAATGGTGATCAAACCTAAGGCTTTGGCCTATTAGAGTGATTGATTGATAAATGGTTCCTTAAGATCTTATTGTCATATATGGTGTTGAATTGTAGCCTTGATGACTTGAATTGGTTAAGTGGGTTAGAGTCCTTGAATGTTGAATTAAGTAGATATGAGTTCATGGACAAAAGATTTAGGGTCCCATTGTCGACTAGTAATGGACAAGATGGCTTATGGTTAGATTCCACTTGCTTTAAAAAATGGCTTATGGTTAGAGTCTACTTGTCCGATAAAACAACTTGTGGTTAGAGTCCACTTGCTAGATAAGACGGCTTGTGGTTAGAGTCCACTTGCTTGATATGATGGCTCTTGGTTAGAGTTCACTTGCTGAATAAGGTATCTTGAAGTTAGAGTCCTCTTGCTCGATATAATTGGGATGCTAAAACTTCCTAATCTACGTAAGTGGTAGGTTAGAGTCCTCCAATTCATGTATCATGATTGGATGTTTTGAAATGGATGATAAGTACTTGTTTCCTTTCCTAACACCTAGTGTATCTAAATATCTACGTATATACCTATGTATATAAATGTGGTTGCATATGATGGTTTGACTTGGTTTTGAATGTTGACACTATTATAGCCTTACCCTTGATTTAGAAGCTAGTACTCTAACTACTAACCATATTTGGACTCTGTGTCCCTACGCGACATGGGGGTTGGAGCTTCTTCTTCACTTCTTGTGCAGTGACCAGGTGATCAAGCGGTTCATCTGGTGACTTTGAAGTAGTGATCTTCCATACTTCGAAAGGCATAACTTTCATGGTCTTTCTATCTTATGTCATAGACTTGTCTTAGGCATTGGTTTATGCTATTGTCGGGGGCATGTCCTGTCATATTATAGATATCGGATTGGTAGAGGCTTTTTGGATGACTGTGGACTTGGGTATATTGGTTGAGTATGTGACATTAATGGACCAATTAAATACTTCTTAATCTATCTTGTAATATAGTTGGGGTTTATCCAACACTTGTGAATTGATGAGATAGTTAGATTAGGTTACGGTGCAATCTCCGATCCTTTTAGGTCTTGAGATGACGACAACGCTTAGATTTGGGTTAGTCAATCTTAGGTCCATTCTAGTATGACTGCGACTCCCCTCATAATTACTCGCTGACACTGACTATGAGTCATTGAGTGGAGTCATAGTCTGACGCCTGATTTTTGGATCATTCACTGTTCATGTAATGAGTCCCTCCTAGCAACTCGTTGTCACTGGTAATGAGTAGTAAAATGGGGTCATTATCACTGGTATTAAAACTGAGGAGCCTTCTATTGTAATGAAGACTCCACATAATGACTTATTACGTTTGGTCACGGGTCGTCAAGTGAGTTATAGTCATTGGCAGCTGATAGACTCTTGGAGGTAAATTTGTAGAGCTTCTTGCCACAATATCAGATTAAGATGAGACTTGTAATGTTGGAAATCTAACTTGATGAAAAATCATTTGAGGGGTCTAGAGCTTGAAAACTTGGGGTATTACAACAGGGTCTAAAACATAAACTGAGGACTATGGGAGCTAACAATAACTTACACACCCCAATTTGAGAAAAATAAGGGTAGAACCAATAACCCTGGTTGGAAGGGTGCTAGTACATTACCAAGGGTACCAACACTGGCTAGCATGGATCCACTAAATTGATGTTTTGAAGGACTAGAATGTCATGCCTCACCTGATGGGGGCCTCTTATAACTTATGGTAGAGCCATAGTTCTAGAAATTAGGAACTACTACTATCGCTTTCTCCCAAACTGATGGGGGAGTGTGAATGATATGATATTGGACTAAGAAACAATGAAAAATCATTAAAACATGCTTATGAGAGACAATTATATCGTGAGGAATTAAATTTAAGCTTACAATAAGAACTAGATAAAACCCTAGTTTATGATGATCATAAAATTCATGAAAAAAAAATCATAATTTGGGAATGAGGATGAAAGGATATCCTCATAGAATACCCACATACCTTATTACTTTGATACTTGAATTGAAGTTGTGAGGATTTGAACTTGGAGATGAAGAACCCTATTTTTTGCTTTGGAGGAGTGGAAAATTACATGTTTCTTGAGTAATTCATGTGTTGTGTTGAGAATGAGGGATTTGGAATTGTTTTGGATCTATAATAATCCTTATAATAGCTTAATGTTTTGGCTCTATATTCATCCTTATAATAGCTTAAACAACATAGTTTTAGGGATAAAAAATGTGAAAAGACCAAAAAAAATCCTTAGAAACAGTTTGGAAAACTCCTGGAAGTAGTCCTGATTACTTAGGTCATGACTTGTATGGTCTGGTGATGAGTCATGGCTTCAGCCGTGGTCAGGAACCCAAAGTTGGACCCTAATACCATTGTAACATCTCCCACCTAACGGCCCGATATGTCTAATAATGGTTCAATATCAGGGTCGTTATCACTGGGCAGCTTTGATAGTGCTTCAGTAATTTGGTCATAATTTTTTAACCCAATATCAGATTAAGGAGAAATTGGTGGAGTTGGAAAGATAATTCAATTATCTATATGATGGTGGGTTGTGAGCTCAAAAATTCTTAGTAACCCAAAAGTTATTCTCCTTTGAATCTGACTATAGTTATATTCTTCACAAGAATTTAGTCTCTATGGGATGTTTAGACTTGTTTATAAGCTAAGAGCTATTTGAGGTGTGAATGATATATAAGTCACTTATAAAACTACCAAAACATAAAGCTTAATTTCGTATTATCTTGAAGCATGATTCTAATGTTGGGTTGGATTTTTGGGGTGTTACATAATCACCTTAGTATGAACTTTTGGGGTTTAGTAGCAAGCCCTGTCGACCCTCTTTAAGGTCAAATATATGAATTAGCTTCTTGTAGATTTATGCGGGATTCTTTCATCATTTTTCTTATATTCTCGAACCCTAGGATGATTTAGACATCTTTTCAATCTTGACTAGACTTGTTAACCTATATTTACTTTAAACATTGATTTGAGTTTGTCAACTGCTATCCGTTTGTGATATTTAAAGACCAACTCGAGTGTGCCAATTATTATCCATTAATGATAATTAAGAAATGGTACGAGTTTGAAAATTTCTATCCACTTTTGATATTTAATGAAAGGTTTGTGTCTGGAACTTAGTATTGACTTAAGATATTAGAGTGTGGTTCGAGTCCGACAATGATGGTTCACTTATTATATTTAGAATCTGCTTTAAGTTTGGTGTTTATTGTATGAAAGGATTTAGAGATATGGTTTCGGTTCTCGATTAATTTATAATTATTATTGTTGATCTTTTTCTCTTGATTACATTAATCGAGCTTATGGGGATTGGTTAGATTATCTTTCTCATGTTTGTGCCTTCTAGGTTTATAGGCGTCAAGATAGGTTGTAGTTTGCTTGTTTTCTTTTTGATATTTTCTACTTTTATATTCATTGTTTGTCAATTGAAGCATTATTTCAAGTTTAACCTTTATCCATTACTTAAGTTTACATTCACACATCTTATTATGTTTTTATTATGATTTAGCTCAGTCAGTCAATGTCACGACCCGAACCAGGGCCTAATTGTGTCGGATATCTCAATTACCATGTGGATGAAGATCACCCCTTCACCAAACCTAACCAACATATCAACCACAAGTGTCGGATGAATTCTGAACATAAAGCAAGATAGCGGAAAGTAAGTCGAATAATAACTCATAAAATATCTAAGCCAATCCACCAAACAACATACTAAATCATCACACCTGAGTCCACAGTAATCCAAACACCCTCTACAAAACATATGTCAATAAAATGCCGGGACATACCCCCGACAATAGCCAAAAACAATGTCTAATGCAAGTCTAAGGCGAAGAGTAAAAGACCATGAAATGAATGCCTTTTGAAGTATGGAAGCTCACCACTTCAATGTCGATCTCACAAACCATTTGATCACCTGGTCACTGTGTAGGAAGTGAAGAAAAAGCTATAGTCCCTGTATTTTATGGGGATACAACATCCAAAGACGGTTAGCAGTTGGAGCACTAACATGTAACTCAGGGATAAGGATAGTATAATGCCATTGTGTAAAACCAAGTCAATCCATAATATTCAATCACAATCATGTATATATATATATATATATCATGCCGGGATAGGGAACAAGTCTTAGCATGACCTTTGAAAATATTAACTTGAGTTCTGGAGCATAACCATCATCATATAAGGCACCCACGGGCTATATGGATCTATATCTCCCCTAGCTTTGGATGACTCAAACCTCCCAGTCATACAGACACTCCAGCCTCCCATACATATATTCCTTTAGGGAACTCAAACCTCCCATTCACACAGACACTGGCAGTGGCTAGCATGGTTTCCGGTGTTAGTCCTTCAGACTCCACTTTCACATCCCTACTACACATCTTGCTTTAAAGCCTAATTTAAAACATAATTACAAATGAAAACAACCATTATTACTATTACTTACAAAAGGAATGTCATTGGTATCATATACAAACTCTACTTTCAAGCGTACCACATGCCATTAACATTTTTATAAATTGTTCAATTGTGACACGAAACCATTATCAAACAAGACATTAATTCAATTCAGAGTGTTGGGACTTGAACCTATTCAGTCAATTAAAACTCCAAGGTTACAATTCAAACTAATGTATAGCCAACGAGGTCTTCCCAAAACCAATTACCAATGATTCACAATCTTTAGGCCAATGCCTTAGTTCAAAACATAATTTAACATATGACTAGTTTGTTCTCTTAGACATTTTCATAAACACATTGATGGCATACCTTTACCAAGACCTAAACCAAAGTAAAAAACATCAAGTTTAGGATTAACCATGACCCAATTGTTTAACCACAATTACCAAGAACCCATATATGCAAAACCATCAATAAAACATGTATATTCACCATATAAACCAAGAGTAAACAATACTCTACACTATGCAACAAAACCCTCAACATTGGTTTTCAAAACCATCCTTAATGATTCATCACCAAAGCTTTAAACACATGATTTTCATGAACAAAAAATGAGAGAAGAGCCATATGAATTATTCACAAAAATTCATGGAAGGAACTTGACTCTTGAGCCTCTAGATGAACACCTTGTAGAAAGCTTAGACCAATCTTCAAGAGAGAGTTTAAAGTGGATTTTTAGAGTGTTTTGATCCTTTAAAGTGTTTTATGAGAGTCTACAATGTGTTATAAAATGTGGGGTCTTAAGATTCTTGGGGTGGGACATGTCCTGAATAGCCTCATCTTAAAAGATGAAATATGTGCATAGAAGGGTACGGTCGGATTCCTCAAGTTGTACCTACATAATAGGAGTGGTACCCTCTACTCGTACCTTGATCACAATGTTGAAAAGTATATTATGTCCATCATACAACTCCTTAGACTAAACAGAACCCATACCATATGAAAAGTACCCTCAAACCATACCCTAAGCAGAATCCTCTAGGCTAGACTTCGGACATCATACGGTTTAGCATTATACTTCTCATCCCCTTACAAACAACTTGTATGATTCCTTCTCATACCAACAACAGAACTTGGCCAATGTGACACTGACCAACATGCGACCAAGGACTTAAATTGGTTCCACTCCATAGGAGTTGTATGAAGTAGTCGTAGGATGCATAGAATGTTCAAGGCTCAGAAAATTTTGCAAGGGCCAAAGTTTGGGGTGTTTCATTGTCCCCCCTTAGTATCATTAATCCTCCAATGATGGGATAAGTCACTACAAAAATGATTAAACTTTAAACATCACTACTCTTACCTTTAAAACAAAAAACAAAACATTAAGGAATCCACAATCTATTTGTAACAAGACATAAAGAAAAGATGTCTAGAACAACACATACCTCAAGAACGATTTTCCTTGATCTAGAAAAGGAATGGATACTTGGACTTCATGTCCTCCTCGGCTTCCCTTCTTCCCAAACCATATCCCTCTCTTCATGGGTGATATCTTCAAGAAAACCCAATCTCTAACCTCAAACTCCAAATCCCTTCGCCTCAGGTTCGCATAAGACTTTTGACGACTGTAGGCCATCTTAATCTTATCCCGAATTACCTTTACTATGGTGAACCAAATCCAGGTCAAATATTTTTGATTCACCAACCTTGAACCACACAATAGGAGACTTACACCTCTTACTATATAACGCCTCAAATGGGTCCATACTAATGCTAGAATTATAGCTATTGTTATAAGAAAATTCAATCAAAGGCGAATGGTCATACCAACTACCACCATAGTCAATCACACAGGCTCGGAACATACATTTCAAGGTCTGAATAGTCCTTTAGGCTTGCCCATGCAACTGCGGGTGAAAAGTTGTACTAAGTCTCACTTTGGACACCAAACCATACTGAAAAGAACTCCAGAAATGCAATAAGAATTGGGTACAGCGAGCAGAGATAACTGAGAAAGGCGCACAATACAACTTTACAACCTCTTGAAGATACAACTTTGCATAGTCCTCGATAGAAAAAAGAGTCCTCATAGGAAAGAAGTGAGAAGAGTTAGTCATCCTATCCACGATGACCCAAATAGAGTCATATTAATTTTGCGATCGCAAAAGGCCAGTAATGACATCTATATTAATTATCTCCCACTTCCACACCGGCAACTCAATCTCTTAAAGCAGCCCATCGGGCCTCAAGTACTTTACCTTTACTTGTTGATATACCATACACTTAGCCACATAGTCAGCCATATCCTATTTCATGCCATTTTACTAATACATCTACTTGAGATCATGGTACATCTTTGTTGAATTGGGATAAACTGTTTACCATGACTCATGGGCCTCAGCCAAAATCCTACCTCGTAACCCATCCACATCCAAAACAAACAGCCTTCCTTTGTACCTTAAGATACCATCTCCATTGATATGGAAAACCATTAACTTTTTCTTCCCTACATTATTCTTGATTTTCATCAAAAGAGGATCTAACACCTATTTCTCCTTTATTTTTGAACAAAGAAATGACTGAGCCACCTATTGCACAAGCACACCATCCTCAGAGTCCAAGAGATAAACTCCAACATTGGCCAAATAGTGAATATCCTTCACCTGTTCTTGCTTACCCTTATCCACATGCAGTAAGTTACCATTGACAACAAACTAAGAGCATCAACAACTACATAATCTTTACCTGGGTGGTAGTGAATAAACATACCATAATCCTTGAGAAGCTCAAGACATCTCCTTTTTCTTAGGTTAAGCTCTTTCTGAGTGAACACATACTATGGGCTCTTATGGTAAGAAAAGATGTCAATATGCACCATGTAGAGGTAGTGATGCCAAATTTTCAACGCGAACACCACAACTAATAATTCCAAATCATGAGTTGGTTAGTTTCTCTGATGAATCTTAAACTGTCAAGAGGCATGGGCAACCACTTTACTATGCTGCATCAACACCCAGCCCAAACCAACCCAGGATGCATCACAATAGACCATAAAACCCTTAGTACCCTCAAGTAGAGTCAAGACCAGAGCAGAAGTAAACTTATTCTTTAGTTTCTCAAAGCTACCCTCGCAAGCATCAAACCATAAGAACTTCACTTCTTCTGAGACAATTTGGTCAACTGAGCGGCAATAGAAGAAACATTCTCCATGAACCTCCTATAATAACTAGCTAAACCTAAGAAGCTCTGAATGTCTATTAGAGTCGTGGACATAGGCCACTTCTTAACCACATCCATATTTTGAGGATCCATCATAATTCCCTAGCTAGACACAATATGACCCAAACAAGTTACGGCATTCACCAGAACTCTAACTTAGAGAACTTAACATACAACTGTTGATCTTTTAAGGTTTGCAACACAAGATTGAGGTAATTGGCATGATCCACCTTGCTCATAGAGTACACCAAGATGTCATCAATGAAGATAATGATGAACAAATTTAGAAACTAATGAAAGACTGTATTTATCATATCCATAAACACCATTGAGACATTGTTCAACCCAAAAGATATAACCAAAAACACAAAATTCCTATACCGGGTACGAAAACCTCTCTTAAGGATACCGACCTCCCTAATCTCTATATGATGATACCTGAATCGAAGATTGATCTTAGAAAAGAATTTGGCACCCTAAAGCTGATCAAAGAGTTCATCAATTCTTGGAAGGGGATACTTTCTATTTATCATCATCTTATTTAATTGCCAGTAATAAATATACATCCGAAGGGAACAATCCTTTTTACACAAAAACAACGCCGGTGTACACCACGAGGATACACTAGGATGGATGAAATCCTTGTCTTAGAGATCCTTTAGTTGCTCCTTGAGTTCTTTAAACTCGGCTGGAGCCATTCTATATGGGGGAATAAAAATTGGACGAGTGTCTAGAATGAGATCAATACCAAAATCAATCTCCCTATCAAGAGAAATACCAAGAATATCATCAGGGAAGATCTCGATAAACTTATTTACCACAGGAACCAAATGCAAAGAAGAACCTTTCCAATAAAAATATTTAACCCAGACTAGATGATAGAGAATGCCCTTAGAAATTAATCTCTTAGCTCTAAGATATAATATAAGACTTTTCTTTAGAGATAAGGAACCACCCTCTCACTTAATAATTGGCTCATTAGTGATATTAAACATAACCTAATGGGTCAAACAATACAAGGTAGCATAGCACAAGTGTAACCAGTCCATTCCAAAAATAACATCAAAATTAACTATGTCTAACTTTATCAAGTCCACCAGAGTTTCTCTACGACCAATAGCTACCACATACCCTTTATAGAATCTTCTTACAACCATAGAGTCTCCTACTTGGGTAGAAATAAAAAAAGTGTCCGACCGACAAATAAGACCAAACAAAAATACACAACACCAAATAGGGTCACATAAGAGAGAAAGGTCCCCAAATTAAGTTAACAGTAACATCATGGGAAAAGAGTTTCAATATACCAGTAATAACATCCGGAGATTCCTCGAACTCCTGATGAGTAGTGAGAGAATAAAGGTAGTTCCAATCAGTGTCAGAGCCATAGGTGGCACCCTTCGGTGTTAAAGCTGAAGAAGAGGCAACAAGAACCTTGTTTTCTCCAGAAGCAACTCTATAGGGACAATCCCGCTGTATATGACCAATTTGACCACATATAAAACATTGGTTCCTTCAATTCTCATACTAAACGTAATAATGCTGACTATAAAATCTACAAAGAGGGTAAGACGGTGTTGATTAGGCCCTACTGGTCTGAGATTAAGCACCTTGTTCCCTAGAAGCATCACAACCCTAAAAACATCTATATTCCAATGGCTTTGGGTAGGGAACACAAGCCGTATTCTGAAAATTGAGGCCTTCCTCTTAGGACACTTCCCACTCAGTTATTATCCCCTACTCTATTCTGAAAACTGAGACCTCTTACTCTACCTCTCACCAATCTCAGCTTGTTTTTCTTCTCTTCTTTGACCTATTTTATATACGCAACCAACATAGAGATATCTATGTCCCCGATCAACAAGGCATCCTTATTCTAAAAGATCAACTAATGAGACAATCCTAAAGCAAACATTCTTATTTGGGCCCTTATATTAGATACCAATTTAGGAACATATTGGGATAATTTATGGAATTTAAAGGCATACTCCTTGACTGTCTTCCTTTCTTGCCTTAATTTAAAAAATTTTGCATCTTTAACTTCCCTCAACTCCTGAGGAACAAAATGGTCCAAAAATGCAATAGAAAAATCATCCCATATGGCCGAAATAGCATCCTTACCTCTCGAATGCTCCTATTCCTCATATTATTAGTATGGCATATATTTCTATTAGCAGGCAGTAAAATCAACACCTTCCACTTTCAAAGCATACAAAACCCCGAAGATCTTTTCCATCTCATCAATTAAGATTTGATTAACCTCCTCAGCTTTTGTACCCATAAATATCGGGGGATGCAACCTCATGAATTGTCCAACTCCAGTGGCCTCACATGAGACCTATAGAAACACCAGTAAAACCAAACTATTATTATTGAGATGTCATAAACTGAGTCAATAGGGTAATGGAGCAGTGAAACTAAGCATTAGTAACCACCCCAAGAGGTGACTGAGTATGGATGTCACCCTCAAGAGCAGGATTTGTATGGGCAGGTGAAACCCCATAAGGACAATCAGATGTAGTACCCTCGATCAGGTATGGACCCCAAAAGTTTGATGAGCTCTGTCGACATTATCCTCAAAAAGGACAAAAGGGTTTCCATGAACAACAAATCTTCTTGGAGGCATTATTTGAAAGATGAGCAAACATAAATTAGAAGGATCCAAGACCTTTGACTCTATAGCTCAAAAATATGACAACAAGAAAGGATAATATTCCTAAATTTCTCATAGCCTCTCTCTTATAAGTGTGGCATGCTACACACCTCTAAAAAAGACTCTACTTAACACAACTTTGTGAACACCCAATTGACCATGAACCTAGGCTCTGCTACCAACTTTGTCATGACCCAAACCAGGGCCTGGCCATGATGGGTATCTTAAGTCCCACATGGATGAAAGATTACTACCTTCACCTAACCTAACAAACAAATCAATGACAAGTGTCGAATTAATTCTAAACATATAGCGAGATAGAGAAAAGTAAGTCTAATAATAACTCATAAAGTATCTAAGTCAATCCATGAAACACCATACTAAACCATCACATCTAAGTTGATAGAAATCCACAAAGCCTCTACAAAACATAAGTCAATAATATAATAGGACATGCCCCCAATAATAGATAAAAATAATCTCTAAACCAAGTCTAAGACAAAGAGTAAAAGACCATGAAATAAATGCCTTCCAAAGTATGGAAGATCACCATTTCAATGTCGATCTCACAAACTACTAGATTACCTGGTCACTGCATAGGAAAAGAAAAAGAAGCTTCGATCCCTATATCATATGGGTATATAATATCTGAAGACAGTTAGCGGTTTAAAAACTAGTATATATTATGTAAAACCAAGTCAAGCCATCATACGCAATCACAATAATGTATATATATATATGTATCATTCCAAGAAAGGGATCAAGTCTTAGCATGACCTTTGAATTTATTAACCTTGACTGTATAGCATAAATGTCATAATACAAGTTACCCATAGGCTATATAGGTCTATCTCTCCCCTATTTAAAAGGGCCCCAGTGCATGTAGCCATACGAACTAGAGAATATCCATATCCGTATATGCCATTATGGGGGACTTGAACCTCCCATCACAGTTAAGATGACTTAGCACCAATATATATATAATATGAGAGATTCAAACCTCCTATTCATATATTAATTTGGGGTACTTAAACCTCCCGGTCTAATACAAACCTGCACCGGCAAGCGCAGTTACTAGTGTTAGTCCTTTGGACTCCACTTTCATGGCAAGACTACATATCCTACCTTTAAATACTAATTTAAAACAATCTTACACATGAACACAACCATTAATCCAATTACTTACCAAAGGCATCACATTGGTATTGTCATACCAACCTCACTTTCAAGTGCACCACATGTCATTACCAATTTTATTAATTATTCATTTAGGATTCAAACCCATTGTCAAATAACACATTAATTCAATTCAGCATGTTGGGACTCAAACCCATTTAGTCAATTAAACCTCCAAGGTTACAATCCAAATAAATGTATAGCCAAAAAATCCTTCACGAAACTAATTATGAATGAGTCAAAATCTTTAGGCCAATGCCTTAGTTCAAAACACAATTCAACATGTGACTAGTTTGCTCTCTTAAATATTTTCACAAACACATTAAGGGCATACCTTTAGTAAGACCAAAACTAAAGTAAAAACCATCAAGTTTAGGGTTTACCATGACCAAATTCTTAAACAACAATTACCAAACACCCACATGTGCAAAAACATCATTAAAACATGTATATTCACTATTTAAACCAAGAGTAAACAATCCTCAACAATATGCAACAAAATTCTCAACGCTGGTTTTTAAAACCACCTTTAATTATTCATAACCAAAGCTTTAAACATATTATTTTTATGAAATAACAATGAGGTAAGAGTCACATGCATTATTCACAAAGATTCATGGAAGGAACTTAACTCTTCATCCTCTAGATGAACACCTTGTAGAAATCCTAGCCCAATATTCAAGAGAGAGTTTGGATAGGATTTTGAGAGCGTTTTTATCCTTCAAAGTGTCTTATGAGAGTATACAATGTTTTATAAAATATGGGGTCTTAAGGTTGTTAGGGTGGGAAATGTCAGGAATAGCCTCAGCTTAAAAGTTGAAAAATGTGCGTAGGAGGGTATGGTTGGATCCCTCAAGTTGTACCCACATAATATGAGTGGTACCCTCCACTCATACCTTGATCACAATTTTGGACACCATATTATGTATATCATACAACTCCTTAGGCTAAATCATACCCATACCATACAAAAAATACCCGCAAATCATACCCTAAGCAGAATCCTCTAGGCTAGACTTTGGACATCATATGGTTTAGCATTATACTTCTCTTACCCTAACATAAGACTTGTATGATGCCTTATTATAGCAAGAATAGAGCTTTTCCAAAATGAAACTGACCAACACATGGAAAAGGACTTGAAATCGTATCCACTTCATACGAGTGGTATGATTTAGTCGTATGATGCACAACATGTTCAAGGCTAAGAAAATTTTGCAAGGGCCAAAAGTTTGGGTTGTTTGTGTCGATGATGTCTACTGAGTACCCATTGTTTTGGTACTCATACTACACTTCTAAACCTTTTTCTATAATAGATTTGAGTACTATATGTTTCCCTAACTTTTTATCCAGCATATTCTAGAGTTTGAAGATAGGGTGAGCTTTCAAAGTCGAAGATGATTCTCTCTCCTTTCGTAACTTTTGGACAATCTTTCTTTTTGAGACTATTTTTCTATTGATACTATTTGTACTTTTATTTTTTTTATTAGTGTCTCTTATACTGGCCTAACTAGGTTAAGGGACATGTTTTTGCGATTTTCTCTCTCATATCTATTGTTTGCCACTATACTTACATTTTATCGCCTCGAATCTATTTGTATAGTTAATTTTGGTATTCATTATACCTTTCAACAACTATCCAATTACTTGTCATTCCAAGCAATGAATTGTCTTACCAACTGGTGGGCTAAATATGGTGTCATCATGACCTGAGAAATTGGGTCATAGCAATAGTTAGAAAAATGAAAACTAGAAATAGGGAAATGAGATAGAGGTGGAGGTAACAGAGAAAGGTATAGATGGAAAACAATATCATTATTTTGAATAAAACAAGGAAAGGGGGAAGTAGAGAACACTAGTTTTTTCTAGTGTCAAGAATCAGAAAAGGTAAGCAAACAGTCTCACTTAGCAACATTGTTGTTTAAGAATGGGGAAAGAAAACAAAGAAAAAGAAAATTTGTACATTTTTAAGAGTAAAATCATTGTTCAAGGACCATTCTACAAGATTCAAGTAGCCCTAAATAATCTCACTTGACAACTAAGGATTGAAATTAAATGAAATACATTAGAAGATGCAAAGCATAAAGAAGTTTGGCTCAATGCATTAAGAGATAATAGGCAACAAATTAAACTTAGAACTAAAACGAAATGGGAAAACTTTATTTTATCAAGAAAATAATGTTTAGCTAAGAATCAAAATTACCACATCATTAAGCAACAAAACTCACATATTTCTTAAAGAATGGCCTTGCAAAACTTTAAGAGTTTTAGGCTTAGGAGCAAGAATCAGATTAAGAGAACTATTGTCAATACCCAAGACTACCCCTTAGTCATGAGACGGTGCTTATAACCACAAATGGTCCCAATCTAACCTATGTACTGGCATTATACTTGAGCAACTAATTTAACATTTATATAAACACAGTAATTTATTGAGCGGAATCATAATCAACTTGAGATAAGCTATTTCAATACATAACTGCCCAAAGTTTACAACATAATAATCCGAGAGAGTAAAACATAAATTACAAATACTCTCTCTGACTGATTATCTATGAAGTCTCTACTATACAAACTATAGGTAGCTAGGAAATGCCTCCAACTATCCCAAATCAAAACATAATAATAATAAAAATAAAAAAATAGAAACTGGAACTAACTTGAGTCCACGAAATAAGAGAACTCATCGCCTACTGGTTGAATGTTGTTAACTGACTTACCCTGGTGTGTGTGGGATACATCTGGTTCCTACATTATAAAGGAATATATCCACAAACACATACATTTGGTCACTACTTTGGAATGTACTGAGTATGTGAGACATGCTCTAAATCATGGGAATACTTAATGTATGCTTTATAAATCATGGATATTTTCTATTTGCTGAAATATACATTTAAAATAGGTTTGTATGTAATAACTGTAAGACTTAGTAAAATTTCTAAATCATGAGTTAAAACATTTCTATAAACTGGGAAGCAATAGAAACATGAATACTACATATAAATCTCAAGTTAAACCAGAATAGGTTGTAAAACCATATAGAGGATCATGTATGAATACTGAGCATGAATGCATGAACATGTTAAACGAATACAAGACCAAGTAAAGTATGTGCTGAAATAATCTATAAAACTGAATAACTGAATAATTGAACACTTTGCCATGCAAACTTGAGTTGATGTTGTATGAATACTGAACAGTGACTGTGGGAGCTAACATTAAACCTGCATGCCTCAATCTAAACTAATCGAGGTCCAACCTATAACCCTAATTGGAAAGGTGTCAATACCTTGCCATAGGTACTGACACTGTTGGTGTGGATCGACAAAGCTAATGTACCAAAGGACTGGTGTCATCCTAAATTGGCAGGTTCCCAGGAGAGTATCAACCCTAAGCTAGCAGGAAGACCTATCATAATCTATGCTAGATACATAGTTCTGGAACTTAGGGACTGCTATTAAAGGTCTCACCCTAAGCTGGAAAGAAAGCCTTCATCCCTAAATTCGCTTGGTGTTAAGTTCTACTCCCAACTGAACAGACATAAAAGTATAAACTAGTACATGCACTGATAACTGATTTTCTCAAATATGGTATTCTTAAAATAATAGTGTATCTATAATCTGAATATAATGATAGAAATATTGTCTAAATGACTTGTAACTTGACAATCTGAAACATAAATAACTATCTAGGTATTGGGTGTTCATAACCCACAATCATTGAAAAATACCGTTAAATACGATAATTTTAAAGTAATGACATTATAAGAAATTTCATGACTTAAACTCAAAAAACCAACAATTTCATCATTATATCAAGTTATCATGATTTAGGTGTGGAAGAATACTTGAAATTATGAGGAAACACTTGTTCATGGTTGAATTCAAGACTAGTATATGGAATTCTTAAAATTCATGAATAAAAATCACAATTTCGGGCATGAAGATGAAATGAGATGCTCCGTAAATACCCACATACCTGATTATCATGACTTATTAAAACGAAAACATGGATTTGGAGCCTTGGGAGGTGAATTCTTGGAAGAAACTCATGCTTGGTGTTCTTGAGAACTTGGGAGGAAAAGGGATCATGTATTTGATGTATTTGGGGTTATGGGATGATAAAATCACATTTACATATGTCATAGTATAGTTTAGGATGTAATGGCTTTTTTACCCTTGTAAAATATAAGAGAAAGACGGGTTTTAGAATTTCTGAACATAGGTCGGTACCATGGCAAAATTATGGAGCACAAGGTTCATGCCGTGCTGAAATTGCTCACCCTTCTTGGTTCCTCACGAAAATGCTCATAACTTTTCACTCGGGTATTGAATTAAGACAAAATTGGATGCATTGGAAAGAGGACACATTTATGTATAATTTGGTGGGTCTTGAGGTCCAAAATTACATATATTCCTTATGTTATACATGTTCAAAGTTGACCCTTATAGGATAGAATGTCAAAATTTGGTCGAATCAAAAGCTCATAACTCATCTTTGCTCTAAGTGTTTCCTATAAATATTTTTCACATCAAAGTCACTCTTCACTCTAGGCTAATGATCATGACACTTATATTTGCATAGGTATCATTGGTTTTGAATTTATACATGTAGGAATGATGGTTCAAATTCTAGCCTAAAAATACGGGGCGTTACATTATCTCCCCCTTGGAATCATTCATCCTTGAATGATGGATAAGAACCTTTTGAAGAAATAGAAGTATGGAATAAAATATTTAACTTCACATAAAGAATTCTCACCCAACAAAAAAAGTTTAAGAATCAAAAGAAAAGGACTCCATGGCATCACCAAGTATATTATGTAAGCACAAATCAAGAGATAATGATACTAAGGTCGTACAAGTGGTCAATATCCAAAGCCCCTCACCCCATGTGAGAAAATCAAACTCAATGAAATTTTACACCTCGACGTGGCATGCTGCCTATCGTGAAGGCTAACCTCTGTGACATACTGTTATCATAGAGGCTTACTTCCTTGGAATTCAAAAATAGCCCCAAACCTCGTTCAAAAATTCCAAAACTCTTTCGAGATACCTTAATAATATACCTAAACACAATATAAGTCAAAAATCAATGTTTCTAACATGGAAAGGTCTAAAATAAAATGCTCAAAATTTTGCGGGTGTTACAAAAAATATGAAGGATAGTTGAAAACTTATATAGAAGCTTGTGGGGAATTACAATGTCTGTCCTGGAATACTAGGAAAACTGATATCATGCACTGAACACTTATGAACTGAATCATGACTAAATATCTGAATTGGAGACATGATGTATGGACTAAACTAAATTCATTATTTGCATGGATGTGAATAATATACATCATGAAATAGCCATACTTATGAAAGTAAGACTAGGTGAAAAGATGGAAAACTGTAGGAGCTTATTTGTTTTATTTTTAAACTGAATTGTTGGCTAAATGGACTGACTCATACTAAAAATTTATAGTCAACTAGAGTATTTCTTCAACACTCTTTCCTATAAGTTCTAATAATATTAGAGAACAAAGAACTTTGGGCATGATCTGAATAGGTAATCACAACATGGATACAACACTATAACATGGAATATAGGCTTATAAAACATAAGCTAGTGTAGAATAACTTTGCCTTAGGCCATGCAACTGCTAACTTTCAAGCTTAGCCTTACTTCTCAAATACTCCCTCAACTATGCTTTTTCTCTTAAATACTACTCTTTATTTGATGCCACTTATAATCTTCACATGGGCATTGATAACTCCATCTACCAAAGTCTGAGTTGAACTCAATACTATCAACTTGTTCAAGCCTACTCAAAGTCAAAATGTACCACACATAACACCATAATACTAGTCTAAACCACGGATTCAATATCCTATATCTTTTCAGAGCTCTCATCCTAAACATAACACACCTAACCGCTACAACAACTAACTTTAACCTCTTGTTGGGAATTCACTAGAGCACAATGCATTCATCTACTTCTATACCAACATGATATTCAAGTATATCATTATAACCACATAGGAACTTCTAGGTAGCCAACCCACCTAAGAATTTTCCCAGATTCTTTAATAGATCTATTAATGCCAACTTTCTTGCACTATTACCAAGAAGACATACCTAGAATTTTTAACTAACTATGATAGATACCACAACTTTGCCTTAATATTCCTTCACACTTATAGTCTAAGATAAAGAAAGCATACAATAATCCTTACCAGAAAGGAATATTTAATCTCTCCTACCTAAACCACTGTTTATCAATTTTCATCACCATTATCTTTTCATAATGAGAGGTCACAAAAGGCTAGAACATGAGGATCTGAAGCGTAAAAAGATACTATACATAACTTTGACACTTAACTGAGGCCTGAGGAATAGGGTATCCGCGGCATGGATTAATTAAGGAGATCTAAACTAAGGACATACATGACATAATGCAAATTTTCACTAGTCAAAACAGGTGTACCATTAGCTATGGGAACTGAGCATACTGTGAAGCATGAGTACATGAGTTATGAGATACATGACTTGAGTTTTGGGGTTCATAAATTCATGGAATATGAGTTGCACTTCTAAGTGAATTGGCACTCCTTATACCAAGAACTGGAAGCGTACGCGATTCTATATAAAGTGTATGAATGTGAGCTATGATCATAGAGCTGATTTGTAAGACATGAGTACATGTCATAATAAATAGAGTACAAAAGAAATTGTACAAATATAACAATGATTTGGGAATCTTCCTCCTCAAGTGATTTTTACAACTCACTAGCTTCAGTACTTTAATCTTAGAGCCTGACTTGGTTCCTTGTTGTATCATCTCCCCTTTAGATTTAAGCCATTATTCTAAGTTACGATCCCCTTTAATAAACTCTAAACTAAACTGCAACAAATCTACTCTATATTCTAATACATAACAATACACATAAATAATAAACTCACCCTGAAAAACTATATCTGGAAGTGTAAGACTCGTTGTTAGTACTTCTTTTTGAGATAGAGCTCTTAACTTCCTATATCCCCAATAGTCATCATATAATAACGTAAATACTTACTAACATAGAATCTTCAGGAGTATCACCATACCCTAAGTTCATACCATATAGAATTTCAAACTCTTCTTTCTATTAGCTCAATGATCCAAAACTCAAACTTAGATTCTAACACTTAAGATGGATATCCACAGAACTTCTCATACACTAATACCCACTTATTACTACTTGATTGGAATCATGAAACAATAATCCACACAATTTTTATGAACATACTAAACCTTAACAAGCTCCTCTATCATTGTGGTCACTGCCTAATCTCTATCCTGGCTAAAGTATTAATATATTCTATGTCTCCCTTAACTAAGAAATCTCTCTCGAAGTGATATTAAACAAACTATACAACACCTTTCTAGCTACATGGATACATAATCTACTAAATTTAGAGAAACACTATATCCACTTTACTGCTGCTAAACATCTAGGTTCGTACTTCTAACTCTAGATCATACGTTATCATAGGATTCTGAGAAGGGATATGAGGGAACATCTGACTTTGGCTTAGTGCCTAATTTTCATAAATAAAAATACTCTTTCAAACTTTGGAACTTAAAGGCACTGATGGGATCCTTTTAACCCTATATGCAATCCCATAACTATTTTTGGAGATTATCTGAGAAAACTCTATCAGTAGGAATTTAGGCTAAACATGGAACCCTATTTTATGGAATTCATAAAATTCATGAATAAAATATAATTTTTGGCATGGGGATAAAAGGAGATCCTCACTGAATACCTAATAGCTGATTTTCATGACTTCCTAATAGGGGAACTTGGATTTGGAGTCTTAGGAGGTGAATTCTTAGAAGAAACCCTTGGTTGGTATTCTTTAGAATTTGGGAGGAAAAGAGATTATGTATTTGATGTATTTGGGGTTATGGGATGATAAAATGACATTTATATCAGTCATAGGATTGTTTAGGACACAAATGACTTATTTACCCTTGAAAAAACTTAAGAGAAACATGGGTTTTAACATTTTTGAAAATACGTCCAGGCCACAATGAATTTGAGGAGCACAAGGTTCGTGCCAGGCTGAAATCACGCACCCTCACCTGTTTCTCACAAAAATGCTCATATCTTTTCACTTAGGTATCAAATTAAGTCAAAATTAGATGCGTTGGAAAGAGGACACATTTATGTATAATATGGTGGTTCTTGAGGTCAAAAATTGCATGTATTCCTAAAGTTATACACGTTGAAAGTTGACCCTTGTAGGATCGAATACAAAAATTTAGTCGAATCGAAAGCTCTTAACTCAACTTTGCTCTACGTGTTTCCTATGAACATTTTTCACCTCAAAATCACTTTGCACACTAGGCTAATGATCATGACACTTATATTTTCATAGGGATCATTTTCTTTGTGTTTATACATGTAGGAACGATGGTTTAAATTCTATCCCAAAAATGCGGGGTGTTACAACTTTGGAGATCAAATTTGTTATCCACTAACCAAAATGAAATCATTCTCATACTAGTAAGATTTAAACAACGTGAAACAAATTATTAAGAAAAAATAGGTACTATGGCAACAACAACACATTTATATCCCCAACCTCTTCCTGACAAACTAGAAACGAATGTATAAGGTTTGAAAAATGGCCATTACGAATTCACGAGATCAATGTATTGTTATAAAAATATACCCTTCATTGTTTTTGCATTTAAGAGCCAAGGAAATCTGAGGTGAGTTCTTAGTTATGATATCAACTAATCTGTGAACCCAAACACAACAAATAATATTTGTTTGTAAAAATAGGCTAAAGAACTTAAACAGTGAACTTCAACAAGAAAATACTTAAACTAGAACAGTAGCATAATAACTATGACAACAACTAAAATAAGGAACTAAAACTATAATGAGCTAACCTTGTGCTGAAATCAGTAGATTAAAATTCAGAACAAGAAATATAGAGAAAGTGAAAATAAGAACTCAAGGTTGGAAATAATAAGTAAATCAATAGGTTAGTCATTATAACAATAGCTTCAAAAGAAAATCATAGACTCGAAAGAAAGCTAAACAAAAGGGCATTTAAACTAAATATTAATAAACATCCTACAGATATGAAGAGTTTACAGCTAACAAATAACGTTAAAGAAGTTTTATGAAAGAAAACCAGATTATGAAGCCAAAAATAACAAGAACATAAACACATCAATCATAAACCTTGTGGCCTTCAAAGCCTTTTATAGCAAATAATCCCACCATTACTACAAAAATGTCTATTAATATAAAGAAGAATAGCTACAAAGAAATGTGTGTTTACCTTTTCTAAAGCAGCAAATCGGACAATGAGTTATCGTCAAAATTCTTTGCCACCTCCAAAATATTCCTAGAAGTAATCGGAATTCTAGGCTCAAAAGAGTTTTATAAGAATTCCAATTAGAATTTCTATTAGATGAAAAACATAGCTCGACAAAACTTCTAAACTTTTCTACAAAGGCTTTTTCAACCTTGAAGCCCTCAAAAATTAGTCCTCAATATTCGACCTATTTACAAGAGGAGATATTAAGCTCACTTTCTCCTCTTTGTCTATGTGGGAAAAAGAGTTTTGAGAAAATTTTGGGTATTTTTTAGGGAGTTCTAATTTGAAAAAATATCAGCTAAAAAATAAGCTGAAATCATACAAATTTTAAATAAATTTAAGGAAAGGATAAGGATAATTTAGGGTGGGATTGATGGAACCTTTTGGGTTCTCTCTATTTTGGTATGGATCACGTACTTCTCATATGGTAGGTAGGAATTTAAGGAGAGAGGGAGATGAGTTGGAAAAGGAAAATTGAGAAGGGATCTTTGTCATGGTTGTTGTTGTTTGGTGTTGGTTGTTGTTCGATGTTGTTGTTGATGTGGTGAAGGAGAAAAATGAATTAAAAGGGTTATGGAGTGAGTCAATTCTACTGGAATTGGGTTAGGTAGAGGTTAAGTAGGGAATGGGCTGCTGACGAGTAGAAGTAATTAGGAATAGAGGGGTTAGTAATTAGGCTAGTTTAGAAAATAGCCATGAGTGAGAATTTGAATCAATTTTATTTAACTTTTAATAAATTATGATCAACTTTAATAAATTGACTAAATCATAACAAAATTTGATACATATTATCAACCAGTTTAATTCTAAGTTTCTTGGTTTAATCAAATAAAGTACATATTTTTCAAATAAATTAGTTTAAGAATAAATTAAATTTAAATTAAGATTTAACTATTTGAATAGTTTCTTGATTAAAATCCAATTTTTAATGAAATAAATATTTATATAATGGAAATAAATATCAATAAATATTTCTTGATCTCATATTTATGCGATCTCACTTATATGAATATGAAAATGTATAACTACTATCTACAATAATAAAATTAAATTAGCTAAATGTTTTGAAAAGTCTTTATCCATAAAAATAATTATATTGATTTTATTTAAAACCAAAGCAACTCCGGATTAAAATTAAGCGTGGAAGATAAAAATTAGGTGTCGATGCAAGTCAAGATCAAAACAACTAGATTCAAGATCCAGCTCAAAAGTCCTTGCATTCAAGTAAAAGTCAAGATCAAGACTATTAGATTAAAGATCAATCTCAAAAGCCCTTAGATTCAAATACAAGTCAAGTTCAAGTTTATCAATATTCAAGATCAATCTTAAAGTCCCTTGAATTAAAATGCAAAATGAAGAATCAGAGGAGTCATACAGATTATAACACCCATATTATTATGATCAGTTCTATTGTTAATAAAAATATATGTGGTAAAGGCAAGGGCTTCTCTTCAACATAAGTGTTAGGATTAATTCTTTAGTTTTATAGTTCATTTGATATGTACTAAGGTCATACAATATTCCTAACACAAAGTTAAGTTGAAAGTATCCTTGTCGATTTAGTTGTGGGTTAAGTTTAAACTAAGGTCAACTTCAAAAAAGCATTACTCCTAGGATATAGAATTTATAAGGTCTAGTACCCACAAAATTAAAGATCTACGAGTCTTATTTCAAACTCAATTGACTATTTGTCAATCTGCTTTATGACTTAAAAGTTATGATAATTTTACAAAAAATTATCCATGCTGAAAAGTCGTGGGCGTTGTAGCAGGTCAGGTCACTATATTGACGTTGCTATAGTAATGCATGTCACTATAGTGATGTCACAGTATTTTATAACCTATTTTTGATGGGTTTCATCCCATAAATCCCAAAATTTCACTTTTAAATCTAGAGGGGCGATTTTCTCTTGGTTTGGGTGGAAATTCTTCGTTAAGGTATGTTTCTTCCATCAAGTTCTTCATTTTTCAATTATTTAACATTATAAAATAATTATAACAACCCTTAATGATAATTTTTTTTGGGTATTGAACCCTAATTTTATGAAATTTGGCGAAACCCAACAAGTTGGGTTAATATCACCTAGAATTAATTTTATATTATAAATTAACTCTTTTTAGTATGAAATTAGGGTTCAAAAATATGAAATTTGATAGTTGGGGACCTTTAATTGAATAAAGGTAGGATCTTTAGCCTTAAAAGTCTATTAACAGAGTTGGATTGAGCTCTATATAACAAATTAGATAATTAATTAACCCTTGGGTAAATTTTAGGCCGTGAATAAGGGTAAAATTGGTAGGTTTGAGTTCTCAAGGTATATATTTGAATAGTAGTTTATTAGTTACCTATGTAAATGTTTCTTATTAGATAATTTATCCTTCATAAATATAAAGAAAAGGAATTTCATACAAGATATAGCTTATTGATCTTAGGTGAATTTATGCACCTAAGTGCCATAATATCTACATATTTAGCCTAGTTTTGTGGACTTCTTGTGTGTGTTATGAGTTGATATTTATCTAGGTGTTAAATTAAGTGATTATAATGTTCATTGTATGTTCAAAAAAAGCCTGTAATGAAAATGATCACTTAGAGTTTAGACGAAAAAACTAATGTTACTAGCTTGAGCTATGTATTGTTCTAGTTTATCTTATTTGATTTTATTATGTTTAAGCACTAATTTGTGGTGTTTGATGATATATTAAGTCTTTTGAGATATTAAAATCAATGATGGGGTACTACAAAATCGGAATTTGAAGTGGAAAAAAACAATGAAGTGAGGAACTTAAAACCAAAAAAATGGAGCAAACAAGAGTGAAATCTGGAATTTCTTAGCACTAAGGCGTGCCACGCCCTCTAGCCTCTAATATAAGGGTATGCCACGCCCTTAGACACAACCCAAAATTTCAAATTCTAGTGAGCATCCACAATAAGGGTGTGACATACCATTATCACGCCAACACATGTGTGATACGCTTTTGATTCCGAAATGGGCTCTTGGCTTCCATCTATAAATAGGACACTTGGGACATTTTGTAAATGCCTTGGATGACCTTTAGGGACTAAAATACACTTGAGGAGGCTTCTTTTAGGGTTCTTAATATCACCTTTAGTTTACTTTTGGTGTTTATACATTAATTTTGATCTTGTGATTCATTGTAAATCCATGAGGGGCTAAACAACCTCTTCTAGGATTGAGGCCAAGAACATGATAACTTAAGCTTATATTTGAGTTGTTTTATGTTTATTATCATTATTGGATGTTCATATATCCTTCTATATACTCTTCTATGGATTCGCGACTCTTAGTATTAATCAATATTTATATTGTGAGCTTGGAAAAAAGAATAATAGATTAGACCATGGGATGTAATTGAAGTTAAGATTTTCTGTTAGGATAGTAATATACCCAATTCGCCCCATATGTCTCATATGCCCTATAAAATGTAAATGTGGTTAACTTAGTTCTAACATCCCCGCTCAACGATGTAGTTATGGGAGTAGATTAGATAGACGGTTAGAGGATGACTATTACTTAATTATGTTATTAACCTTGTGAGTTAACAACAAAGATAATTAACTAAGCAAACAAGATTGTATGGCTAAGTAGGATTGTTTGTACTGCTTTGACCCTGGATTTCTCCCTATTATGGTTCAAGAACTTTATATTATCGCATTGTTTATGGTTACTTTATGTATTCAAATCTCAAACATTACTAGCTACTTGTGTACCACTTTATTCCTTGTAGTAATACTAGAATTCAATCATTGTTGAGCACAAGTCCTTATGGTATCAATACTTGGCTTTTAAAGGTCACTTTACTACTTGGGTGACCACGTACACTTGTGTTTGTACTAGGATGGAATATTTATTGGTTACAACATCTTGAAGCCTAGGTAGGTTAAGATTTCTGAGTAGTAGACTATGATTGGTAATCATATTCATAATGTAGATTTGATGGGAGAAATAATTCTTAGGCCCACGAGCATGGAGTTTGGATGGATAAAATATGGAGTTAATGTATGAAGGATATAATTGTGTGTTATTATGTTGATTTAGGAATCCTTGATGGGTGTTTAGTGTTTGTATAATGTCATGGTGTATTGTATTATGAATTATATGAATATGGATGATAATGAGACTATATTGGCCTATAATCTAATGGTTTAGACTAATTACCTTAAAATGAGTGAACTTGATTTTATGGGTACTAGAATATGAGATAATCTTGCTTAAAGTTAGTGATAAGAACTAACTATGGTAGGAGAAGGTAGTGACATAACTTAATAGCCTAAATTCAAGTTTGCTAAGGGTAAGAAAGTAAAAAGTGCAAAGATGTTTCTCTAAAACTAGATCATAAGTTGAATGGAGTTGAATAATTTTCTAATGGAGTAGGTCTTGAACCTAATAATAACTTGAAAGTAAGGATTTCTAGATAATAGTGGAATCCTAAGTCTCATTATAAATGAGGAGGATTTGATCAGTGAGTGAATTTATAAATGTTGGACTAGAGTTTAAACTCGGGTTGAATATGCACTCCTAAAATTAATAGTTAAATTTAATGAACATGGCTTAATAATGCTTGCTTGAATAAGCCATGGATTTGGTCTAAAGACATGCTATAATTAATGAAATCAATGATTCATATAAACTTGTAATTTTATTTATTAAAATACTATTGTTGTTCACCTAAAATGATTAACTCAAGTTGACCAAGTGTTTGGATGATTTCTTATTGTCTCAATAAATACTTAAGGAAGGAAAATGTTAAATGATTTTCTAAGTGTACCCATATTCAATGAATTTATATGTAAAGCTTGTGCTTGTTACAAGTGTTGATTTTTGTCATTATTTTCTGTGATTATTGTGATATTCTATTTGTTATTTGTGGAATCTATCGATATTTAGAATCTTCATGGAATTGATAGAATAAGGTTGGCAGGCACTTGATGTCATGGTTTTGGTACATGAACAGAGTTAATTCCATGTGGGTCATAGGTTGTGGCCACACCCATAAAATCCTTAGCATGTATGTATGAGTGTGATGGTCCCTTGAGTAGATCGGATATATGACTAATGTTATTGTTGTCGTTTATGTTGGTTCTTGATGTTTCATAGAAACACGACACTTTGGATGCTTAAAACTATGAAATTGTGCTTGAACTTAGGTCATTTTAGTAGATATGATGTGTTTTTTTTGTTATTGTGGTTAAAACGGGTCTAGCATACTGTTGGAAAGAAAATGGAAGAAAAAGACCTGAAAAAACCAATGCGGCAGAAGAAATGAGTCTCCTCACAAGTCGTCAACACCTCATATGAATTGTAGGCTGACTCGTAAAAAATACAAAACCAAATCCAAACTGAGAAACTAAGTATGAAGAAGATACGACTAGAGCATCAGAGTAATTAGATGGGATAGGAATTGTACCATGAAGTCATCAAGACAAAAAAACCCAAGGAAGAAATTCAAAATTGAACTTTTAGAAGAATACAAGTCAGAAGTCTGAGTACAATTCATATGATCCAACTGTAGGCAAACCAGTATTCAAATGATAGAAAAGAAGAAGTCCAGGTGGATACGAGTGAAGGCCATGAGTCGTATGATCAAGGTATGACTCATGAGTAAGATTCGTAAAATGAATAGAAAGTTGAAGCCCGGAAGATCAGAATCTGGAGTGGATACGAGAGGCACAGCACGAATCGTATAATGATGGTACGGCTTGAAGAGTAAGTCGTACCTTATGCCGACATTACTTTAAATTTTCCATTTTTTATTAGGATTTCTAAGTATTTTTGACATACTATAAATACCTTAGGGTTTATCTTTTATTAGGTTACGAACTTTGACATACTTTTATGAACTTTAACTTACTTTTGACATACTTTTACATACTCTAGAATTACTCTTGAGATTTTGGGTTTCTATTTAATTGAAGACTTGGGATTTTATTCATCTTATTCTTATGCAATAAATTAAATGTATTCTTCATTGATAATCATGGTTTCTTGTATGCACATGAGTGGATAATCTCCCTAAATACGATTGTGAGAGCCCTAGCAGATTATCTACGTAGAGAAAGTTGGAGATTCATCTATTCTAGGGTTTATGAATGTATTCTAGTCTTTTCCACAATAATTAACCTTAGAGATACTGCAAAAGCTTGGGGATAGCCTGTATTTGCAACCATCTTCATAAGGGAGTTTGTAATTAAGAAAAGAAGATTACGACAGTAATTTGAGATTCACCTCCATTATACCATTCTATCATCTCCTTTATTCATATGAAACTCAAAAGGTGAAAGTGAACTGAAGTCATAAATAAGGAGCAATAAGGCTACGCCCTGAGACTCACAAAGTAAAGGGTAAAATTTATCAACAGGTTCACAAGATGGTTGATAAATACATATCTTGTCTACTTTATACGTAGAACATCAGAATAGGTCGATTGAATACAAGAAATTTATGGAGTTAAGAATCCAATAGTGTTCGTCTTATTTTTTTACAACTCAAAGCATTCAAAATTTGGTTACTAGTCACTGATAAATCCAAAATTCCCCCATTTATTTTCTGCACTACTCGTGAATTACATCAAGTTAAGCAAATGTTCAACATTTTTCCTGTGGGATCGACCCCAACCTAGTTGGGTTACTATGTTTTGGCATCGACCACATCATACTTCTTTTGGAGGTTAGTTTTGGGCGACATCAATTTTGGGCGCCATTGTAAAATATAGTAACCCAGCTAACATCTGTAATATCTAGTCTATAAAGGGCATGGGAAAATCGTCCTTCTAAGTCTATCCATTCAAATTTTTGTAATCCATGCATACTCTCCATTCTGTAACTAGCCTCATTAGAGCTAGCTCACTCTACCCATTCTGCACAACAGTAATCCCTCCTTTCTTTGAAACACATTGTACAGGACTGACCCACTTGCTGTTAACAATAGGATATACTACACTAGAATCCAACCACTCGATTATCTCTTTTATTACCACCTCCTGTATAGAAGGATTGAGTCGACGTTGATGTTATATACATGGAATACGGTTCGGTCCAAGTTAAATCTTATGAATATAAAGGCCAGGAAACATAAACAATGGACCATCCAATGGCCCTATTGAATCTCTTAATACTAATAATAATGCTTCCACTTCTAAGATAATCAAATCGTCTAAAATAATTATCACATCGATCCCAACCAAGTTGGGTTACTATATTTGGCCTTGACCACAGCATACTTCTTTTGGAGGTTAGTTTTGGGTGATATCTTTTATACGCATTACCTCTAAAAGAAGTATGTTGTGGTCAGTGCCAAATATAGTAACATGACTAGATTGGGGTCAAAGACATAGGAAAAACATTGAACAATTACTTAACTTGATGTAATTCACGAGCAGTGCGGAAAGTAAATGGGGGAAATTTTGGAATTATCAGTGACAAGTAACCGAATCTTGAATGCTTTGAGTTTTAAACAATAGAAGACGCACACTAGGCTTGTGTTCCCCAAGATTCTCAACTTCATAAATTTCTCGTGTTCAATCCATCTATTTTGCTGCTCTACATGTAAATTCGACAAGATATGTATTATTAATTATCTTTTAAATGTGTTAATAAATATCACCCTTTACCTTGTGAGTCTCGGGGAGTCACCTTATTGCTTCTTGTTTATGACTTCAGTTCACTTTTGCCTTTTAAGTATCAATTTATTAGATGAGATAATGGAATGGTATGATGGAGATGAATCTCAAATTATTGTCTTAATCTTCTTTTCCCAATTACAAACTCCCTTGTGATGACGTTAGCAAAAAAAGTTATCCCCAAGGTTCTGCAGTAGCTTTGAGGTCAATTATCGTGAAGAAGATTAGAATACATGCATAAACCCTATAATAGATGAATCTCCCACTTCCTCTACATAGCTAATCCGCTAGGGTTATCACAACCCAAGTAAGGAAGATTAGCCACTCATGTTCATGTAAGAATTCATGATTATCAATTAAGAATTCAAGTAATTAAATGAACAAGAATAAGATGAATAAAATCTCTAGTCATCAATAATTAAAAACATAAAATCTCAAGAATAATTGTCGAGTATGTAAAAGTATGTCAAAAGTAAGTTAAAGTGCATAAAAGTATGTCGAATAATCTAACAAAAGATAAACTCTAAGCTATTTAGCTATTTATTGTATCTCAAAAATACTTAGAAATCCTAATAAAAAATGGAAAAGGTAAAGTAATGTCGGAACAAGGTATGACTCACTCTTTAACTTATACCGTCATCATACGAGTCATATTGTGCCTCTCATATCCACTCCAGTTTCTAATATTCTAGGCTTCGACTTTCTGTTCATCCTATGACTCATGCTCATGAGTCAAACCTTAATCATATGCCTCGTGGCCTTTACTCATATCTACCTGGGACTTCTTCTTTTCTTCTTTTGAACAGTGGTCTACTTACGATTGGATCATATGAGTCATACTCAAACTTTTGACTCGTATTCTTCTGACACTTTGACTATGAATTTCTCTCTTGGGTTTTTTTGTCTTGACGACTTCATGGCACGATCTGTATCCCATCTTATGACTCGGATACTCCAGTTGTATCTTCTCCATATTTAGTTTCTCAATTTGGCTTTAGGTTCTATTGTTCTTAAGAGTCATCCTACGAGTCGTATGAGGTGTTAACGACTCATGAAGAGACTCTTACCTTCTTCAACTTTGTTTTTTTCTTCCTGTTCCTTTCCAAAACTATGCTAGACCTATTTTACCTGCAATAACCATAAAAGCACATCATATCTACTAAAATGACCTAAGTTCAACAATAATTTCATGTATTTAAGAATCAAAAGTTTTGTGTTTCCACGACACATCAACACTCTCAACTTAGATGTTTGTGTGTCCTCATGCAAAATAAAAATAAAAAAATATCACAAAACAACATGATGCTTAATAGAAAGATCATAAGATACCTATGGTAGTTACTTTTACAATCAATTTCAAAATTTTTTCCTTCCCTATCCTAATTTAAACTTTTCAAGATCAAATTGTGTATACGATATGGTACATGGAATGACAAAAAGGAATTTGATGATGGTATTTCATTAGAAACAGACAACTAGGCCTAGACACTAACCACATTAACCACACAGTCTAGCAACCTAACAATATACCCCATGTGTGCTCATTATCAAAGAAATCCTTTTTTCACTCAATATGGCACAATTAATTTCTCAGGGAAATAGCAACAACGCTCTCGCTCCCAAATAAGTAACACTAGTGTATACAGATTACCATAGGCTTGACCATATGCTCTCTTCCTAAATTTTCAGAAAGTCGAGCTAGGAACAATAAAGGACTTTCTTTTGCTTGTAATGTAGGTTAGGAGCTGGTTAAGTATCTTTTTGGGATTTATTTAGTCACTAAGCTTCCTTGACACTATGCATTTTTCAGGGTCCACTTATTTTTCACTTTTTCCTTTATTTTAGCCCTTATGTCTCCCTTTTTATTTTAACACACATTTCATGGTCCAGGTGTGGTTTTCTATACTACCTTTCATTTTCTTTTTCTTTTCTTGCAACTTTTTCTTATTTTTTTTTTGTTTTCTCTTATTTTTACCGCACTTTTCCTTTTTCATTTTCTTGCACACTTCTTTCTTCACACTCATTTTTCCTACGCACCTCTATAATAGAAACCCTCAACTTAGGTGATTTACCTGAGTTGAGGTACACGGTTTTAAAGGAGGACCAGGGCCAATATAGGTTCATTATAGAATACGCAAGTGAAATAGGTGTAAACAACAAATTTGATCGATTAAGGCTCAAATATTTAGATCAAAAGGATTCATTCATTTGATTGGGCATTTAGGATAAAGTAGACTTATAACAAAATTACCTATGATCATCTCCTACTCGACTATCCTAGGCCTAGGTAAAAGAAATCGGGTAAGTTCTAGATTTCAATACGTCAAAAACTCATTAATACCTCACATACACTACATAGGTTTATATTGCTAGACACTACTTATCCAGCTAGGCAAAATTTTACCTTAGTTGTACTATCCGTAATCCTAATGCCATTATTAGATTCTCAATTGTCTTACACATAGCAATCACATAGTTAACACAAAATTGTAGGAGGGGTGTCGATTTTCAGCACAAAGATTTTTGAAATCAGACTATTTTTCAACATAATCATTCAAAACAAGGTCTACTGCCACAAGTAATAATTCTTCTTCTATTTCAGTTATTTCTGCACAAATACACAATAAAACACTAGCAACACAGAAACATAGATAAAACTAAAATGTTCCAGTTCATACAAATATTTCAGATTGTGGCCACGAGCTTCGAAATCATAGCAATTATAGCCCGTGGCGACTTGGTACACCCCTACCCCCAACTAAAAGCTTATGCATTATCCCCAGTGCATGTAAAACTGAAATGCAAGGAAATGGGAACATACCTAGGCGCTCAGCTCTCTAACTCAAACTGCATCAGTATGTGGTCCCTCGGCTCATGTCCCCGCTAACATCATCATGAGTCCCGTCAACTACCAGGACTGTATCCGCAACAGTGGCACTAGGAGGGTTTACAACACCACCTACTTCAGTATCATCAACTGGCGGTCTAGAATCACTGGCTCCAGCAAGTATCTCCTGGACCCTTCTATGCCGGTCCAACTCATCCTGTAGGATTTCTGCTTTAGCAATCTTCATTATATCCTTCGCAGCCTACTTTGTCTTCTTTCTCTCTCTTCTTTTCTCTAGAGTCTCCTTTTGGGTCTCCTCAACCGGGTCCATAACATTGATTAATTATCAACATAAATGTCAGGCAAGACTTTTGTGACCCCTGGCTCCGAAATAACTAGTTTGTCATACAACTTCATAACCATCATTTTAATATCCGCCACCTCGACTTTGACCTCAATATATCTAGAGTTTGGATGTGATAACGCTTAACTTACATATTAATTTAGTGCAAGGTGGTTTTCATCAATATATTTACCCAACTTTAGAGTCGGGGTCGAATCCACATGGAACAATGTGAGTGGTGATTAAACTAGTTTGAAACTAAAGCTAAAAGTTAAATTCAAACAAATGATACGAAAAGATAAAATAGGGTTTTTCAATGATCAAACAAATGTTAAAATTTTAATTTGATTCAGAGCTCTAAAATTTTAATTTGATTCAGAGCTCAAAACTAAAATTTCAATGGCTCAGATCAATGATAGAGAGGACCTAGGGTTGTGATCACTATGATTAGTAATCCTTCATTGAATAATAGTTATAGTATTGGATCCTCGTGACTTATGGGAAACACGAAATTATCAGTTTCGATAGTCCATCTAAGTGTTTCTCAACCTATCTAGATGTTGAACTCGCTAATTCTCTCAAACTTAGGAAAATATTCTATTCATACTGATTTTATCTCGAGTTGATCAATCTTGTTACATCATTAATTATTAGATGAGATCTTAACCTTCCTAAATCCTCGTTGATAATTCACTACCTTTAGTTTATTTATCAGTTTGAGCAAATCAACATAAGGTGGGATCTATTGTTTGCAACCAATAAATAACAATCATAACAAAGGAATTATCAAGAAGTCCCCACAATCACTCAAACCCTAGCCAACTATTAAATCCATGGAGGAATAATCACTAATCCCACAACCCTAGCTGTGGGTTTTAGTTCCACACAAAAGAGAAAGCGATAACAATAACTGAATTCATAATTCAAAGTGATTAAACTTACAAAAGATGTAGTCAGAAATTGATTCTCTTCGCAAATTCAAAAAGAATATCCCACAACTAAATCAAAGAATTGAAAATTGAATTCTAAGTTAAGATACCAAAAAGAGGTAAACTGGCCTTTGGAATGAGTTCTAGCCATTTCAAGATGTCCAAGATGATGCGCCCCCCCCCCCTCAATGAACCCTAAAAGATACTATTTATACCCATAACTTAAGAAAAATTCAAAAAAAAAAGTTCAGAATTTTAGGTGACGACATGTGTAATAACTTATCACAAATCTGATAAGTTATTAGGCATGTCGTCAGCTCCTCTGCTTCAATGTTACAATATGTCTGATAACCTATCATATTTTAGATAAGTTATCACACATGTCGTCAGACATACTTCCAATTTCTTATTTTTTGTCTTATTGTGATGACTTATGTGAAGACTTATCACAAGTCTGATAACTTGTCAGACTTATCGTCAGAATTGCTTCTAATTTCTCATCCTCTGCTTCAGGGTGACGACATGTGTGATAGCTTCTTAGAAATCTGATAACTTATCAAACATGTCGTTACACATGTCTCTAGGTGATGTCTATAAAATTCTTCACCAAAAATCATCCTTCTTGATGGAGCTTTCATGTATTTTCATACATCTTGACTTTTACTAGAATATCAAAGATAAAACAATCAAAAATGACAAAAGTTGCTTAAGACTTTACAATTATTCTCAGTTAAAAGCCTCAAATGTGTTAGCATTTGCTCACACATCAACACCCTCAACTTAAAACAATTGCTTGACCTCAAGCAACTAAAACACAAACAAGAGGATACAAAGTACATTCGGTAGTTAACCATCTATATTATCTCAAAGTATCTTCACCATCTCCAAGGTTAATTAATTTAAAAATAACTGTGTATATTATTGAAGAACAACAATGCGATACACAGGAATCAAGATATGGCATCAATTTAGCAACAACAACCATGAATGTATCAAGATTACATTATCCAAACAAGTTAGCAACTAGCAACATAACCAGTGTGCCCTCACTATAAAGTAATCCCACTTCGTTTTTATCAAACCACATATGTAACCATAGGGAAAATCAAAAGACGCTCACTCTCAGAATGAAGTTCCAATCAGTGTATGCCAAATACCATAGGCTTGCCCTTATTTTCATTACATATATTTTCAGACAGGTCAACTAGGATTATTATAGGTCTTCTCTTTGGCTTGTAATGCAGGCTAGGGGATGGTATGATACTCGATGATATTTAAAGTGACTAAGCCCCCTATACACTACACTAGCTTATGGGGTCTCACTTATTAACCTTTTTCTATTCTTCTCTTTACTTGATCACACATATTCGGGATGGGTGCGGTCCTTTATACAATCACTTTTTTTTCACAACTTTTCTTTTCATATTCTTTTCCACCGCACCCAATATTTATTTTTTTTCTTTTATTCTACCTTTTTCATACTCATTTTACATCACACACCCCTATGATAGCTATCCTCAACTTAGGCTATTTTCCTAATTCAAGGTGCACAATGTTCAAGGAGGACCAGGGCCAAAATAGGTTCATTATGATATAAATGGGAAGGTGATAGGTATAATAAAAAGAATATGCATTCAGGTTCAAAATCAAGATCAAGGGATCTTATTTACCTATGGAAGGTCAGTTAGGTTAAAAGTGGACTATTATCAACAATGGACAATGATCATTTCCTAACCGCCTACCTACAACCAAGGCAGGATCAATCGGGCAAGTTCTGGATTTAACACACAACTAGAACTAGGTAGTATCTCACAAACATATGGCACAAAGGTACATCACAAGCTACTACCCATTCGATTCATGCAATTGTTTAGCAATGGTTATCATGTCACTAATACTAATGCCATAACAAGATGCACAATGGTCACACATAAATGCATATCATAGTTATAAAACAGAACATTGGAGAGGTGTTCAAAAATCAACAAAAATATATTAACTTCCTAAGGTACTTTTATTTCTCCTAGTCAACTACAATATTTTACAATAAATCACAATACGCCTAAACATGTCATCTCTATTAGGAACAAGACTCCGGGGAAAAGAGGCACAACAACAAAAACCCCAAGAGGACATCAACACCCATAAGTATCCCTACCCTCAACTTACAATCATGCAATATCCCTAAAGCGTCAAACCAAAACAAGAGAGTCAGAAACATACATGTGGCACCATGGGTGCGAAGATAAGATATCAATCACATAATATGAATACAAACAAAAAAATACCTTGGGTAGCCTCCCAAGCAGTGCCTAATTTAATATCGTGGCAAGACTAGGTTATCTTGACAACTCAAAATTTATCAAGATACCTTGAAAGTGCTTCATCCTTTATCCCTCAACTTAGATTATTTGAATTGCTAGCCCATCTTTCGATCTTTATATATTTTAGGTGCATTGAGCAAATGTGACAGAATGATAAGGAAAGTTCTATCACGCTACTTTGAACACTTAAACTACTTGCCTAATTTTGCATGGAACTTTTATGTGGGCTTATTTGGCAACGGTGAAAATCTTTAAAAGCCACTAAATGGACATTGACCTTTATGCTTCTTGGCCTTTAATATTGGGGTTGTATTATACCCTTTTGGAAAGACAAACTCCAATATGTAGGAATTTTCCTCCTCATATCCAAAATTTACCATTTGCTTGGGTGATACGAATTTCATCACATCCACCACGCATAATGTTGAAAAGTGATTCGAGTGAGGTTTTCTCCCTAATTTTTGAGTTGCATCCTTCTCGACCTCTTCACCCCAAATTGGGCTAGAGTCTTTATAAGAGAGTGGCTTGGTTTATTCTTTTACCTCTAGCACCATTTCCTCAATCTTGGCATCATCTCTCATGGTTGGTTATATTGATTGGGAAATCACTGAGGGTTGCTCATCATCAAGCTCAACATCAATATAGGGTTCTTGCTCCTTATCTTCACACTCTTTCATTATTTTAAATGATTTCACAGATAAGATATCATCTAAACATAATATAAAAGAATGCTTTGAATGATTTACCTCTATATCCATCTCCTCATGAATGATTCGCTTCATGTCTTGACACATATCACATACGATATGATACGTTTCTTACTGGAGATCCAAAATTCATCCCAGTGCTTTGTTCTTCCTTTTCTTGAACATAAGACCTATCAATCTCATACGAAGAACTAGAATTTAGGTTAGCACAATAGGGGGAGGGAGAATTTCGATAATCACTCAAATGTCCATCTTGACCACCACATAAAGAACAATAATACTTCCAGTAGGATGGAGATGGTGCACACATCTCTCTCCGAGGAGCATAGCTACAATCTTGACAAAAGTGAGGTCCATCACAATATGCATATGGATCATCAAGATAAGATTTTCAACTACACAACTCATGTTCGTTCCACGATGCTATAGTAAAAAGTAAACTAAAATAAAATCTACCTAATACAAGAAATAAAAGTAAACTAAAAACAAATATTTGAAAGTTTGAATTCAATCAAGTAGGCTAAAATTCCAAACCAACTCAATACACCAAATTTTTCCTCAGCAATGGTGAAATTTTTTACAACGCTCAACTTTTAATTCAATTTAGTGCAAGGTGGTCATCATCAATATATTTACCCAACATTGGAGTCGGGGTTGAATCCATAGGAAATAATGTGAGTGGCGGTTAAACCAGTTTGAAACTAAAGCTACAAGTTAAATTAAAACAAATGATACGAAAAGAAAAAATGGGGGTTATCAATGATCAAACAAATGTTAAAGTTTTAATTTTCTTCAGTGCTCAAAACTAAAATTTCAATGATAGAGAGGAACTAGGGTTGTGATCACTATGATTAGTAATCCTATATTGAATAATAATTGTAGTAGTGGATTCTCGTGACTTATGGGAAACATGAAATTATTAGTTTCAACATTCCATCTAAGTGTTTCTCAACCTACCAATATGTTGAACTCCCTAATTCTCTCAAACTTAGGAAAGCATTCTATTCATACTGATTTTACCTCGAGTTAATCAATCTTATTACAGCATTAATCCTTAGATGAGAAATTAATCTTCCCAAATCCTTATTGATAATTCGCTACCTTTAGTTTATTTCTCAGTTCGAGCAAATCAACATAAGGCGGGATCTACTATTTGCAACCATTAAATAACAATCATAACAAAGGAATTATCAAGATGTCCCCCACAATCACTCAAACCCTAGCCAACTATTAAACCATAGAGGAATAATGATAGATGCCATAACCCTATTTGTGGGTAAAACGATAAAAATAACTGAATTCATAATTCAAAGTGATTAAACTTACAAAAGATGTAGTCATAAATAGATTCTCTTCCCAAATTCAAGAAGAATATCCCACAACTAAATCAAAGAATTGAAAATTGAATTCTAAGTTAAGAGACCAAAAATAGGTAAACTGGCCTTTGGAATGAGTTCCAGCAATTTTAAGATGTCTATGATGATGCCCCCCTCAATGAACCCTATAAGATGCTATTTATACCCATAACTTAAGAAAAATTCAAAATAAAAAATTCAGAATTTTCCTTTTAGGTGATGACATCTGCGATAACTTATCTCAAATTTGATAAGTTATCAGATATGTCATCAGGTCCTCTGCTTCAATATGATGACATGTATGATAACTTATCAGATTTGTTATAAGTTATCACACATGTCATCAGCCATGCTTCCAATTTCTTATTTTTTATCTTAGTGTGATGACCTGTGTGATGACTTATCACAAGTCTGATAACTTATCAAACTTGTCATCAGAAGTGCTTCCAATTTGTCATCCTCTACTTTAGGTTGACGACATATGTAATAGCTTATCAGACATATCGGCAGACATGTTTCCATGTGATATCTTCAAAATTTAATTATTTTCACCAAAAATCATCCTTCTTGATGGAGTTTTTATGTATTTTCATGCATTTTGACTTTTACTGCAATTTCAAAGAGAAAACAATCAACAACGACAAGAGTTACTTAAGAATTTATAATTATTCTCAGTTAAAATCCTCAAATGTGTTAACAACTGCTCACACATCAGAATACTACCCAACTGTCGAGCCATCCTTATCTCAAATGCATCTAACCATAGTTGTACCCATCTGTCCTGGTTTATCAAATATATATCAAGAAAGGTCTTTATGCTCCCTTTCATATTTCATACCTTGGCTTCCTATATGCCCTATCTCTTCATGGCTGTAGTTCATACTGTTGTGGAATCATAATAAATCCAGAAGTCATACCTCTTAGGCATAGTATACAGACTACACTGGCGGTGGGGCACTAGATGTACCCATTGCATCAGAAGTCTATGAGGTGTCAGTTTGTCCACCTGTCTCCACATCCTTAGTAGTATCAACAACCTCAGTCTGATTACTATGTCTAAATATATTTGTAATTATATCTACTCCCTTCCTCTCCTACATTGCCATTAGGTTGGTTGGGTCTATGATCAATCACAAGTGTGAGGTATTCGTGGCCTCTATCATCTCATCAATACCCGAGAGTTCCTACACACCCACAGCCAAATACAACTACATAACTAGACACAGGTATGTCAGCAGTTACTTCTTGTCCCCTACATCACGGTCTCTCATCTCCCCAGCTAGAAACTCTTCTACATTAAACTCATAGTCAGTTATGAAGCCAACTATCATAGTTGCTCATACTGAACTCAACACATTATCCCCAGTGGTAGGAAAAATCATGTGTCATACCAGCATCCACCATGCTTTGTCCTCAAAATTAAGGGTATGATTCTCTATCTTCTGAGAAGACACACCTGGGTCAGCAACTACCTAAACTATGTCTTGCCTATTTAAAGTTATCCTATCAGCAATCTACCTAAAATGGCCCATATTGTCATCATATCCCAACTGCTTCCTTATGATTTTCTACATCTCATCCATGCGGTACTCCATCTCACCCATGTTAACTTGAGGCTGATAATCTGATCCATACAAAAATCTAAAAATCCTATATGGAGAGATGTTGATCCGTACCCCTAAAATCATTAGTGAGGTAATGGGGTCATAACCTTTCCATAACTAGCCCTACGGATACTGTCTCTACAGCTCTTCCTTATATGTTGCATAGAACTTCCATACTAGTGTAGGACTGTATCCGTCGAGTGCACTAGTCATCCACTCTAACCTGAACTATCGGAACTACTCCTTGAACCTTGAAAACTATGACATCCCAGTAGAATCAAGTGTCTCTTAAGGTACAAGTTACTTTTGGTTTTTTTGGTCTTTAGTCTACTTAGTCCATCAGTATATGTTACCTACATTCTAGGGTACCCCCATTATTTAATAGTAGGCACCAAAGCAGGTGTGATGTATAGTGAAGGAGGTTGTACATTAATCAGAGACACGTCAACTTCTTCTGCAGCAATTTCTAAACTTTCTACCTTATAACTAGATTCAACTTCATATTTTACCTCTAAAGTTTGAGGTGAGTAAGGAGTGGAGGTACTTGAGTTCTTTATCCTAATTCCCCACGGAGGTGTGTCCTCTGGGATTGTTACTTTCCTTATTTTTTTATCCTTTTTGTTTTTTAGGTCAACCTTTCCCTTTGTTGAGTATTCATACAGGTCACTGCTACTTCTAGATGACTCAGTAGCATCATAACTTGAAGATTATACCTTTTTGGCCACTTATTTGGAATAAGACACACCTTTGGGAGGCATTGCACTTACTTTATTTCAATCTTAGATTTTTCTAATTTCAACTTTTCTTCCACCAAATTCATGTGCAACTCATGCAATGTGAGAAATTTGAGAAAGTTGTTTAGTGATTCGAGTTGATTTCATGCCTAGATTCAATAAAAAATGGAGGTATTATGGTTTGACACTTGTTTCAAATCTCGAGTACCCATATCGGGTGCCTTATTTCTTTTTAAATTAATTTAGTTAGTCCAGGTTAACCTACGACCTTGACCTAATAAGCTTGGGTATAAGTCATATGTACGACTTGTACCTACGCTTACGTGTCTTTTTCTTAGCTCGTAAAGACCTGGAACCTTACCCAGGTTCTGAAGTTGATACAATTTAATGTGACGAGTCATACCTTATGGGTACAACTCATTCTAAGAGTTGTAACCACTGCAAAAATATTTACCTAGAACTGCATAATCTCCTAGGTCCTTACGACTCTTACTCATGAGTCGTACCCATAAAATATGACTGGTAAAGAGTCTGTATGACCTATTTACTTGAACTTTTAATCTCTTTTTAGAAATGTTTAACCCTGCACACTAAACAATCATATTACCCTATAAATAAATAATTACAAATAGGTTGCCTCCTATGCAACGCTTGATTTAACGTTGTGGCACGACGTGGCTAAGTTGGATACTCATATTTCACTAACTATCCTCATGCGTTGCATCTCATGCAGCACTTGATTTAACATCACGGCATGACATAATTACCTTGGTTACTCAGACATCACAAAGGGCTATCTCAACAATCACATTTATATCTTAAGTGTTGCCCATATAGTGCTTTACTCTTTACCCATTTACTTTAAATGAGGCTTCACTATCTTTTTTCAATTCCAATTCACCATACGGGCACATCTTAGCACAGTAAATAGACCATATCATCTAGACATTAACTTACCTAGAAACAAGTAAAGCCTTGAGTAGTATAGCAATACCTAGTCACCATTTTCAAAGATATTTTTCTCAATTTGTCGATCATGATGAAGCTTCATCTTTTCCTTGTATAGTGTAGAACTTTCATAAGCCCAGAGTCAGAATTCATCCAACTTATTCATCTTGTTCAATCTTGACTTGGGTTACATCTTGCCACTAAAAATTTAGCTTCT
Source organism: Capsicum annuum (assembly GCF_002878395.1). Lineage (NCBI taxonomy): Eukaryota > Viridiplantae > Streptophyta > Magnoliopsida > Solanales > Solanaceae > Capsicum > Capsicum annuum. Next base: position 177,730,354 of record NC_061113.1, read on the forward strand.
TCAAGGCCCACAGTGTTTATGTTCAAGCTCAACAGAAAAGTGACTAGCCTTGCCATACAATAGCTGATAAGGTGAAGCACCAATTAGAGTCTTGAATTCTATTTGGTAAGCCCATAATACGTCATCTAACTTTCATGACCAATCAGTCCTATTGGTATTCGCTATATTTGCTAAGATGGGATTGATTTATCAATTGGACACCCCAACTTATCCACTAGTCTCCAGATGATAAGGTGTTTCCACGTTGTCTTTCACTCCATACTTCTCAAGCAGAATTTTGAACTCCCACATTCAAAAAATGAAGCTTACAGAAATACGAATGTTGTGTTGGATGTGTGGGCTGACTAGGGGGGATAGAGTTTGGAATGAGACTATTAGGGAAAAGGTTGGTGTGACTCTAGTAGAGAATAAGCCCGATTGAGATGGTTCGGACATGTGATGGGGAGGGGCATGGATGCCTCGGTTCGTAGGTATGAGAGGCTAGCTTTGGATGGTTTTAGGTTGGGTAGGGATAGGCCAAAGAAGTACAGGAGAGAGGTGATTAGGTGGGACATGGAGCAGTTACAACTCACTGAGGACATGACCCTAGATAGGATGATTTGGAGGACGCGAATTAGAGCAGAAGGCTAGGGTCAGTTTGGGTTGCTAGTGTAGGGAATTACTTGGTGGGGGTATTATTCTTGTTATGATACCTTGTTTCATGCTTTATTACGAATCTATTTACTTTTCTCTATTTTCTATTACTTGTGGGTGTCGTATTTATGTTATGTTATCTTATTCCATGCTTTATTATGTATTTGTGTAGTATTTCGTGTCTCGAGCCGAGGGTCTATTGGAAACAACCTTTCTACTTATTTAGAGGTAGAGGTATGGACTGCATACATCTTACCCTCCCCAGACCTCACTATGTGGGAATACACTGGGTTTGTTATTGTTGTTGTTGTAATGATAAAAATGTGACCCACCATCACTAATGATAGAACGTCGGGGTACCAAATAGAGAAAATATGTGTTTTTTCAAGAATGCAGTGTCACTATATGCTTCATTTTTGGGAAGCAAAATTGCTTTCACCAGGTGACACAATGATTGGAACCGACACCAACTTCTTTTTTAGGATATCAAAATCCTTCATACATGTATCACCAAAAATAAATTTCAACTCCTTATCAAGAAGCTTGCAAAGAGGATTAGAAATCTTCGAGAAATCCTTGATAAAATGCCTATAAAAACCTGCATGCCCTAAACAACTCCAAATCCCCTTCACAGAAATTGGTTGAGGTAATTTATTAATCACCTCTATCTTGGCTCTATCAACCTCTATGCCCCTTTTTGAAATCTTGTGCCCAAGCACAATATCTTCTTTGACCATAAAATGACATTTTTCCTAGTTAAGTACCAATTTACATTATTCACACGTTCTAAGAGCATCGGCCAAGTGCACTAGCCAGTCTTTAAAAGTATCACTCATAATTAAAAAATCATCCATAAACACTTTGATGGTGTCTTCTACCATATCAGAGAAGATGGACATCATATATCTTTAAAATGTTGCTGGAGCATTGCATAGCTTGAATGACATATGTCTGTATGCAAAAGTCCAATAAGGAAATGTGAAGGTATTCTTCTCTTGGTATTCAGGCGCAATTGTGATATAGTTGTAACATAAGTACCAATCAAGAAAATAGTACCATTCTCTACCCAGCTAACCTGTCTAACATCTGGTCCATGAAAGGCATGGGAAAATAGTCCTTCTGAGCCCGTGCTTTCAATTTTCTATAGTCCATGTATACTCTCCATCCAGTGACTGGTCTCATCAGTACTAACTTATTTTTCTCACTAGGCACAACAGTAATCCCGTCTTTCTTTAAAAAAATTATACCAGACTAATCCATTTGCTGTGAACAAAGGGATATACTACACCAACATCGAACTACTTAATTATCTCTTTCTTTACCACCTCATGCATAGGAGAATTGAGTCGACATTGATGTTCTGTACTTGGAATACACTCCGGTCCAAGTTGAATTTTTTTAATACAAAGACTAGGCGGAATACCCACGATATCTGCAATTGACCATCCAATGGCCCTCTTTAATCTTTGTACTACTAATAACAATGATTCCACTTCTAAGACAATTAAATCGGCTGTAATAATTACCGAAAAAATATTGTTGACCCCCAAGAATGCATATCGCAAATAAAAAGAGAGGGCTTTCAACTCTAAGACCGGTCACTCTTCAATGGATGGATAGACAGGTAGATTAGTTCTATTTATCAAATCCAAATCAAGCTTCTTTGGTGCATACATGTAAGAACCACTACAATGAATGCCCATAATATCTCATCTTACTTCTCAATGCCATCACTGTCAAAGTTTATGATCACAGCTACTAGCGTTTCAACACCCAACCTCTCTTCAATAGGAACATCAGCATCAGAACCATCATCCCAAAGAGTAACAGATCAACATCATAAAATAAATTTGTTCATCATCATGCACATCAGTCACGGATACCACTCTTAACTCATCAGGTTGTTTCATGGATTTGCATACATTGAACAACACATGTTCATCATTGAGTCTTAGTATCAAATGTCCTAGCTCCAACTCAATCAATGTCCTTTCTATAGAAAAGAATGGTCTTACCAAAATAGTTGAGACTTAAAAGTCCACTTCGGTCTAATATCACAAAGTCTGAAGGAAAAATAAAAGGAGCCACCTTTACCAATAAATCATATAGAATACCAACTAGATTTTTCACTATCCTTTCTACTAACACTAAACTTATGGTGGTTTGTTTGGGAGACCCTAACCCCAACTTTTTAAAAACTATGAATAGTATGAGGTAGATTCTAGCACCCAAAATATATAATGCACAAGAAAATTTGGACGATCTAATAGTACAATGTATAGTGAAAGAACCACGATCCTCTTTTTTTCTTCTCCAATGATCTATTAGCAACAGCACTGCAATGATAAATATTGTCAACTAGCTCATAACTAACTGACCTCTTCTTGGTGATTAGATCTTTCATGAATTTTACATATCCTAGCATTTGCTATAATTTCTCTATAAGTGGGATGTTGACTGATAGCTCTTTTAGCATTGACAAAAACTTCTGATACTTAACATCTTTTTTTAGCCTTTGAGGAAAAGGAGAATGAGGTCTCGGGATATGCTTCAAAATAGGCTCATTGGCCATATCTTTTCCTTTATCTTGATTGCTACTACTTTCCATATCAATAGGTTTATCATTATTCTTTTGATCATCTAGAATTAGTACAGGTGGATCTATAGTGGATTTGTTGCTTTAAGTGGTAATAGTGTGGCTTTGACAATCATTCTTTTGATTAGCCACCATGTTACTCGGGAGAGTACCAGGCTGTCTTTAATTTATTAGAATAGGGAACAAGATTTAGAATGATGGTAAATCATTATCCTAGACTATGTAGCTCAATAGTCATAAAAAAGTACCCATGGGCTATATGGGTTCAACTTCTCCTACTAAAATGGCCCCAGTGCGTGATAGTTGTAGGAATTAAAGGTATCAAGGTAGACTAGTAATACCCTGACCCTACGTCAAACCTAGAAACAAAGATATCAATAGTGTGAACCATGCTTATGGTCATCAAGATCAACCCTTATGTCGACAAACGTGAGTTTCTAGTATAAGTCATTCGAGACCCACACCTTTCCGGCTTACCTATATGATCCCCATTAAGTCCAATTGAAAAAAGTTCCACACAACCCATTCATTAAGCAAGGAATTATACATTAAGGCACACCACAGGTATTATCAATAACATTAACTTGATAGCTCACAATTATACCATTTAAATTCCATTAACTTGGTAGAATACGCCGACCCTCTTTGTTCATTAAATCAAGTTGGATGAATGCTTGTACCTCCTTTAAATCAAATTGGAGTAATGCGTCGACACCCTTTATTCATTGAATCAAAACATAGCTAACAAAGCTTTCAAAATCTATATTCATAATTTAACTATTTATGTAATGCAATGGTATATGTGAGCAAGTCAAACCAAGTGACAATTTCAAAATTTAAAAGTCTTTTACACAAGTGGGTTAGGGGGAACAATTGTTCAAAACAAATTCCAAGTTCAAAATATTAATTTGGGGGAAAGACCTCTACCCCCATTCGAATTCCCACACCCATGCACCCCACTAGTTCCAAAACATTAAATTCAAAGCATGAACAACTCCTGAAAATTATGGGAAAATAATTCAAGGTCCAATCATTCCAAAATCCTCAACCCATGTCAAAACCCACATTCAAATCCATGCAACTAAATCATTTAATACATATGATTTTCATGAAATAATATTTGGGAAAGAGTAACGTGCCTTAGACTTACGAGAATTTGGAAGAAATTTTGAACTTGGAACCCAAAAAATGAACGTATGGTGAAACCCTTAAGATTTTCTTGAGTTTTTGTGTTTGAGAGTAAAATACAAGCTTTTGTTCCTTAAAAACTGATGAAAATAGGCTTATATAATGTTTAAAGATTGTACATATGTGAAAAGAATTCATTACCCCTCATACTAAGGTAGTAAATTTACTCACCATGTAGACAAATTGCTTTAAAATAAATTTCTTTCTTACTATATTAAATTAGTTTTCTATTTTTGGTGTTTATAAAACAAGACATAAAGGCAATCCTTTAATGTTATGAATCCTTAAAACGTTCATCGAGTAGGTCCTTATTTTCGTTTGTTAAATATCCATAAAATGAATTTAAATATATTTAAAATTAATTTATGTATGGATTAGTATCCTTTATTTCTTCGTATGATTGTATAAAAAATGTTAATAGATAGATATTTATAATTTTAATTTATTTTCTCGTATAATTTTCAAATAAAGTAGAAAAAGAAAAACACTAAGATTATTTGTTTAATATAAGAAAATGTGTTTGACCTAATGTTAAAATAAACATTAGAGTATATGATATTTAGTGTTAATTATGAAAACTTCAAAAAGTTGTAAGCTATTATTTTATTTTATAAAAATAAGAAGTTATATTTTATTATATAGTGTGGTTTCTACTTACATTTTTTATTGTGTATGCTCAAAAATATTAATAATTATTTAAAAAAACAAATTAAATAAATATAAATATATTTAGAATTGTAATATTGGGTTCATAAATGGCCCGTTATCAGAGGCGGACTGATGTTTGAGGGTTCCGGTGCACGTGCACCCGGTAACTTCGAAAAAATTTATGTATATATATACGTATATACCTGAATAAAGATAAAATATTAAATTATGCACCCTAAAGCACAAGTGTTGCTTTGGCCCATTGTTCCGAAGCTTAACGTTGCGCTTATTTTTGAGCGAGGGGTCGTAGGTTCCACTCCCATGATTCTTTATTGGTTGTTTCTTTGTCAAAATAAATGTTTACTCAAGCTAGATTCAAACTTGCAATGTCAATCCCAAAATGTTCATACAAGATTTAAAACAATTCAACCAGAAAATAACTTATGTCATGCTTTCGCTTAATTAATATTTATTTGGATACCTTTGGCTTTATACTAGTTCAGCAACTTTTTTAACAAAAGCATTAAGGCGTGGCACGACATCACTATACTAACACAGATCCACTTTTACTAGTGCACCCGTAGTTTTCAAATCATGAGTTCACCTCTGCCCTTCATTATCTAGTAATATAAAGTTTACCTGATATGACGAAAGATTATCTATACATTTAGCTCATGGCTAGAATTTCGTACTTGCAAGTGTGGTCAAGTATCTACAACATGATTCCTAATATCTATATTTATTGGGCTACATAGAAAAGCATCAAGGTGTCATAAACACAACATTAACCTTGAGCATGTGGGGAAGATTGTGAGGATGCGGAACATCAATTAGGAGATACTGAAGGTGTGCGTATTACTACATAAAATGGTGAAGAGTAGAGAGATTATATTTAGCTGATATCCATAAAACATATTTCATAACATTTAAATATATATTGAAGAATATGTATAAATTTAGTGAGGAAAACAATTCACTTGAAATATTGATAAAAATCACTTTTCAAATTCGAAACTCATCTTAAGAAAAGTTAGAAACCAAAAAATTAATCCACTTTAACCAAAGGTTATTTTGATTTCTCTTTTTTTTTTTCTTTAACAAGCAAAATCATGTCTAAAAGGCTCCAAATTAATATGTTATCAAGATGTGTAAGTATTGAATGTTATGTATTATATTGCTTTAGGGACTGACTGGCTTGCGTAGTGTTTAGTTGGATACGAGGAGAATTAATGTCCGAATAAAAAATACGAATCAAGTTTAGTATACGAGTTAGAATATTGAATAAAAATGTAAATTTTAGCCATACATGTATAAATATTTTCTTAAAGGACAAAATGAATCATCATAATTGTAAGATTTTTTTTTCATTTTTTAGCCCTTCCTAGTAATTTCTACTTTTTTCCTTTCTTGATGAATCGAACTCATAACATTAGAATTAAAAGTAAGCGCACTTATTATCCGAACACTCTCTCTTATCATGTTAAAGAGTAGCTAAACATCTTTAGCAAAAAATATTTTATATACTAATTTTTAATATATGAATCATTCAACAATAAGTAACTCAAGCATTATAATTCTTGAATTACTAATATGTTCTTTATTAAACATGATTCAATATGTTCTTTATTAAACATGCATTACTAGTTCCCACACTACGAATTCCTATACTATTAACTCCATGTTACAAATTCTATATCACAAATTCCTGCCTAACTTATGTTGGGACCAGATGACCCCTAGCTACTATTTAGTAGTCGAGTAATATTACATTTGTTTTGATATCTGGAATGTTCAAATTTGAGTTTTTGTTTAATATTTTGGGGCGTGACGAAAGCCTAAATTGATATTGGAAAATCTATGAATTCACTAAAGAAAATTATTTTTAAAATCATTTCAGAATTTCACCCTTAATTTAAATATGAAAAATAACAATTTCTATTTTACTGCCTTATAAATATGTGCATAATGTGAAGTGAAAATATTTGTCTCAGAAAAGTCTATGCACTTTACCTTTTATATTGAGAAAATACATCAACACACTCCTCAACTTATGCATAAAATTCACTTTAACACTTTTAACTTTACCATTAATTATAACCCCCCCCCCCCCCCCCCCAAAAAAAAAAAAAAAAAAAAACAATTTTCAAGTATATATTGTACCACCCTAATAGCTTATGTGACAAATTTCAAAAACTCCGGCGTGTAAATGGTAAAAAAGAAAAAAATGAAGAAAAAGGATGGAACCCACATTTAAATTTTACAATGTTTTTTTCTTTCATCTTCCTAACGCCTCATCACCCCGCTCTTCTCTTTCTTCATTTTTTTTTCTAATTTATTCAACAAACCTAACTAATTCAGTATTGAGGTATATTTGATTGAAATTTTTATAAAATTGAGGACCAAAGAAAGCTCGGTTATCCTCGGCAACCATCAGGTAGAAGAAGTTGAATACAACAAAACATTCACTTAAAATCTACACATGGTTTGTGTTAATAGCTATGTAATCATCTAAAATTTCAAATTATTAGTGAGATAGCTTCAAAAAGTTTAACCACTTGATTAATTTTATTTTTGATTTCAAAAACACGAGTTATATAATCCTGTTCGCAACAAATTTTCTTAGTGCTGAAAATTAGCTGCAAGAAGAGATAAATTAAACAAAAAAATAATAATTTTATTTAAATGAATTTTGCAGGTATAATTCTGTTATTCTCTTGATTCTTCTCTCCTAAGCTTTTCTGTGATTTGAGAGCCTTTTGTAGAGTAATTCTCGAACTTTCAGATTATTTGAGCCTCCTAGAAATACATTTGGATCGCCAGGAATTATCAAAAATCACTTTGTCTTATTAAGTTGATCCCCGAACAAAATTCCATTAGTCAATTCTTTGAAGAGTTGTGTAGTCAATGTAGAAGCTTTCTCCAATGCTTGCAGAATGACCTCAGAAAATTATGTAACTCTCCTATTTGTAGTTGTAGGGGGTAAGCAGTCCAAGTATAAATAACCTCTTCTGGCCCTTCTGATTGGTCCATTCAGTTCTCAAGCGTATCAAAAATTTTGTGTGATAAGGTTGCTTATGATTGGCCACAAACATGGCATTTGTCACACTTGGCGATGTTTCATTGGTTGTTGAACTTGACTTGGCTTGCCACCTTCCTGAACGGGTGGCCTCGTCTTGTTGGTCTTTAATTTGATTGGGATTCCACATCACTTGACACATGACATGAGTTTGGACTTCAAGATGAGATGGACCTTGATGAGGAATAAAATGGCTTATTATTTTTACAGCCCAAAATAATTTTTTACACAGTAAAAGATGGATCAAATTCAAATTTATATGAATTTGATCCAATAAATTTTACGTGTCTACAGATGCCCCCTACTTGAAAGCTCGTTGAGGTGTTTGACTTATCGAAACTTTTAGAGATAAGATTCGAAGTATTTGTGGAATTTTTTTTGGTGTGTGTGTGTGTGCACACGTAATTTATTCCTCACAAAATATTTAAATTTGACGAGAATAAAATATAATCGAACTCTTTAACTATGTCTCAATTTCCTCATTGATGTGCTAAAGCCAACCAATTAATACACACCAAAGACTCCCCTTTTTGGGCAAAACTTGAGCATTTTTATAATATTCAACTCCTCAAAGTCATGATAATCTGGGCAGAATAACGTGAATTCCTTCATTAGGAGTGTCAATTCTGTTTAAAACTAAATATATCCAAACCACATAGGATCTGGGCATTAGTCTTATATCAAATTTTAATAGGATTGAATAATGATGTTATTCAACTTAAAAAAAGATTACGAATTTGACTTATTTTTTACACTTGAACGTCCCAGTCCTTTTTGTAGACAACTTGTTTAGTAGATTCATTTTTTGAATTTAAACTAGAGCCCTTCAGAGTCTATAAAAGGACATCACCACCTTATTAAGTTATTGTAATTCAGTTTGACCACAATACAACTCGTGTTCTTCTCTTGTTTTTTCCTCTCTTTCAAAATTGAGTTTTTAGGTAGCTTGGAGCGTCTATGGAAAAAAATTAATAACATATCATAGGAGGGTCTAAATCACGAACAACTTACTGTGTTGGAAAGTAGACTCGTAAGGCTACGTTTTACTTGAAAACTACATTCATATTCTCTCCAAATCTGCCTAGGTATCCTTCTGAAATTAGACTATTAGTTCTATTTTGTCACTTTTTGTTTGTTTTGTGCAGCCTCATGAAAATTCTCATAACTTGACTTAGGAACATCTAAATTAGGAGCTATTTTCTGCATTGGAAACTAGACTTTTAGAGCTATGTATCACGCATGAATCATAATCATATTGCACTCGAAACATCCAAGATTTCCCCAAAACCAGTCATCTAATCTTGGTTCTCTAGTTTTATTAGTTTTGCGCAGCATCACGATAAGTTCTGTATCTCGATGTAGCCATATCAAATCAGGTACAATTTTTGCGTTGGAAAGTAGATTTGTAGAGCTACGTATCATGTAGAAATTACAATTAGACTACACATGAATCATTTAAGTTATTTCTTCAAAACAATTTTTCTAATCTTTGTTCTCCAGTTTTATCGGCATTGCGCAGCGTCTCAAAAAATTTGGTATGTTGATGTATGAGTATCAAAATTAGAAGCAGTTTTTTGTATTAGAAAGTAAAATTGTAGATATACATTGAACCTGAACTCTACCATCGATGAAATTTTATGTTTTATTAGGTAATTTTTTGAAGTTACAACCTAAATCTTGTGATACACCTTTTTTCTTCAGCATATTTACTGTTTAATTTAATTTCTTTGGCAAGTCTTCAAACACAAAGAGTGTATCTTCATTACTTTGAGAAAATGGTGAAATTCCATGATTAAATGACACCATATTCTCAACTTGAAATAGCAAACGATGATTGATACTTGATTGCTAGAGTCCTCACCTTAAAA
>NC_061113.1:177743362-177770374 GCF_002878395.1 Capsicum annuum
TTCTCGCTTGATAGAGGATCGCCTGACATGTCCCTTCATCTAGACAAATGGTTAACAAAAGAAGTAGTTGAAGTCCTTGAATTTAATAAGGTTATGAATACTACTGCTTTTGCGATGCATTCGTCTACACATGATATAAAATCTGCAGCTACATATCCCAGAGGCTCGAAAAAGGGTCTTTCCACATAGAATTATCCTCAATCAGGCTTTGGTGAGTTTTGTTATGTTACTTGCTATTGGGAATGGGTAAAGGATGTAATTATCCATAGAAAGGAGATTCTATAACAAACTAAGATTTATGATGTTGTTTTTGTCTTTTTATTGATGTACAACGTCAATGATAACGTTTTGCAGGCCTTTTATGAACATTGGCATTCCTCGACTAATACAATATGTGTTGTCATTGATGATCTCTCTATTTCATTATGGTATATGCGTATGATTGGGGGCCTTCCAATACACATAACTTTCTTTGGCAAAGTCGTTCCTTCGACCTAAGAATTGACACAAGCAGATCAGTAAGGGAAGCCGTTTTTGCCTAAAACTTGTGCTTACTTTTTTTCAGCATTCTATCATTTTTCAAAGGGTGCATCTAGGGAGCTTTATGTCAAGGATTGGGTGAAATTTTGATTTAAAGTACTAGAGTTGTAAAAGGAGCCTCCACCACGAGGCTCTAAGGAACAATCTAAACCAAAGTCAAATCACAGTCGCAGCGGCTACATTGATATGTAATTTTTACCGCGAACTGAAGAAGAGAATGCCCCTTTCATCCAGTTAGGCATGGAATGGTCTCTTATAGAAGAGACAAACTGGGTTTCTTTTCTTGTTTTCTAGATTTGTAAGTTCGTACGTCCAATTAAAAAACTTGACCACATCCATCCTAGTGTCTTTAAGAATGCAAGTATAATGCCTCATGGGGAGAGGTTTTCACTAGCCATCCCTATTTTGGCTAGTATCTATAGAGGCTTTACAGAGATCTCAACTTTAGCGAACTTAGGTAAAGGCAACATAATTCTACCCATACAATATGTCTATAGATAGACTGGTGTGTATTTTAACTCTTATATCAAGCATGTCATTACAATGGTGCTCATAGATGTAAGATTGCTGGGAAAGGATGTTTAAAAACTTTAATCTTTCTGGTGCAAGACAGTTATTTCAAAATGTTGATATCTATAAGCTTCCCATCTTGTCCATGATACAACCTAAGGAGTTGTTTATAGCTGACAACAGAGAATTGTCTAGTTCTTGGAATGATTATTCCATTAGTCTTTGTTCGAGCTACGTTACCCTTAGGTGTGATGATCACTTTGTCATGAAGCCTTACAGTCCCCATAGATTCAGTCGATAGTTTGGATTTGTTCAAAACCTCCCTGGAAACTTTATCAAATAACCATATGACAGCACACCAAAAGAATTAGCGTAACTTTGGGATTCTTGCACCTTTTTTAGTAGTTCTTCAACCATTAGTATACCACCATATCCTAAGAGTCCTTTAATGGCCCGTAAGTATGAAAATTGGTGGTCTACTGGTCGAACAAACCTTGTTGCTTAGAATAAAATTATCATAAAAGTTCCCCTTTGGCCTTTAGAATAAAGGAAATATTCCACTTACTCCCTTATTAAGTCAAAGGAAAGCTCATTGTCTTCTAAGTCTTCAGGTTCAAGGGGTAAGTTATTGAAAACTAGAAAAGGATCAAGTCTTCCTTCATTGAAATTGAATGACACTCTTTCTGTGGATTCAGATAAGACTCAGAAGCAAAACAATGATACCACTATGCTTGAGAATAATAGTGGAAAGATGCCAAGCAAAACACCCCTCAAAGATATGATTCTACCTATCCTCCTAGTTAATAAAGTTATGGCTACTAATGGTGACACTAGCTTGATGCAAGGCGATCAAGACTAACACTGAAAATACAAAATAATGAAGGTAAAAGACCAACATAGCAGGTTTGTTATTTTGGATATTGCTACTATAGATAGTGAGACATTTTTTGTTAATGACCCTAACTCCATTATGTCATTTCTTGAACTCGCAGAATAAGTAAGATAACTCTTTTTATTTTTCTTCATTGTTTATTTTTTTTTAAAAAAGCTTCCCTGCTAATATCTTCCTCTTCTCTTTTTTTTTTTAAGTTGGATCTCCAAGGCATCTCTACCGATATATTTAATGGCAATTTTGATGGTGTTACGAGCCCAAGTTCCCATGATACATCTTTTCCTCCTGTCACAAAAGTTTTGATAAATAACGAAGAGGTTGTGGCTGCATAAGCTAAGTCCCCTAAATTTCATATGACTTCATTGTGTTTATCGTCATTTGTTTCCCCAAACTTTGAACCACAAGAAACGATCTCTACTTTTAAGAAGGCTTACATTCTTCAGATATGTGGTGCATTACATGAATGGCTAATAATGTTCGGATGACTTTTTAAAGTTGAAAAAAGGTGTGAACATGATTATGGAGGAACTCGAAGGGATTAATGCCTTCAATACCTATATTCTAGAGGGCTCTGTTAATACTTTTATAAGAATATATGAGTATGATGATATGTAACCATCTTCATCCCAGAAAATTACTAAAGAAAACCATTAAATTTTTTTCTGATTTGCAACAAAACCTTGTTAATACAAAAGGGGAAAACACAAAGGCGAGAGGGCGCATGGAGGATCTCCAATCAAATCTTGCTAAGTTTGAAGAATAAGTGTACCTCTTGTCTACGAGGAGGGAGAAGGCCATTTTATTCATAAAGGAGTAGAAAGAAAAATATCCTAAAAGCCAAGAGAAGATAATCATTTTCGAAAATGATTTTCATTCAATTAAAGAACAACATCCATTAGCTGAAGAATAAGTGGAGGCACTATGAAAATTGAAAAAGGAGGTTGAGGCGAGTCGTCTACAAATTCTGGGATTTCAACCTTTTTCATAGTTTAGATATTTTCTTAGGATTTTTTCACTGCTCATTATGATGTAGTGACATTTTGGCCTTTGGTGCAATAAAAGTGACCTTTAGCTTACATATGAATTATATCTCTTGAAATTCAAATATTATTGTGTCGATCTTTTTTTTTTTGTAATGGATACAATAGATAAATCTACCCCTAATCATGAATAAACTTTGGGCACTATTGATAATATGTATCAAAATCAAACTTCTTCTCAATTAATAGGAATTAATTTTGTGAAGTTAACCATGAATTTGTTCAATTTCACAATTTTATGTGGCTATGGTAGAAAATTCATTACTTGACATAGGAGTCTTTGACTCACGAGCCGTCTTTTTTGTTGAGAAAAGGTCTCTAAGAATTAACACATAGATAAAAATGAAGATTAGATTCTTTATGAATTTGTACGAATTCATTATCAAAATTAATTTAGATCGTAACCTAATGGTCTCTTTCGCATGTTTGAGTGACTATGGTAGAAAATTCATAACTTGATATAGGAGTCTTTGAATCACGAGCCATCTTTTTTATTGCGAAGACGTCTCTAAGATCTACCAGATATATAAAAGAAAGATCATATCCTTTATAGATTTGTATAGATTCATCATCAAAGTTGGTTTAGTTTGAAACCTGATGGTCTCTTTCGCATCTTTGAGTGGCTATGGTAGAAAATTCATAACTTAACGTAAGAATCTTTGAATCATGAGTTATCAGTTTTATTATGAATAGTTCTTGAAGATCTACCATATATCTAAATTTCAAGGTCAAAACCATTACTGATTTTTATAGTTTCATCATCAAAATCAGCTTATTTTGAAATCTAATGGTCTCTTTTGCAGCTTTGAGCGGCTATGTTTGAAAATTCATAACTTGACGTAGAAGCATTTTAATCATGATCCATTTTTTTATTGCAAAGATAACACAAAGATCTTGCTTTTTCCTATACCATTGAACGTCTGGGGTAAACTACGCGAAGAAACATCTAATTCATGCGATTTCTATGTCACTTAAAGTGTTAGTATCGTGCTCAAGTAATGACACACCCCTTTTCTTCCTTTTTTAACTCATATGACTAAACTTAGAGAAAAAAACACTCTAAGCTGCCTACGTACCTTGTGAGGATCAGGTCATAATGTAGTTTCGGATTATGCGTTAATTTTTTTAATTTTTAATTTTTTATTCTTTTTTCTTTTCTTATTTTTTAGAGTCGTTCACAGTTTAGACTCATGCGGGCCAGGAGTGACATGTATTTTATCCTCGTACCTTAAGGAGTGTAAATGACCTTCATGGAAAGTACTGCTTCAAAAACATGCCGTTGATGGAACTAATTCATACACCATCTTGGTCGAAAATTTTATAAGCTCCTTGAGTATGCTTCTTTCACAACATATGGCCAATCCCACTTTGATGTAAACTTGTCACTGATGCATTTGTTGAGTATTATGGGTCTACAAACTACTAATACCAAGTCTCCTAATTGAAATGATCGTGGCTCCACCTCTTGTTGAAAGCTCTAGCAAGTAGAGTTTGATAAATCTCCAATCTTTTTTGTGCTTCTAATCTCTTCTTGTCCAACGCCTCTAACTCTGCTAGACCAAGTTGAGCATTAATTTACAAGACCTTCTTAGATTGCTATTAGTAATGATGGAATTTTTCATTCTAGTGGAAGGACTGCTTCTATGCAATACACCAATGAATATTGAGTTGCTTGGGTAGCAATTGTATAGGTTGTATGATATACCCACAAAGCTTCACTGATCCTGTTATAGAAATCCCTTTTATTTTTTCGCAATGACTTTTTTCTATATGTTAAAAGTGTTTTATTAAAATCTTTGGTAAGACCATTGATAGGTGTATTATACATTGAATACTTACGCTACTTAAAATTAAACTTCTCGCACAAAGTCCTCATGATCTTATTGTTGAAGGGTATTTAATTATCAGTAATTATGTATCTTGGTATGCCATACCTAAAGATGATGTTTGACTTGATAAAATCAATGATATTTTCCTTTTTTCACTTATTTTAGTGGCACGAATTTGGCCCATCTTAAGAAATAGTCAATAGCAGCTAAAATGTACATTATCCTTTTGATGAATTTGGAAGAGGTCAAACAACATCAAGACCCCACGCATCCAAAGGCTATGATATTATAGTTGGATGAAAATGCTCTGGAGATTGATGAATATAATTAACATATAATTGACATGCTTGACACCTTTTGGCATGCACTAGATAGTCTATCACTATTGTTGGCCAATCGTAGCCCATCCTTTTGATGCAAAAGTAAAGTTTAGGCCCAGATTGGTATGCTCCACATGTGCCAGAATGTGCTTCCTCCATTGGTTGTTGATCTTCTTCTTTGTTAATACACCACAAGAGTAATCTCTCATAAGAATGATGAAACAATATCCCCTCATAGAAGATGAATTATAGTGCCTTTCTCCTAACATCTGTTTTTTTTGTAGTTCCTCGGGTAACCTTCTATGTTTAAGATAATCAATCAGTGGTTTTCTCTAATTTTCTTCTTTAACTACTCGAACAGATGTATGGAGTCTTTCATTTAATAAAAGATCAAGACAATTGGGAATAACCCATCGATGACTTACTTGCATCTTTTTTTACTCGTTCTCTCTGAGTGCTATCATAGTAGCTAAGTTATCCAGAGCATCCGCCATGTGATTTTCTTTTCTTGGGACGTGTTTTAAGAACACTTTATCAAACCTTTCAAGAAAAAAGTAGCATATCGATGATATGGTAAAATATCTCCCTTCTTCACCTTGGAACTACCTAAGAGTTGATTTATGATCAACTTAGAGTCAGCATAGATATCCAATTGTGGAATCTACATATCCAATGGCATTTTAAGGCCAATAGTTAAAGCTTGGTACTTTACAGTGTTATTGGAACATGTTTCACCCACAATAAATAAAAATGACAAGATTAGTCTTTTTGGTGATATTAACATAGTGCCTGCCCCTATACTATCTTAACGTCCCTATACTATCTTAACGTGCCTATCTATCGAAAAGCATTATCCATGTCAGCAATTCATTAGTAAATAATGAATCATCATCATGAAACTCATCCAAAATCTCCCATTCTACTAGCAGGGGGTGCTCAGAGAGCAAATTTGCAAGTTCTTTCCCATTCACAGTGTTTTGAGGCATGTTTATGATCTCATATTGGTTAAAAAATATTGACTGTCTTGCTAGATTCCATGAGGGAACTGGATGAGTCATCACAAACTTAATGGGATCATCTCGATAAATTAGCTTGATGGTGTATGCTTCAAAATTATGTCTTAGTTTCTTTATCGCATAAAGCAGAGCCAAACATAGGGCACATTAGAGAAGAGAGTACAGTGTTTGTTCCATCTTAGCTTTATTGTCTTGAGCCAGAAGTACTCTAAGAGATCGATCTTGTGATGCAATTTAGAGTATCAATGGCCACCTAAGAGTTGGTGCCCCTAATAGAGGTGGATTCAAAATGTATTTATTTATGCTTTCAAAAGTATTCCTAAATGATTGATCCTAGTGAAGAGGGGCATCTTTCTATATTAGATGGCTTAAGGGCTGACATCGTCCAACCAAGTTAGAGATGAACCTCCAAATAAATTCCAAATTTCCTTGTAGATGGTGGAGGTCTCTCAAGTTCTCTGGCTTTGGCATTTTCTGAATGGCGTCAATCTTTGTGGGATCAACTTCAATTTCGTAGTGACGCACAATAAAGCCAAGAAACTTTCCCAAAGTAACTCCAAATGAGCATTTGAGTGGGTTCATTTTCAAGTCAAATTTTCTTAACCTTTAAAAAATAATGCAAAGATATTTAAGATGGTCGTCCCTACACTTTATCTTTATGACCAAGTCATTGATGTAGTATTCCACCCTCTTATGACACATGTCATCAAAAATATTTTGCATTGCATAGGTGATAATACTTAACTTAATCCATAGTTTATGGGAAAGCTAATCGTTGTCAAATATATTAAACCAGCATGAGTTGGGTTAGAATACACAGAGTGTAACTAGTACTCAAATCCTATGGGCGTCGAAAGGTACTAAAGATATACCCACAATGCGAATGTAATGAAAGACAAAAATTAAAATTTGGTTGGTATAGTTTGGAAGGTTATTTTAACAAAATCTACTCAGACTACCGATTGAGAGCAACAAATATGGAAAATATTCTAATAGGCGAATAGTCTTGGGATTATGTTCTCCTAGGGGCAAATAGTGCATGGGTTCTTGATAATCAAATGAAAATTCTAGTTGATAACTATATGAATAGGCTAGGTTAGGGGTTTTGATGCTAGTTTTCAGGCAAACACCAAAAATATAACCCATGGACCCTTTCGTATACCTCATGGGTGTGGAAAACAAATCCATCGAAAACCTTAATTAGGCATCCCATTTTCTAAGGAAGTGCCCAAGTCATATCAAAGTCGCCATTCATCCTTATTTCTAAGACAATGTAAAGGAATAAGCTATAATTATTGTTCACAAAGGCTATTCACCCACATCCCTCTTTCAAGAATGATGTACAATTTGAGGGAAGTGGAGCTTTCACCCAAAAATTCCGACTTAGCAATGATAACACTCAACTTACACGTCAATTTAGTGAAAGTTGATCATCGCCAATATATTTACCCAACATTAGAGTCGGGGTCAAATCCACAAGGAACAATGTGAGTGGCGATTAAACTAGTTTGAAACTAAAGCTATAAGTTAAATTCAAATAAATGATACGAAAAGATAAAATAGGGGTTTTAAATGATCAAACAAATGTTAAAGTTTAATTTACTTCAGAGCTCAAAACTAAAATTTCAATGGTTCAAATCAATGATAGAGTGGAACTAGGGTTGTGATCACTATGAATAGTAATCCTCCATTGAATAATAGTCATAGTATTGGATTCTCGTGACTTATGGGAAACAACAAATTATCATTTTTGATAGTCCATCTAAGTGTTTCTCAACCTACCTAGATGTTGAACTCCCTAATTCTCTTGATCTTAGGAAAACATTCAATACATATTGATTTTACCTCGAGTTGATCAATCTTATTATAGCATTAATCATTATATGAGAACTTAATCTTCTCAAATCCTTATTGATAATTCTCTACCTTTATTTTCTTTCCCAGTTCGAGCAAATTAACATAAGGTGGGATCTATTGTTTGCAACCAATAAATACGACATGTGTGATAACATATCACAAATCTATTTAGTTATCAGACATGTCGTCAGATCCTCTGCTTTATTCTGATGACATGTCTGATAACTTATCAGATTTGTGATAAGTTATCACACATATCATCAGACATGCTTCAAATTTCTTAATTTCTATCTCAGTGTGATGACCTGGGTTACGACTTATCACAAGTTTGACAACTTATCTAACTTATCGTCAGAAATGCTTACAATTGATAATCCTTTGCTTCAGGGTGATGACATGTGTGATAGCTTATCAGAAATATGATAACTTATCAGACATGTTATCAGACATGTCCCCAGGTGATATCTTTAAAATTTAATTATTTTCACCAAAAATCATTGTTCTTGATGGAGCTTTCATGTATTTTCATGCATCTTGACTTTTATTTCAATATCAAAGAGAAAATAATCCAAAACAAAAAAAGTTGCTTAAAACTTTGCAATTATTCTCAGTTAATAGCCTCAAATGTGTTAGCATCTGCTTACACATCAACACCCTCAACTTAGAACAATTTCTTGTACTCAAGCAACTAAAACACAACCAAGAGGATACAAAGTACATTCGGCAGTCAACCATCCATATTATCGTTAAACATCTTCACCATCTCCAAGGTCAATTAATTTAAAAACAACTGTGTATATTATTGAAGAATAATAATGCAACACATAGGAATCAAGATGTGGCATCAATTTAACAACAACAACCACGCATGTACCAAGATTACACTATCCAAATAAGTTAGCAACTAGCAATGTAACTAGTGTGCCCTCACTGCAAAGTAGTCCCACTTCACTTTTATCAAACATCACATATGTAACGATGAGTACAATCAAAAGATGCTCACTCTCAAAATGAAGTTCCAATCAATGTATGCCAAATACCATATGCTTGCCCTTATTTTCGTTACCAAGATTTTTAGACAAGTCAGCTAGGATCACTATAGGTCTTCTTTTTGGCTTGTAATGTAGGCTAGGGGCTGGTATGATACTAGATGATATTTAAAGTGACTAAGCCTCATTGTCACTACACTAGTTTCTAGGGTCTCACTTATTAACCCTTTTCTATTCTTCCCTTTTCTTTATCACACATATTTAGGATGGGTGTGGTTTTTTGTAACACTTCTTTTTTTTCCACAACTTTTCTTTTCTTGTTCTTTTTCACAGCACCCATCTGTTTTTTACTCTACCTTTCTTCATACTCATTTTAGATCATGCACCCCTATGATAGCCACCATTAACTTAGTCCATTTTCCTAAGTCAAGGTGCACAATATACAAGGAGAACTGAGGCCAAAACAAGTATATTATGATATAAATGGGATGGCGATAGGTATAATAAAAAGAATAGGCATTTAGGCTCAAAATTAGGTAGTATCTCACACTCACATAGAACAAAGGTACATCACAAACTACTATCCATTTGGTTCATGCAATTATTTAGAAATTGTTATTATGTCACTAGTACTAATTCCATGACAAAATGCACAATGGTCACACATAAATGCATATCACACAGTTATAAAACAGACCATTGGAGAGGTATTCAAAAATCAACAAAGACATGTTAACTACCAAAGGTACTTGTATTTTTTCTATTCAACTACAACATTTTACAAAAAATCACAATATGCCAAAACATGCCGACACTACTAGGAACAAGACTCCGGGGAAAAGAGGCACGATAAAAAAAACCCCAAGAGGACATCAACACCCACAAGTAGCCCCGAAATTGATGTGTAAGTAGATACTAACATATTTGAGGCTTTTAACCGATAATAATTGCAAAGTCTTAAGCTATTTTTATTGTTTTTGATTGTTTTCTCTTTGATATTGCAGTAAAAGTTAAGATGCATGAAAATACATGAAAGATCCATCAAGATGGATAATTTTTGGTGAAAATAATTGAATACATGTCTGACGATATGTCGGATAAGTTATCAGATTTCTGATAAACAATAATACAAGTTGACACCCTGAATTTGAGGATGAGAAATTGAAAGAACTTTTGACGACAAGTCTGATAAGTTATCAGACTTATGATAAGTCATTACACAGGTCGTCATACTGAGATAGAAAATAAGAAGTCAGAAGCATGTCTGACGACATATGTGATAACTTATTGCAAATATTATAAGTTATCAGATATGTCATCACATTGAAGCAGAGGATCTGACGACATGTCTGATAACTTTTTAGATTTGTGATAAGATATCACACATGTCGTCACCTAAATGGAAAATTCTAAATTTTTTATTTAGAATTTTTCTTAAGTTATGGGTATAAATAGCAGCTTTTAGGGTTCATTGAGGGGGCATCATCTTGGATATCTTAAAATGGCTGGAACTCATTCTAAAGGCCAGTTTGCCTCTTTTTGGTCTCTTAACTTAGATTTCAATTTTCTATTCTTTGATTTAGTTGTGGGATATTTTCTTAAATTTGGGAAGAGAATCAATTTTTGACTACATCTTTTGTAAGTTTAATCTCTTTTAATTATGAATTCAGTTATTGTTATTGCTTTCTCTTTCATGTGGAACTAAAACCCACAACTAGGGTTGTGGGATCTATGATTATTCCTCTATGGATTTAATAGTTATCTAGGGTTTGAGTGATTGTGCGGATATCTTGATAATTCCTTTTTTATGATTATTATTTATTGGTTGCAAACAATATATCCCGCCTTATGTTCATTTGCTCGAACTAAGAAATAAACTAAAGGTAGCGAATTATCAATGAGGATTTGGGAAGGTTAAGTTCTCATCTAATGATTAATGTTGTGACAAGATTGTTCAACTCAAGATAAAATCAGTATGAATAGAATGCTTGCCTAAGTTTAAGAGAATTAGGGAGTTCAACATCTAGGTAGGTTGAGAAACACTTATATGGACTGTCGAATCTAATACTTTGGTGTTTCCCATAAGTCACGAGAATCCAATACTTCAACTATTATTCAATGGAGGATTACTAATCATGGTGATCAAAACCCTAGGTCCTCTCTATCATTGATTTGAACCATTGGAATTTTAGTTTTGAACTCTAAAGCAAATTAAAACTTTAACATTTGTTTGATCATTGAGAACCCCCATTTTATTTTTTCGTATCATTTGTTTGAATTTAATTTATAGCTTTAGTTTCAAACTAGTAGAATCGTCATTCATATTGTTTCCTATGGATTCGATCCTAACTCCAAAGTTGGGTAAATATATTGATGATAACCGCCTTGCACTACAATGACGTGTAAGTTGAAGTGACGACATGTCTGATAACTTATATGATTTGTGATAAATTGTCACACATGTCTTTAGGCATGCTTCCAATTTCTTGTTTTGCTATCTCAGTATGATGACCTGTGTGACAACTTATCACAAGTCTAATAACGTATCAAACTTGTCATCAGAAGTGCTTCTAATTTCTCATTCTCTGCTTTAGGGTGATGACAGTATGATAGCTTATCATAAATCTAATGACTTATCAGACATGTCTCCAAATGATATCTTCAAAATTCAATTATTTTCAACAAAAATCATCCTTCATGATGGAGCTTTCATGTATTTTCATGCATCTTAACTTTTACTGCAATATCAAAGAGAAGACAATCAAAAACTACAAAAGTTGCTCAAGACTTTTCAATTATTCTCTTTTAAAAGCCTCAAATATGTTAGCATCTAGTCACACATCAATACCCCCAACTTAAAATAATTGCTTGTCCTCAACTAACTAAAACACAACCAGGAGGATACAAAGTACATTCGGCAGTTAACTATCCATATTATCTTAAAATATCTTCACCATCTCCAAGGTTAATTAATTTAAAAATAACTGTGTATATTATTGAAGAACAACGATGCGACATACAGGAATCAAGATATAGTATCAATTCACCAGCAACAACCATGCATTTAACAAGATTACACTATCCAAACAAATTAGCAACTAGCAACGTAACCGGTGTGCCCTCACTACAAAGTAGTCCCACTTCACTTTTATGAAACATCACACATGTAACTATGGGGGCAGTCAAAATACGCTCACTCTCAGAATGAAATTCCAATCAATATATACCAAATACCATAGGCTTGCCCTTATTTTCATTACAAAATTTTTAGACAGGTCAGCTAGGATCACTATAGATCTTCTCTTTGGCTTGTAATGTAGGCTAGGGGCTGGTATGATACTCGATGACATTTAAAGTGACTAAGCCTTTTTGATGCTACACTAGCTTTTAGAGTATCACTTATTAACCTTTTTCTATTCTTCTCTTTTCTTGATCACATATTCAGGATGGGTGCGGTCCATTCTACAATTACTTCTTTTTTTCACAACATTTCTTTTCTTTCCATACCCAGCTTTTTATTTTCTTCTTTTATTCTACCTTTCTTCATATTCATTTTACATCAGGCACCCCTATGATAGCCGCTCTCAACTTAGGCCATTTGCCTAAGTTAAGCTGCACAATGTCCAAGGAAGACCAGGGCCAAAATAGGTTTATTATGATATAAATGGAAATGTGATAGGTATAATAAAAAGAATAAGCATTAAGGCTCAAAATCAGAATCAAGGGATATTATTTACACATGGAACGTCATTTAGGATAAAAGTGGACTTCTTTCAACAACGGCCTATGATACTTTCCTAACCGCTATCCTACAACCAAGGCAAGACCAACAGGGCAAGTTTTGGATTTAACACATAACTGGAACTAGGTTGTATCTCACACACACATGACACAAAGATACATCACAAGCTACTACCCATTCAGTTCATGCAATTGTTTAGCAATGGTTATCATGTCACTAGTACCAATTCCATAACAAGATGCACATTGGTCACACATAAATGCATATTACATAGTTATAAAGTAGACCATTGGAGAGGTGTTCAAACATCAAGAAAAACATGTTAACTACCTGAGGTACTTATATTTCTCCTAGTCAACTACAATATTTTACAACAAATCACAATACGCCTAAATATGCCGGCTCTACTAGGAATAAGACTCTAGGGAAAAGAGGCACGACAACAAAAATCCTAAGAGGACATCAACACCCACAAGTAGCCCCACCCTCAACTTAAAATCATGTAATGTCTCCAATGTGTCAAACAAAAATAAAAGAGTTAGAAACATACATATGGAACCATGGGTTCGAAGATCTGATGTCAATTACATAATATGAATACAAACAACAAAATACCTTGGTTTGCCTCCCAAGCAACGCCTGATTTAATGTCGCGGCATGACTAGGTTATCTTGACTACTCAAAATTCATCAAGATACCTTGAAAGTGCTTCATCCTTTATCCCTCTACTTAGATAATTTGAATATTGGCCCATCGTTCGATCTTTACATCTTTTTGGTGCATTGGGAAAATGTGAGATCATGATAAGAAAAGTTCTATCACGCCACTTTGAAGACTTAAATCACTTGCCTAATTTTGCATTCAACTTTTGATGTGGGCTCATTTGGCAACGATGAGAATCTTAAAAAGCCACTAAATAGACATTGACCTGTAAGCTTCTCGAACTTCAAGATTGGGGTTGTATTATACCCTTACGGAAAGACAAACTCCAAAATGTAGGAATTTTCCACCTCATTTCCAAAATTCATCATTTTCTTGGGTGATTCAACTTTCATCACATCCACCACGCATAATGTTGAAAAGTGATTCGAGTGAGGTTTTCTCTCTAATTTTAAAGTTGCATCCTTCTCAACCTTTTCACCCTAAATTGGGCTAGATTCTTTATAAGAGAGTGACTTGGTTTCTTTTTTTGTCTCTAGCCCCATTTCCTCAATCTTGGCATCATCTCTCATGGTTGGTTTAGTTGGTTTGGAAATCACTAAGGGTTGATGACATCAATATAGGGTCTTGCTCCTTATATTCAAACTATTCCATTATTTTAAATAATTCCACAGACAAGATATCATCTAAACATAATATAGAAGAATGCTTTGAATGATTTACCTCTATATCCATCTCCTCATAAATGATTGGCTTCATGTCTTGACACATATCACATATGATATCATATGTTTCCTTCTGGAGATCCAACATTCATTGAAACATAGTTTCAATGCCACTCTTCCTAGTGTTTCATTCTTTTTTTTGTACAACATAATACTTATTAACTCAACACGACAAATTGTTCTCTGGCTAAGGCACCATTTTTGATAATGCTCAACTTACACGTTGATTTAGTGCAAGGCGGTCACCGTAAATATATTTACCCAACTTTTGAGTTGGTGTTGAATACAAAAGGAACAATGTGAGTGGCGATTAAACTAGTTTAAAACTAAAGCTATAAGTTAAATTCAAATAAATTATACGAAAAGATAAAATAGGGGTTTTCAATAATCAAACAAATGTTAAAGTTTTAATTTGCTTTAGAGCTCCAAATTAAAATTTCAATGGTTCAAATCAATGATAGAGAGTAACTAGGGTTATGATCACTATGATTAGTAATCCTCTATTGAATAATAGTTGTAGTATTGGATTCTCGTAACTTATGGGAAACAGCAAATTGTCAGTTTCGACAGTCTATCTAAGTATTTCTCAACCTACCTAGATGTTGAACTTCCTAATTCTCTCAAACTTGGAAAAGCATTTTATTCATACTGATTTTATCTTGAGTTAATCAATATTGTTACAACATTAATCATTAGATGAGAACTTAACCTTCCCAATTCCTCTTTGATAATTCGCTACCTTTATTTTATTTCTCAGTTCGAACAAATCAACATAAGGTAGGATCTATTGTTTGCAACAATTAAATAACAATCATAACAAAGGAATTATCAAGATGTCCCTACAATCACTTAAACCCTAGCCAACTATTAAATCCATGGAGGAATAATCATAGATCCCACAACTCTAGTTGTGAGGTTTAGTTCCACATGAAAGAGAAAGAGATAACAATAACTGAATTCATAATTCAAAGTGATTAAACTTGCAAAAGATGGGTCTAGAAATTGATTCTCTTCCCAAATTCAAGAAGAATATCCCAAAACAAAATCAAAGAATTGAAAACTGAATTCTAAGTTAAGGGACCAAAAAGAGGTAAAATGGCTTTTAGAATGAGTTTCTGCCCTTTCAAGATGTCCAAGATGATGCCCCCCTTCAATGAACCCTAAAAGCTGCTATTTATAACCCTAACTTAGGAAAAAATAAAAATAAAAATTTCAGAATTTTCCTTTTAGGTGATGACATGTGTGATAACTTATCATAAATCTTATAAGTTATTAGACATGTCATTAGATCCTCTGCTTCAATGTGACGACATGTCTGATAATTTATCAGATTTGTGATAATTTATCACACATGTCATCAGACATGCTTCCAATTTCTTATTTTCTGTCTCAGTGTGACGACCTGTATGACGACTTATCACAAGTCTAATAACTTATAAAACTTGTCGTTAGAAGTTTTTCCAATTTCTCATCCTCTACTATAGGGTGACGACATGTGTGATAGCTTATCAGAAATCTAATAACTTATCAGACATGTCTCTAGGTGATATCTTTAAAATTCAATTATTTTCACCAAAAATCATCCTTCTTGATGGAGATTTCATGTATTTTCATGCATCTTGACTTTTACTGCAATATCAAAGAGAAAATAATCAAAAACGACAAAAGTTGCTTAAGACTTTGCAATTATTCCTAGTTAAAAGCCTTAAATGTGTTAGCATCTGCTCACACATCAAGAAATCAAGTATTTGTGAAAACCACCATCATCTACTAAGAATTTAAACTAACTATCAAAATCCTTACATATTTACACCCTACTCAAACATAATCCGAAGGTGAATATTTAGCTACTCATGAAAATAGAAAAAAAGAATTACCCAAATTGACATTCATTTCCTTAGTTGAAAATAAAGCAAGAGTAATCCCAAAATTCTAAGCTCCAATTGCAACTAAAAATATCTTTCTTGGAAGATTTAATACCATTGTTATACTCACATTAATTAGAAGTTTTATCTCTATATCCTTCAAAGGTAGTTTGAATATGATTCAAAAGTGAAAGGGTTTTTGCCCTTTGAAGGATTAGATTCAGCTGTGTGAAATGAATAATATGCACTTAGAAAAATCTCATGCCCTCATAATCACCAATCGTTGATTGTGATCGTGACTCCCGTGATCACATTAGACCTATCGCGATCGATATGAGTTGACCTGGCCACGATCACAGTAACTGAGGTAGATCCCTGCTCCTGATTTTTAGCTTTTCTGCACAACTCTTTCCCTTCTTTATCCTTTTTATTCTCACTTCACTTCTTTTCTT
Organism: Capsicum annuum; assembly: GCF_002878395.1. Taxonomy (NCBI): domain Eukaryota; kingdom Viridiplantae; phylum Streptophyta; class Magnoliopsida; order Solanales; family Solanaceae; genus Capsicum; species Capsicum annuum. The sequence continues at coordinate 177,759,800 of NC_061113.1, forward strand.
CCCATTACCTATATACCTGAAAAACATGGGAATTAGTTCATTCAAATGACAAATTGGTCTTATTAATACCATTTAATTATAGTAGTGTGCACGGAATTGGGCATCTATGAGTGGTAAATTTACCACACATCAACACCCCAACTTAAAATATTGCTTGTTCTCAAGCAAAACTACTTCTTACTGAATGAGACTATGATAATTTAAGTCCATTTATATGACCGAATAATCACAATGACTTCAAACTTGATTAACACCAACAAGTAGCTCTCAAGCATGGGCAAAGCCATTCTTACAACTTCCCTTAGCATAAAGCACAATATCAAAGATGCAAAAGACTTTAAGGAACAACAATGTAACAATCACTAACTTTATAAAAGTGACTCTCCATTGATAGTAACTTAACTGTACTCCTTGGTATCATTTTTGAAAGATGACAGTTTCACCCACCTTAATTAGTCTACATGCCTCCTCACAAAAAAAATACCACAAACCAAATTATCTATTGTGCAATAAGGGATTTGAGTGTAAAAACTCACTCTCATAAAGAATCTCTCAATGCAAACGAGTATTATACCATATGCTTGCCCTTATTTTTAGTAACCACTACTATGAATACACTTGATTGGTGATCTCGAAGGACTTTTTCAAGCTTGTAATGTAAGGTCAGGGAAAGGGTATGGTATCGTTTGGGAATGAAGTGACTACACCCTCCTTGAACATGTACATCATGTTATTCAATCAAACTTTAGACCATGAGCCTCTTTATTTGTTTTCAACTTCCCACATGCCTACCTTCTACCTTGATTCACTGAACTCTTTTAAAAGAATTTTATTTTTGACTATTTCTTTTCGCAATCTATGATATTCCTTCTTGTGACGATTCCTTTCTTTTTCACTTTTTCACCTTCCCTCTTTGGTTAGTATTTTAGGCATCCACTTACAATATCATGGCCCAAGGTTATCTCTTCCAAGACTTACTATCCCCAACTTAGGCATTTGGCTTTAAGTTTCATTTTTTAAGTTTAAAGAGGGTAGAATTCAAAAGAGGGATAAACTTTAAATGGATCAAGGCTTGTAATATGGTTGCCAAAGAAAGGTCTGAAGGCTCAAAATGGGTAACTAAGGATACTATTCTATGTATGGGTTGGCTATTTGGGCTAAAGTGGGTTAGACTTCCCCTGCATGTATGGTTCCAAACCAAATCATGTTGATTTTCCCTTAAGAATGTAGTCACTCAATCAATCACCGGGAAAGGTTTACCCAAAATCAATCAAAATAAACATAACAATCTCTATGCTCGGGGTGAGACTTTTAGATTACAATGCCCGAACACAAATGTAACCCTACCCCCAACTTAAAAAGTTAAAGTGCCATCACTGTAGCATACAAAAAAGTAGAAGTAGAAAGGTCTCCTTGCAGCAACAAAAAAAATTTCTCTAGAAGTTTGCAATCGCTATAGGATGAACCATGATTACAAGATCGTGATCACACCCAAATATTGTGATCGCAGTAACTAAGATAAATTTTCCCCTGTTTTGCTTTGTTTTTCTGCACATCTACCAACTTTCCAACTCTATTTCCCCCCGTCTCTTTGGACATCCAACTTGTGTCTAAACACCTACAAAACATAAAAAATGTAATAAGTGTATAAATGATGGGTTGCCTCCCATCAAGCGCCTAATTTACCATCACAACATGATGCTCCTTAATCAATATTGAGGATCTTTAAAATATAATAACTCCACCTTGGCTGACCAGGGGCCTCCTACATTGTACTATTTCATCATTTGCCTGTTTACTACAAACCTATTTTTCTCATGATTTTCTAATTCGATCACACCACTAGGATAAACACTCAAAATCACAAAGAAGACCGACCACTTAAAATGAAGTTTTGCTGCAACAAGCTTCAAATAAGAGTTATAAAGAAGTACACTATCACCTATATGAAATTCCCACCTTAGTATCTTAACATCGTGTTTTTTCTTCATTTTCTATTTATACAAAGCGGGACTTTCATAGGCCTTAAGTCAGAAATCCCCCAACTTGTGAATTTTTGTGACCCTTGACTCAACAACTTCTTCCTAATTCATATTTAACTTTTTCAATGCCTACAAGGCTTTATGTTCAAGCTCGATAGGCAAGTAATATGTCTTACCAAACACTAATTAGTAGGGGGACATACCAATTAGGGTTTTGTAGGTTGTTGTACACACCTAAAGCCCCTCATGAAGATGCCTTGCCCAATTGGTTCAGCCTATATTTACGGTCTTCTCAAGTATAGATTTGATTGCTCGATTAGAAACTTTAACTTGGCCATATATTTAGGGGTGATATAGGGTAGCAACTTTGTGCTTCACCCCATAGTTGTCAAGAAGGGCCCCAAATACCCGGTTGAAAAAGTGTGAACCTCCGTTACTAATGATAGAATATGACATTTCAAATATTGTAAAAATATATTTCTTTAAAAAGAAAGTGACATTTTTTCTCTTATTATTTGGAAGTGCCACAACCCCTACCCATTTGGAAATATAATTGGCCACTACCAATATATACTTGTTACAAAAGGATCTCATAAAAGAGCCTAGAAAATTTGTTCCCCATATGTCAAAAAGTTCAACTTTAAGATTCGGTTTAAGGGGATATTCATTTCTTCTCAAGAAGCCACCTTGCATTTGACATTGATTGCATATTTTTACCCACTCAATGGCATCCCTATGAATGGTGGGCTTATAATTACCACATTGAAGAACTTTGGCGGCAGATTGAATCCCCCATGGTGATCACTAAAAGGTGAGACTTATATGCTTCAAGAATATCCTTCATTTCAACATCCATAACACAACGCCTAATAACACCATTTGTGAATTAAAAATAGGAAGGGTTCACCCTAAAAATTATTTTTTACATCAGACAAGAAGCACTTTCTTTAATGATAGTTAAGATCCTCAAGGAGTACTCCACTCACCACATAATTAGCATAGTTGACAAACAACGATGCAACTTTTCCAAGATTGACATGACTATCTCAACAAGAAAAGCATCATCAATCTCAATATCACCATGCCTTTTATGATTATTCTTAAGACGCGAAAGATGGTGGGCCAATTGATTTTAGAAACCCTTTTGGTCTATTATCCAAAAATAAAATTCTTGTAAGAGCAAGATCTATCTAATTAAGCATGGCTAAGATTCTTTCTTTGACATGAGGTATTTAAAGGCGGTATTATCCTTGTGCACACTTCTTTCATTCCCAAAACATAGGTGCAAAACTTCTCGAAAGCACAAAACCACCGCCAATAATTCTTTCTCTGTAACCATGTAGTTATGCTGAGCATTATTCAAGGTCTTGCTCACATAATAGATCAAATGAAAAAACTTTTCTTAGCATTAACCCAAGACCACCCCCAATGCAATTTCACTTGTATCACATTACACTTTTGTAATTCCTCGAGATCCCATCCTAAGATGTCACACGATGCCTATGACCCCGAAGGACTACAAGCTAACCCTTTACTGATATTTGTACCTGTACACTGCATAATATCGAAAATAAATGCGTAAACTATCTATAAGGTTCAAAACATCTATAAATACTCATACTAAAGAAAATTGAATACTAATACATCCATTTGAAAAGTCTTTAAACTATCTGAAGTGTAGAGTTGAAGGGACAGGTCCCCAACTAACTCCGCCAACTAAAAATAAACAAAGTCTGAAGCAATAATAGTAAATTGAAATTCGTCCTCAAAAGAAGAGGACTTACTACTACTGCTACTGACTGGGACTGAACTACTGAGGATACTTTAGATCCTATACCTCTGAAACCTATAGTGTTAAATAAAAAACCATAGCGCAAATGCATCAGTACAGAAATGTACCGAGTATGTAGACGAGGTAGGATAATTCAAGGGCTCATGCATGCATAATATTTAAACTAAATAATCATGAAGATGCCGCATGAGAACACATACATGAATACACAGAACATGAACACAATCATTGCAACTCTAGATACTAAAACTCCGATACCACCTTACTGCAGACTAAACTCAGTACTAAAAATGAGATACTGAATCACTGACTCATCTGAAACTGATAACTCAGGATCTGGATATACTTACATTACGGATTGAACTCTGAGCTTACTATTTTGACTAACAGAATTAGAGATCAACTTTTTTGACCGATTGCTTTGGAAGATTTATCAATGATAAAAAAATATGATCATATCTGAATCTGACGACAAGAATATTTAATAAAAATCTGATACTGTGATTAAGCCTGTCTGGCAGCACATCTCAAAATATGATATCAAACAAGAGTATATGAGACCAAGCCAATCTGATGAGATGGTCCATAAATCAATAGAACTATTTGAGTTCCTCATAAAGATAGATGACTGTATCTGACAGTCTTGACTTCTGAAAATTAATTCTAAAATAGAGACTAAATGTAAAATTGAAACTATGGGAAGTAGACATCTAACTGATATACCCCAACCTACCACAGGTGTAGTCCAACCTCAACCCTCGATTGGGAGGGTGCCAATACATGCCATGGGTAAAGACATTATCTTTTCTCTAAGCTCAGGCTCTATGGTGGTGATCATCAACAGGACGTCAATTTTGCTTGACAGGTGACTCATTTTACTGTACTGGCTACACAGTTCTGGAATGCAAGGATTGCTTCTAAGAATCACAACCTCTACTAGCAGGTGAGTTTCTATCCTTAGGTTCGCTCAGTGCTAAATTCGACTCCCAACTGAAAGACACTGATCTAATTCTTAAACTGAACTTAGACTGAGCTGAATCTAATACTGATCATATTTCTCCAAAGATCTGACTGAGTTACGCTGAGATTACTTAGTTCTATATCTGACAGAAAAGATTTCGAATCATGGTATCTGATTGACGGTACAGAGCTTGAATAGATTACTCGAATCACTTTTGAGATTAGAATTGCATCACTTGAATACTATTAGATCTGAGCTAATTACAGGACTGAGGCTAGATTAATAGCGATACATAGATTATAGAGATAATTGAGATTACTGAGCTTTCTTAAGTTCTGCACTTGTTTAAGGATACAAAATTCTATAATTCACTGAGTTCTGAGAATCATGGCTTGATTGGAATTATCAAAAAATTGACATAGGCTCTAGATAACAACTCTATTGTCGGGTATAAATAACCCCAGGAATCAATAGCATAAAAGTAAAGAATAATCATTCGTTGATCATCACAAGCATTCATTTATCATAGCCATTATTCATATCTCATCATAATCATTAAAACATCTCATAATCATTAAAGCATCATCATTATCATTAAAGCATTGTCACAGTCGCTGAGGGGTCACTTTAGGCATCTCGGAATTATAATCATGTAGTAATGTAGGGGAAATATACTACTAAATCGTACTCCATTCAACAAGGTTGTACCTTAGCTATTTCATACCTATATCAATTCTTGTCCACTGGTTGGGTATTGATTGATATGGACCTAGAGGATATCACCTTCAAATAGAACAATGAGCAAATAGTGTTAAATATATACAAGATAGTCTAACAGCCAGATAATATAAGAGTGGTGGCAGTGATAGATGTTGTGGATGATGATGTGGTTATAGTAGATGTACCTATTGAGGAAAGACTAGGGGTATAAGGATTAGGAATACTGATTATAAACTTAGAAAATGATGGGATAGATGAATATAAAGAGCTGGTTAATGCACTACATGGCATAGGTTCTTATAAATATGCCCCTAAGAAATTGGACCTTGACTTGAAAAATAGAACCATACCTCCTATAAAACAATCTATTGAGGAGCCACCGGTATTGGAATTGAAGGCCTTCCCCTCTCATTTCCAATCCGCATTCTTGAGGGCTAATAAAACCTTACAGGCGATCATTACAATAGATTTATTAAGAGCACAGGTGGAAGCTTTGACATCAGTATTGTAGAAATTCAAGAGAGCCATTGGAAGGACCATTGCAGACATCGTGGGGATTTCTCCAGGTTTATACACTTACAAAATATAGCTTAAGCTGGAAAGCATTCCTAGTGTTGAGCACTAGAGACGACTGAATCTTCCTATACAAGAGGTGGTGAAAAAGGAGATAATCTAGTGGTTAGATATTAGGGTGGTTTTTCCCATTACATACAGCAAGTGGGTAAGCTCGATTTAATGCGTGCCAACGAAAGAGTGGATCACATTTGTCCCAAATGAAAAGAATGAATTAGTACCCATGAGGCCAGTAACCGGTTGAAGAGTATGCATGGATCATATGAATCTAAACAATTGGAAAAAAAGGACCATTTTCCTATGTCATTCATGGATCAAATATTGGACAGACAAGCGGAAAGGGGTTGGTACTATTTTCTTGATGGGTATTTGGGTTACAATCAAATCATGATTGCACTTGAATACCAAGAAAAGACTAATTATACTTACCACTATGGGATTTATGCATTTAAGAGGATGTCGTTCTGACTATGATGTCCATATTCTCTGATATGGTGGAAGACATGATAGAAGTATTCATAGATGACTTTTTAGTGCTTGGGGACTTATTTGATGACTGTTTGGACCATTTGGCTAATGCACTATAGAGATGTAAAGAGTGCAATTTGGTGCTAAATTATGAAAAATGCCACTTCATGGTGAGAGAAGGCATTGTGCTAAGGAACAAGATCTCCAAACATGGGATTGAGGTTTAAAAAGTAAAGATTAAGGTAATTGAGAAATTGTCACCGTCAGCTACAATTAGAGGCATTGGAGCTTTTTGGGTCATGCAGGCTTTTATAGGAGGTTCATCAAGGACTTCTCTAAAATTCCAAATCCTCTATGCACACTTTCATAAAAAGAGGTAAAATTTGAGTTTGATGATGCTAGTTTCAAGGCTTTCAAATGCTAAAGGAGAGGTTTATTTCAGTGCCCATCATTGTCTCTCCAGACTTCTATACCTTTTGAGGTAATGTGCGATACAGGTGAAGTGGCCTTGGATTCTTTCCTAGGCCAAAGAATAGAAAAGATCTTGTATCCCATCTACTATTCCAGAAAAGCTTTAAACCCGATATAGAAAAATTATACAGTTATAGAGCAAGAGCTACTTGCAGTGGTTTTTGATTTTGAAAATTTTTTATCTTATTTAATTGGGACTAAGGTCATAGTTCACACTGACCATGAAACCTTGAGATAATTAATGTCGAATAAAGATACCAAACCAAGATTGTTTCGTTGGGTTCTCTTGCTGCAAGATTTTAATTTCAAAGTAAAGGACCAAAAAGAAAAAAAAAACCAGGTTGCAGACCACTTGTCCAAACTTGAGTATGAGACCATATAGGAACTAGAGGATGATCTTGAGATAGATGATGTTTTTTTAGATGAGTGGGTATTGGCAGTATCTCAAGATCTAATTTCCTTGTTTGCTAATTTTGCCAACTATTTGGCAAGTAATTTTTTCCCAGAAGACCTATCCTTCCAAAAACTAAAAAGATTTATCCATAAGGTGAGGAAGTTCTTTTAGGATGAGCTGTATTTGTTAAGAATCTTTACTGATGATGTGGTTCGAAGATGCATTCCAAAAGTGGAGATAATGAGCATTCTTGAGGCTTGTTATTCATCACCAGTGGGGGGTCACCATAGTGGCACACGCACAACCCACAAAATTCTGCAGTGTGGGTTTCACTGACATATAATTTACAAGGATGCTCATGATTTTACACAAGCTTGTGACCATTTTTAGTGTCAAGGAAACATTTCACGATGCCATAAACTCCCTATAACAACTATTCTGGAGTTAGAGTTGTTTGATGTATGGGGGATAGATTTCATGGGTCCGTTTGTGATCTCCTATGGAATGAGATAAATTCTGGTAGAATTTGACTATATGTCTAGATAGGTGTAGGCAGTTGCACTTCCAAATAATAAAGGTAGAAGGGTCACCGCCTTTTTGGAAAAAATATCTTTTCTCAATTTAGCACCCTACGTGCAATTATCTGCGAAGATGGGTCTCACTTCTGAAACCGCTTATTCAAAGCTCTGCTTGATAGATATGGTGTAAGGAAAAACATGGTTACACCTTGCCATCCTCATACTAGTGGGTAAGTGAATGTCTCTAATAGAGATCTGAAGCCCATATTGGCGAAGACTGTGAATACCACCAGGACTGACTGTTCTAGAAAGTTAGATGATACATTGTGGGCCTATTGGACAGCCTATAAGACCCCCATAGGTACCTCTCCATATCAGCTTGTATACGGCAAAGCATGCCATTTAATGGTTGATCTTAAGTATAAGGCACTATAGGCATTGAAAAGGTTAAATTTTGAGTAGCGTGATGCAACAAACTTGAGGTTAAGCAATGTGAATGAGTTGGATGAATTCTAAATCCATTCTTATGAGAGCTCATCTATTACAAAGAAAGAATGAGGTTGTATCATGAAAAGAAAAAAATATTTAAACCCAGTGATTTGGTCTTGTTTTATAATTCAAGATTACGTTTATTTTCTGGGAAGCTTAAATCTAGGCAGACTGGACCATTCACTATGGTTAACGTATTCCCACATGGGGCTATATAAATAAAGCGTGATGGTGATATCCTATTTAAGGTAAATGTGCAGTGAGTGAATCACTACATGGAAAACCTAGAGAAAGTTATAGTCTGTGTTGAGATAAACCTTAGCGAAGTTTGAGTAGCCAAAGGAACTGAGTCGTGCCACGATGGTAAATCAGGCACTGCTTGGGAGGCAATCCAAGGTACATGGACGCTTAATGCATCCCAGGTGTGTTCTCACTTCTCTTTGTTTTGTATTATTTTTGCACATTGAGGATAGTGCACAGTTTTTAGGTGTAGATGGGGAATACCATAGTTGTAATGGGTTTTTGTTGTGATGCTTCTTTTTCTATCGGCTGCAGTATGGTTGTAGAACTGGCATATCTATGATAATTTGTATCGTATTGTGTTTTGTTTTATATTGTAGTGTGCTTGTGTGTAATTAGGAGATTTTTAAATATTTAAGGTAGTTGTCATGTTTTTGTGATATTTAAGAAAAATGATACCCATCCAAAAATTATGTTTTAAAATTATGTTAATATATATATATATATATATATATATATGTATATATATGTGTGTGTGAACATTGTGGATCTTGTTGTGGCATTAGGTTTAGGGACATGATAATGACTTGCTAACAATTGGATGAACCAGATAAGTAGTAGTTTGTAATATTGACTCTGTGCTATGTGTGTGTGAGATGCTACTTAGTTCTCTTTGTGTGATGAATTCAAAACTTGCTTGGTTAGTCCTACCTAGGGTGAAAGATAGTCAGTTAGGAAAGGATTATAGGCCATTTTTTTTATTTTAGTCCACTTTTAGCCTAAGTGACCTTCCATTCGTGAAATAGAATCCCTTGATCCCAGTTCTGTGCCCTGTAGCCTATTTCTTGGTTTTCACTATTCACTTTCCCAATTGTATTACATTGAACCTATTTTGCCTCTGGTCCTCGTTGGACATTATGCAACTTAACTCAGGCAATATGCCTAAGTTGAGGGTGGCTATCATAGGGATGCATCGTATTAAGTGGGAATGTAGAAGTTTAAAATAAGAGAAAAATAAAGTAGGGTTGGGTGTGGTAGAAAAAACTGAAAAAGAAAAGAAAAATTGTGAAAAATAGAAAATACATAATAAAATACCACACCCAACCTGAATGTCCAATAAAGAATAAAAAAAAGAAATAAGGGTAGATAAAAAGGAAATTGTCTAGTAAGTGAGACCCCAAGGGTAGTGTAGTGAGAAGGAGGTTTAGTCACTTGATATGTCCGTATGTATCATTTCAGCCCCCAAGCCTACATTACAATCTAAGGGAAGTCCTATAGTGATCCTAACTTGAATATTTGAATGCTAAGGTAAAGAAAATACGGGCAAGCCTATGGTATTTGATGCACACTGATTGGAACTTATCTTCTGAGGTGTGAGTCTCTTGACTATCCCTACAGTGACATGAATTATTTCATATGAGTGAGTGGGAAATCTTTGTTGTGAGGGAACTTAAGTCATATTTCTAGCTATTTGCTTGTTTTGGGTAGTGTAACTTGTATATTTGGTTGTCTGCTGCTAATGTAATGACATACCCTGATCCCATTGTGTCACATTTTTGTGCTTCATATTTATACACAATTGGGTTTGAAAAGTGAGATTGGAGGGGTTGTTATGATTTGAGCTTAAAGTGTTGATCTACTGCCTTGAATAACTTTGATTATCCTAGTTAAGCATCATATTTAGTTTAGTTTAGTTTTGTTGTGTTTTGTTGCCTGAGGACATGCAAATGTTCTAAGTTGAGGATGTTGATGTGCAACAGAAATATAGCACTTTGATGCTTAAAATGAGGAAAATATGTAAGTTTTTGAGGTTTTTTGTTAGATATAATGCATGTTGGTATGTTTTACAGAAAACCATGATTTGGATGCTAAGTTCATGAAAAGGATGAAAAGGGTGATTTTTGATACTCATGGGAGAAAATATGGATGTTTGGGACACTTTTTGAATTATTCATGACCAAAACATG
>NC_061113.1:177773374-177824574 GCF_002878395.1 Capsicum annuum
ATATGGATGTTTGGGACACTTTTTGAATTATTCATGACCAAAACATGGGCGAGAATTGAAAAAGAGATGAAAAATAACTTCCGGCATATGTTGTCAACATGCAGACCACATGTAGCACATGTGGACCGCATGTGGGCAAAGCATGTGTTAGAATTCCAAAATCTTGAGAGCTAACCTACAGGATTTTCTTCTCCGGGAACATGCAGTCACTACATGCATCCACCCTACAAGCCGCATGTGACACATGCGTAGGGACCACAAGTATCCATCGACCTTTTTTTCTCCTATTTTATTTGGGCTTTGGTTTAAGAGTTTCCTCATGTACTATAAATACATGTTATGTGTTTTTTATTAGAAGTTACACAATCTTGATATTTGCAAAACATATTTTTATTTAGAGATTTGATTTTGGTCTTGAAATTCTCTTATTTGACTTTGGTTGATTAATTCACTCATGGTTTTAGATTTTTTTACTTCTTCTTATTGTGATTTAATCTTATGCTTTCAATCATGAATGTTGTTAACTACTTCCCAAGCATGAGAGGCTAAAACCTTTATCTAGGGTTGTGGAAATCCTGGCAGATTGACAATGTGGGGGAAGTCCTATTGTTGTGAAGAACGGATACCCATGCATGCATTGTATTATCTTCACTTTAACAGTTATCTTGGCGGTTGCAAACGTTAGGATCCTTCCTAGATTATTTCTACTTACTCAAAAAGAGTAGTGACTGGAAAAAATAATGACAATAGTAATTTGGAGTTTAACTATCGATCCACGCTACTAAGTTTTATGTAATTACGATGGTTATATTTCATCTAATAACTAAAGACTCAAAAGGTACTAGTTAACAGGGATCAAGATAAGGGTTAGTAGGGATCCTGAGACTCAAAAGGTAAAGGGTGAAATCCTTCTGCTCGTCCAAAAGACTGTAAAAGGTACATAACTTATCGATTCTACATGTAAGGTATTGGGTTGGTTCAACAAAGCACGATAAGCCGATGGATTTTAGAACCCAGAGGGAACACAGTCCTAGTGTTCAACTACGACTGAATACAACTAAAGTTGATATTTGTTACTAGTTCGACATTGATACTCAAATCCACCTATTTACTTTTCCAGTTTTGCCCGTTGATTATAACGATTGAGATCCATGATTCCACGTATTTCCTTGGGATTCAAACCCAATATTTTTTGGGTTAGTATATTTGGCAACGACCATATCATCTTTAGAGTAGAGGTATAGATTGGATTTCACCAGCCCCAAGAGGGCTATTTGGAGGAGAGATGGATTAAGTTATCCGGTTTAGCTGGAGTACCACTTTTGCTAGTTACATTTGATTGTTATCATCTAGGATGGATGAATAGACCCTAGGGTTCATATAGCTAGACATTGGTGTGGGAGCTCTATGCCTCCTACTATTCTATATTATCTTTGACCACACCTAGGGGCGGTAGGCATACAAAGCATCCCCAGTTAGCACAGAAAATGGTGAGAGGTGTCAAGGTTGATATTCCAGTGGCGGCCATCCGTAGATATCTCATTTGGCCTGATTATAAAACTTTGTTATCCACTGTAGAATACGATTTCCAATTGATATTTGCATAAGATAGACATGTTATGTGCAATGATAGAAGACAAAAGGTTGAGTTGGCGAGATGGATCGCCTATTATTTTATAGACCTTGGTGGTGAGGCCCCCTGTATCAAGGGAAAGGGATACATTATGAAGATGGTACTGAATTTTGCCGCTAAGTTTTGGTGGATGGTGGTCCGTTATCGATTATGTCCAACTACTATGGACAACTTTCTTATATGGGATGGTTTGTGTTGATCGCGAGTCTGGTGGCTGGATGTCATATAGACTTTCCAATCATTATCAGGTATGAGCTACATGAGCGAGCTTTTGGTGAGTTGTTAATGCTCAAAAAAGACCAATAGCACCCCCACACTGGTATCTCAATCATAATAATATCTCAAATCAGTAATATAGCCAATAGAAGCCCCCACTAGGGCATCACTTTAATGTTAATTAATTTTTATAATGTAAGCCACAAAAAAAAGGGAAACTATAATAGTTAACAACATACCCTAAAGTTTACCTTTATTCACTAACCCAATAACCAAGCAAAGATTTCTTTCTTAACTACTTAATTATATCATCATCTATTCAAATCCTAAGTGATAACTAAACCCCAATAATTACATCAAATAACTACAAATCTATTTATACCCTAAGTATTCAGTAAATCACAAATTCCATTAAAAGCGACTAAACATGATTCAAGCCCTTAAATAGATACCCATAATCAATCTAATCAAGATATATTAGTCATCTATCCATAGTTTACCATAAGCATATCAACAAGTAGAAACATAGTGAAGATGCATATTTTATAACTTCAACCCAATAATAAAATCTGCTACCCATAAGATGTTTGTTATCTCATCTAAGTGGGACCCTACAACACTTAGTGATTCATAACACACATTAAATAAGAACATTACACATAAAAATTTCATAAAATAATCAAGGTACATTTTAATTTGCCTTATAGAAGATTTGCAAAGCCAAAACACAGTTTAAAGGACCAACTGATAGCTCTACTTCCTGTAATTACTACCAAACACATCCAATATAATTAAATATGACATCTATCACATCAATATATACCAATCATACCCATATCAATTTAGGTCGAGGTTTTAATTGTCGTATGATTTCCAAAACTAATTAATTAATAGCTCATAAATATGATATACTGAAATTTAGTCACAAATACCTTATCTAAAATTATCATGATAATTTGAATAATTGATATCATAATACAAATTTGAAAACTGAAGCTAAATAGGTTATTTATGCTAAATTAATCAATTTAAGGCATTGTGGGTTCATAACCTACCGACATGTATAAAATTTTATTGAAAACCATGTATAAACAGTATTCAAGGTCAAGAGATATTTAGATATATAATTATTGAAGGCAATCATGAAACTGGCATACTTGAGAATATTTTGCTAATTCTTAAATTTCATATGAACTACACTTTAAAACACGTTTGTGCATAAGGGTGGAGCTCGTTGAACACACACATACCTGATGTTATAGATAATCTTGATCAATGCTTAACTTTCTTAAGAGATTAGAGAAGAACCATGTTTCTAGCCTTTTTGGAGCTTTGAATTGCCAGTAACTCCTTTTCTAAAGTTTAGTAGAGCTAAGGAGGAGATATGTCCTACACCTCTCTTAATATTATCCTAATAAAACTTAAACAAAATAGTTTTGGAGCCAAAAGAGTGAGAAAATTCCAAAAAAACATTTTTACATCATTTGGAAAATCATTGGTGCAAAACACAATAGCTCACGTGATGACTCATGGACTGGAGGGCCAATTCATTGCTGGAGTCATTATTTAAGAACCATTTTCACTTCTCTGTATAGTTCTATGAATCAAGGGTACAATCCGTAGCATTAACTAATGGCTTGTACTGTTCAATCATGGTTACTGACACTTTTGACATTAGTCAACTAAAATGTCCATAATTTTTTACTCCAAAATTAGACTGACAAAAGGTTGGTGGTGTTGTAAATATAATTCTAATACCTTTAATTCGGTTGGTATTAGGAAAACTAACTCTACATATGCCAGGAGAAACAATCGGTTAAAGTTAACCCAAGAAAAGTCTTATATTAAAACTTGGTCGGAGAGGAATTTTCAATTCAACTAGTTGTTCGGGACTTCTTATCAGCCTAAATCACTTCTAATAAAATCATTATACTTATATAGAGATTCTTGGGAGTTGACATGTCATGGAATTGGAAAAGAACTATTTTAAATGACTATTAAAATTGGATAATTACACTATAAGTCATACTACAACTCATAGCTAGATACCATGATTTGCAATTTGAGTCGTGACTATTAGAATGAATTTTCTGTGACATCTAAGGTTCTTAAGCTTTAGACCCTCCAAGAATAAAATAATGAATTAACTAAGTTGCTGAAATTTGTGTCAACACTTCCAGTAGTAATGGTCCTGGTAATAAGTTGTGGTGTCACGTAACTAGTCGTTAGGAATACTGGTTACCACGATAGTGAATTTTCCCAAGTTTAGGTCCTCTGACAATGAGTCTAGGGAATGACACATTACTTGGCATAATGAGTTTTTGGGAGGGACTCATTGTTCGAATAGTGAGTTCGTACATATGTTCTGCTTTGATCATGAACCTTCATCACGACTCATAATAATGGGTAATGAGTCCTGATGCATGACTCGTGGACATAACAATAAAGGATGGGATTTTTTACGCTCAGGCCACGAGTCCAGATAATGACTCATGATCAGTCATCATGAGTCATTAGCCAAGATATGATAATTGGCCTTTATTTTTCATATCCATTTTAATAGGGATCGTGTTGGTCTTTTCCTTCCTTTACAGTGACACAACCCAACTCGGGGCCTTATCGTAATAGGCATCCCATGTTCGACCAGGATCGGAGACCACCCTCGTTACCAAAATCCAACCTCCAGCCGCTTGCCCTGAGTTGGCTGAATTACGCGCATATAACAGGATAGTGTTACTTTCCAATTTCAAACTCTAGGATAGGTCTATGACTAAGACTGACCCAACCGAGTCCAACCATCTAAACCCAACCAACAGCCAAACCAACCAAACCATAACCATATGAGTTCCATAATAATAATATATGATACCAAAATAAAAGAGGATAGAACAACCAACAATACCGCCAACCGGTATTAGCCCCAATACCAATGTCAATACTAAGGCTGACACCCCTACCGATCCTGCTCATTCAGACCTATAGTAGTTACACAAAAGCCTCTAACCAAAAAAATACCAAAATTTGGTTGGGACATGCCCCCAACCATAGCCAAAACCAATATCCATAAATAAACCAAAGTATAAAATAACATCCATGAAATGGAGCCTTCTAGAAAGATGAAAGCTTACACTTCAATCCTGTAGCTAATCACGAATGTCTGATACCTAAGCAGGAGTAGTAGAACAGTTGGTTCCTGCATTCCGTAGGGATACGGCCGCCTGAAGATTGGTTAGCGGGTAAACTCTAGCATGAACTCAAGATAAGAATAAAATAATGATAACTAGTAAAACCAAGTAAACAAACTATATACATATAAACCATACATATATATATAACCATGCTAGGAAAGGAAATCAGGTTTAGCATGCATTTAAAACCATTAACCTTGGCATGTGAAGCTTAACCTTTCTTAAGTAACCACAAGCTATGTGGGTCAGTGTAACCCCCTGAACGGGCCTCGATGTGTGTAGCCACACGAACTGGAGATACCATAAGAGTAAGGGATTCCTAAGTTCCCTCACCCTCCATGATACATACATACAATGTACTTAGAGGATTCCCACATACCTCAAAGTATCTTAAAAGGGTTGACATGCCTACTCTTCATGTTGGCAATCATGAGTTTTCGGTACTCATTCATTGAATTCCCACTTTCATGGATAGTGATCATACCCCACCATTATTGCCCAATTAAAACCATTTGTAACCAACAAATACATTATTCCATTTATTATTTACCAAGGCTATAAGCAGTGGTATCATCATACCAACTATAACTTGTAAGTATTGTCCTCAGCCAAACCTTTTAAGGTAAAGAGATTCCTGTGTACCCATTTATAAGTTAACTTGGGGGAGTCCCATTTACCTCACAAGTGTTCCATTATTAAGTTTCTTGGGAGAGTCCCATGTACCCCACAAGTTTTTCATTAACATATTTACTTAGGGGATTCCATTGTACCCCACAAAGAGTCCAATTGACCCTAATTATGACCACCAAACCATTCCATTTAAACCATTCCAAAATATTTAACCATTTAGAGTTCCATTACAAAGTTTAAACCATGCATAAGTTTCATTAAAACCCAACAATGTAGTGAAAACAATCTCATAGGCATTTTATCAAACACATTAGGAGCATTGTATTTCCAAAATCAAAGCTAATTATTTAATAACCATTTCCATGAAACCTATTATCTAAAATAACCACTAACACATATAAAATCATAATTAAAATATCTAAACACCATAACCAAGAATTTATAACCAAATCCCCTAAATTATATTTGAAAATCCAAAACTGTACATTAATCAAACCATGAAAACAT
Source organism: Capsicum annuum (assembly GCF_002878395.1). NCBI lineage: Eukaryota > Viridiplantae > Streptophyta > Magnoliopsida > Solanales > Solanaceae > Capsicum > Capsicum annuum. The sequence goes on from NC_061113.1 coordinate 177,779,549, forward strand.
TGTATAAAGCTATGCCTTTAGATTGAAATAACAATGAGAGAAGAGAACATACCTTAAACAAGAAGATGATAGAGAGAAATCACTAAATTAATCCTTAAGATGAAACCCTAGCCTTTCCTTACCTAAAAGATTTAGAGAGAATTGTAAAGTGTTTTAGAAAAGTTTCTAAGTATTAACGGATAGAGTGATAGGACAAATAACCTCCAAATCGAAATATGAGTTATGGGCCCTTATTTGGCTAAGTGGGAAAATTTCCAGATTTCCCTCACTTAAAAGTCATATCAGGTGGGTATGACTATCCATATCAGTCGTACCCTTCAATACGAGTAGTACCCACCACTCGTACCCAAGGTTGTCTCCCTTGGACCCAATACTATCCAAGGTACGACTCACTCCAAACTATGTCGTGTCCAAGTATATGATTAATACCCATGATCCGTACACCTAGTAGAATAAAATCCTAAGAGAATTGACCACTGACCAGCATATAAGCCTTAGTACAACTTGTACCTTGACTTATGGCTCATGGTGAGCCACTCTTACTCAGATCTAACTTAAGTTACCAATCCTAAGATTAAATAAAGTAAGCGAACAACCTGTATCCATCGATGCGACTCGTACCACCCAAGTAGTACCCATTCCAGAAACCAAATCCAACCCACCAACCAGCACTAGTCAATATACGACTAACCCATGCCATTCGAATCCCTGTGTATGAGTCATTTCCCCTAATTGTATCCTGTCCAAATATCAAAAATCTAGGAAATTTTCCAAGGGCTAAAAGCCTAAGGTGTTTAATACACTTTACCCCATGACTTAAAAACACTCTAATAACCCCTTTAACACCAGTTATCAAAACACTATTATCTCATCTTCAACTCCCAAGGCAAGAAAACTAGGGTTTTATAAAGAAATCAATCATTCAAGCACCCAAACTTCAAATACCTTTCAAATTTTTTGGTATTTCAGGAATGTCTCTCATACCTAACTTGCATTTTATATTATGACATATGTTTAATCATTGTTCATATGATCTTTATTGTTGGGTTTGAAATTGGCTTGAGGGATTTTAATGATTATTACTTGAATCGTATTTATCATGGTTTAAATATATTATTTGCACTTTAATTGATGGTGTTTTTGGGGTTGAATGGGTGCATGGTTAGGATGATTGGAATGGGGAACATAGATTTTCCCAAATTTATGAATTTTTTGTTTGGTATTGGCATTAACCTCAACCCACCTTTATAACTTTGGTTTGAATATAGAATTTGCATAATTTAACTTACTTTTGGAACCTTGCATTGCATTAAAGAATAATGGACAATGAAAAAAATGGATTTGGATGGTCTTGGTGGACATGTCTTAGATTTTAAATAAAACTTGGGAGTCAATTTGGTTATATGATTTGGTTTGGCATAATTATATAAGCTTGCAAGTATGTTGGTATGATTATACCGTGTCAATAAATACATTGTTCAATGAATCCAAGGACAATGGTTTGGTTTAGGTGCAAACTATTTTAATTTCAAATTAAAATGAATTGTGTAGCTCACCGTGAAGATGTAGTCCCGAGGGACCAACATTGAAAACTATATTTGCCAGTATAGGGTTCTATATGATTGTGTGCTTGGTGCACATGTTATATTTTAGAATGGCTATCGCCCTGATGTTTCTAGCCTTTCCTCAGTTCATATGGCTAACACACATTGGGGCCCTTTCAGTAGGGGGACCTAAACCCATATAGCCCATGGATGTCTTTCGAATGGAGTGAGCTACATAGTTTACGTTAATGCTTTAAAACCATATTATCATGACCCTTATCCCTATCTCGACGCTCTATATAAGTATGTATGACTGTTGCACTTATGGTTTTGACTAGTTTTTTAAAATACCAGTGCTTATTCCATTGATCATCCATGGACGCTGCATTGTTTCATGATTTAGGGTCCAAGGGATTTTCTATTACTCTTGTACAGTGTTAGGTGGTCTGGTTTGTCAGTTGATTTATTATGAATTGGTGAGACTTCACCTTTTGGAAAGCCCTGCCATTTCATTAGGTTTCTTTTTATATTTTAGAAATTATGAGTTTGCTTTGTCATGGTCAGGGGCATGTCCCGACCTAATTTGGTAGTTTGATTTTAGATTCTTTTATGGACAAGTGTGGGATTGGTTGTTTTTTTTACTCTTAGTTTTTATTTGATATATGATATATGTAGTTTTGATTATAAGAATTTAACTACAAGGGACTAGGTCCCTGGATTTGCATGGTACAGTACAGCTAGCACGCGTGTTTGCACAGTTTTATCCTTTTGTGTAACAAACTTATAAGTGTTTCTTGCACTAATTAGGACAGCTGGTCAAATGATATTTCATCCCTAATCATCACTCATCTATAAGAGTAATGAGATACTTCTTCATCAAGTGGTTTTTTTCAATTACAAAGAGTGAAGAGAGGCAACAAAAACCCCATTTCAACACTACTCAAGTTCTTACCTGATTATGTGTGCTTAAATAGAAATTGTTCTTGAGTGAGTACTTATTTGTAACTGAACTACTCATGCTATAAGTGTAGTGTTTTTGTTTGTTAAGAAAAGTTCTTAGGTAGAGTTGCATAAGTTTGACACTGGTTAGAGTTAATTAGTGAAGAGTCCTTAGCAGAGTTTCCAAGTTAAGGTTGTAGTAGAGTTACTACAAGTGAAAGGAACATAGAGTTAGGTTCATTGAATTCTGTAATCACGAGTTTGATTATGGTGGATTTGGAGGTGCTTGTGAGGGCAAGCTGTGGTTTTTCCCTTCCTTGAGCAAGTAGGTTTTCACATTAAATTTTGTGTCTTGTTACTTTCTTGTATTGCCTTAATTTTCTAGCACCACATAGTTTTTTTACTGTTATATTACTTGTGATTGACTTTGAGGGACCTGGTCTCTAACTGTGTTGTGCAACCCGCAAGGGTTCCAACAATTGGTATCAGAGCAGGTTCACTCTAAAAGGTTTATACCTAATGTGTTTTGATCGGCATGGCCACTATAACTGAACTAGGGATGGAAAGAAAGGAAGCAAAAATAGACAAATTCCTAACTTTGAAGGCTTTACAGTCTGACCAATGTAAAGAAGACACTCATTTTGCACTTTTGGCAACAAGGACTGTTGGAGATATAAAAGAGGTGGTCATCTTAGCAAAAGAAATGGTAAAATTAAAGGTTGTCATAAAGGTGGTAGCTCTGAATCATCATAATAAATTACCCAAAGCTAAAGAATGATCAAAATCATGAAAATCAAGAGAAAAGAATGCAGCTAGTTGTATAACAAAGAAGGTGTTGACTGTATGGGAAGACTCCTCAAATAAATCTGAGGAATACAAAGAGTATATAGATGGTTTCATTTTGAAAAATGGTGAGAAGAAAATAATCTCAGGTTCATATTTCTCTCTAATGGACACTACTAAAGATAAATAAGAAAATATGATAGAAAAAGGGGATGTCTCCTAAAATTGGTTTATGAATAATTGTTGTTCAAGACATATGACTGGGAGGGATGATTATTTTATCTCCCTCAAGGCACTTCAAGAGGGATGTGTGTCTTTTGGAAATGGCAAAAAGTGGTATATCCAAAGTGTATGAAATATTGAGAAACTACCTCATCATGTAATAGAAGATGTCTATTATGTGAATGGCTTTAAGTAAAGTCTTCTAAGAGTATCTCAAATCTGTGACAGAGGAAATAAGGTAAAATTCTCATCTGATGGATGTAGTGCATCAAGCATAAAATCTGGAAGAATTGTTCTCAAAGACAAAGGATCAAGAATATGTATGTAGCTGATCTAGAGTCTGTGGATGGTGGGGAATTAACTTGTTTGAGAGCACAAAGTGAAAATGCTGATTTATGACATAGAAGACTGGGACATATAAGTTCCTCATTACTAAACAGGTTGATCTCAAAGGACCTAGTCCATGGCTTGCCAAAGTTAAAGTTTCCTGACAACAAAGACTGTAATGCTTGTTTTCAAGGCAAATAGACCAGACCTTCCTTTAAATTGAAGAAACAAGTAAGTACTTCCCGATATCTTGAAATAATACACATGGATTTATGTTGACCTATTAAAGTCCAAAGTAGAGGAGGGAAGAAATATGTGTTAGTTATTATAGATCACTACTCCAGGGTCACCTGGATAATGTTTATAAGAACCAAAGATAAAACATATGGGGTTCTTGTGGCTTTTTCCAAGAACACCTAAGTGAAACTAAATTGCAAAATTGTTGAATTTAGGTCTGACCATGGTGCTAAATTTGAGAATTTTCAATTAGATGAATTTTGTGTTGAGCATGGAATAAGTCACAACTTTTATGCTCCCAGAACTCCACAACAAAATAAAGTTGTTAAAAGGAAAAACAAAATATTGATAGAGATTGCTAGGACTATGCTAATTGATAATGAACTTCCAAAGAGTTTCTAGGCTGAAGTAGTAAATATTGGTTGTTATGTGACTAACAAGTACGATTAGATCACTACTGAATAAGACTCCATATGAGCTGGTATTCAATAGAAAGCCTAATCTAGACTATTTTAGACCATTTGGATGCAAATACTTTATCTTAAATAATAGGAAGAGAGAGTTGGGAAAATTCGATTTCAAGAGTGATAAAGCAGTGTTTGAAGGCTACTCTTCAATAAGTAAGGCTTATAGAGTCTTCAATAAAAGAACTCTGTATGTTGAAGAAAGTATATATGTGACCTTTGATGAGTTTGGAAATCAAATAAACCCAGGTGATGGTGAAAATTTAGAAGTTGAAGAACTCATTCCTATTCAAAAGGATGATACTACTACAGATAATAATCAAGGAATAAATGATGCATATGAGAGTTATGAAACTGATGGTGAAGCAAAAACATAGGAACAGATCCCAGCTCCAGTGGAAGAACAACTAGAGGAAGCTAGTCAAAATTCACAGGCCCTGTTCCTAGAGGTATTAATCTTAGAAGGAAAAATTGGACACACAAGTCTTCTTATCCCCTTGAAAATCTGACTACAACCTTGCAAACAAAAGTCCAACAAGAGCTCAAACTAGGAATTCTATGGCATTTTCAGCCTTTTATCCTAAATTAAGCCCAAGAATATAAAAGAGTCCCTTAAATATGTTGATTGGGTTAGTACAATACAAGAAGAACTTCATCAATTTGAAAGAAGAAAAGTCTGGCATCTGGTCCCCAAGCCTGTTAACAGAATAATTATTAGGAACAAATGAGTGTAGAGAAATAAGCAAGATGAAAATGGAACTATCAATAGGAATAAGGGAAGGATGGTTATTTAAGGTTATAACCTAGAAGAAGGGATTGACTATGATGAGACTTTTTCCCCTATATCAAGAATAGAGGCAATCATAATTATTGTTGTATTTGTTGCATACATGGGATTCAAATTATTTCAAATAGATGTTAAAAGCTCCTTCCTGGATAAAAACCTAAAATAAGAAGTCTATACCAAACAACCTCCAGGTTTTGAAGATCCAGGTTATCCTCAACAGGTGCTTAAATTGGATAAAGCTCTTTATGGTTTAAAGTAAGCACCAAGGGGTGGTATGACATACTCTTAAAGTTTCTTCTGGAAAATAGCTTTAAAAAAGAGAAAATAAATAATACTCTATTCTTAAAGACCAAAGGTAGCAACATATAATTGTCCAGATATATATTGATGACATAATTTTTTGAGCTACTTTTGAATTTCTATGTGATGAATTTGCTAAGCTAATGGAGAGTGAATTTGAGATGAGTATGATGGGTGAACTAGGCTTCTTATTAGGCCTTCAGATCAAGCAAACTTCTTAAGGGATAATTATTTTTCAAGAGAAGTACATCAAGGAGCTACTAAATAAGTATAATATGGGAGATTCAAAGCCAATTGATACTCCAATTGGAACCAATTCAAAAACGAACAATGATGATTTGGGTCCTTCAGTGAATGATACAATGTATAGAGGGATAATTGGATCCTTGCTATATCACACAACAAGTGGGCCTAACATTATTTTTGCCATAGGAATGTGTGCCAGATTTCAAACATATCCAAAGGAGTCCCATTTGAAAGCTGTAAAAAGAATTCTTGGGTATCTAAAGAGGACAGGAACCTAGTCCTATATTATCCATCAGGTGATAATTTTAACTTGGTGGACTATTCTGATATTGACTATGTTGGATATTTGGTAGAAAAATAAAAGCACTTCAGGAATGGCATATTTTCTTGGCTTGTCTTTAGTTACCTAAGGATTATTGAAGCAGGATTCAGTTGTTTTATCTACTGTTAAAGCTGAATATGTTGTTGTTGCTTTTTGTTGTGCACAACTATTATGGATCAAGTCGCAATTGAAAGATTTTAGCATTTTTTAGATATTATCCCCCTAATGTGTGAGACTACAAATGCTCTAAAATGTCCAAGAATCTAATGCAATACAAGAGGACAAAGCACATTGATATGAGGGCATCACTTCCTAAGAGACAATGTTAAGAAAGAGGAAATCTACATGAATTTCTATAAGACTAAGGATAAAATAGAAGATATCTTTACTAAGGCACTTCACAAGGAATAATTTGTGAAGAATGGGCTAAATCTAAGCCTTATTAAAATGACCTAACCTACCATATGAATTAGTATTTCTCCATAAAAAAATTTATGATCAGGAGACAAGTATACTTGGTAAAGCATGTATTTGTTAGTCTAACTCAGTATCATATCTTTATAGATATACATCCATGGGAATAGGTTTAGAAGAGAACAGATAAAGTATGCACGAATTTGAGAAATCACTCAAAGAAAGAAGGGAACCTGTCCCATCTCTCAAGTTTGTATCATAAATGTGCGTGTTTTTATTCTTACTTTGTTAAGAAAAGGTTGCATACTCTCTCCATGCTAGAAAACCTATCTTAGGCAAACTTGAAATCAAATTCATCATTGGAGTAACTCCATGGATCCTCCCTAATTCAACAATCCTAATTATCCAAAAACAAATCCTTTCTTCACTTACCCTTCCAATAAATATTTTTTCTCTGAAAATACTTTATCCCTTTGATGGTGTGAAAGAAAGTTTGGATGGCCAATGAAAAAAGTAACAATCTAAAAACAAAAGCCTCTAAGTAAATTTTAAAGATCCTACGAAAAGGTACTAGATTTTTTGATGGACCTGGTCCCAACAAGAAGAGAATGTTTGATGATAAACCTAGTAGGGCTTGTAACAGAAGTAAAACAAGACTAATGCTTGAAAATTCAAAAACTTGATTAGTGCTGGTGCGAAATTAGAAAATTTAGAACTTGGGAATAAGGAAATTATGAACTCAAAATGAAGGGTATAATTCTAATCAATGAGGCCACTAAGCTTGATTTGTTACACTATCCTAAGATGACCTTACTTTACCAAACATCCTCCATATTTTTTTCTCCAGCATCTGTGGCTTTTTCTATGGAACTTGAAATATAATTCTTTCACTAAAATGATATATAACCTATTGAACATAAATTAGATCTTGCTGTTGTGATCTTTATCTATTTCTTCACTAAAAATATTTATTATATTAGTGTTGCCCCAATGGCTATAAGTTAACTAACTTATGCTTACTATTACTCTTAGTTTACTGTACTCACTTTTTAATGATAACAAATGGGGGAATATTGAGTTCACATGGTAGGGACCAAGTACCAAGTGAATTAAGTGGATTTTTAAATAGATAAAAGAAGAAAGTATGTGGTTATGTGTGGCATGGTGATAAGGAAAAGTATATGCAAATAATGAATTATGTTGCATAATGGAAAGAGGAGGCAAATATGCTCAAGTGTTTGCTGTAAATAACAACAAGGAACCAGGTCCCTATGTTGCATGATGAGGGAAGCATGATGATAAGGGGAACACTTATCCTTAGATTTATAATCACATTGATTAAATGTGATGAATGTACTCAAAGTTGTATGGTTGGTTTTTCATCATCAAAGAGGGTAAAATTTTTTGTATGTAGTTTTGAAGATAAGAAGCTAACTACTAGGGACCATGTCCCTGGATGTGCATGGTACAGTAAAGTTGGCATACATGTCTGCACAGTTTTGTTCTCTTGTGTGACAAACTTACTAGTGTTGTTTGTACTAATAAGGATAGAAGGTCTAATTATATTTAATCCCTAATCATTATTCATCTATAAAAAGGAAAGATACTCTTCTTCATCATGTGGTTTCTTGCAATTACAAAGAGTGAAAAGAGGCAATAAAGACCCTATTTCAACACAGCTCAAGTTCTTAGCTAATTATATTTGCTTAAAATTTTTTTTCTTGAGTGAGTACTAATTAGTAACTGAACTACTCATCCTGTAAGAGTAGTGTTTTTGTTTGTTGAGAGAAGTTCTTAGGTAGAGTTACCTAAGTTTGACATCAATTAGAGTTAATTAGTGAAGAGAGTCCTTGGCAGAGTTTCCTAAGTTTCTCATTGGGGTTCTCATGTACTTTTAGTGCAAAAGAAAGATGGGTCTCTTTAGATGGGTATAGATTATCGCCAGTTGAATTAGTTTATCGTGAAAAATAAGTATCTTCTTCCTTGGATTAATAATCTTTTCAATCAGCTTTAGGGTTCTAAGTGTTTCTCAAAAATTGATCTTTGTTTGGGTTACCATCATTTGAAGATTCAGGAGGTTCATATCCCAAGAATAATTTCTAAACCTAGTACGGCCATTACGAGTTTCTGGTTATGTTATTTGGGTTGACTAATGCTCCAACTGCTTTCATGGATCTTATGAAGTGGGTGTTTAGGAAGTTTCTAGATTTGTTTGTTATAGTCTTTATTGATGACATCTTAGTGTACTCTAAGAGTGAGGTGGATCATGTCAATCACCTCCGAATTATGTTGCAAACTCTTTAGGACCAGAAATTGTATGCAAAAATTTTTAAGGGTGAATTTTGACTAAGTGTTGTGACTTTTCTTGGGAATATTATTTCTAATTAGGGGATCAAGTTAGATACATAAAAAGTTGAAGTAGTTAAGAAGTGGCCTAGGCCTATGACTGTAACTGATATTAGGAGCTTCTTGGGCTTGGTTGGGTATTATAGGAGGTTTGTATAGAGATTCTTGTCAATTGTTGCTTCTCTAACAAGGTTAACTTAGAAAAACATTATGTTTTTGTAGTACGATGCTTGTGAGGGTAGTTTTGAGAAGTTAAAGGATAAGTTGACTTATGCGCTAGTTTTGAATCTGTCTGAGGGTACTGAGGGATTTGTTGTGTACTGTGATGCATCTCATGTGGGACTGGGTTGTATTTTGATGCAGCATGGTAAGGTTGTGGCTTATCCTTCTAGGCAGCTTAAGGTTCATGAGAAAAATTACCCGACTCACGATTTAGAGTCGGTAGTTGTAGTTTTTGCTTTGAAAATTTGGCGCCATTATTTGTATAGGGTGCATATGGATATTTATTCAGACCATAAGAGCTTGAAGTATGTATTTACACAAAAGGAATTAAATCTTAGGTAGAGGCGGTGGCTCGAATTGCTTAAGGATTATGACATGAGCCTTTACTACCATCCATGTAAAGTTGGAATGGTTGTTGATGCTCTTGGCAGGTTGTCTATGAGGACCTTATCTTTTGTGGATTAGGAGAAAAGAGGGTTGGTGAAGTATATTTATAGAATGGCTAAGTTAGAAGTCTGTCTCTTGGACTCTGAGAAAATGGGAGTGATTTTCAAGAAGTGGTCAAATCATCTCTTGGCACTGAGATAAAGGAGAAGCGATATTTGGATCCCATACTTATGCAGATTAAGGATGATGTATTCAGCAAATTAAAAGGTTATGGTATTTGAGATTGGGGAGATGGCATTCTAAGGCATCAAGGAAGGTCATGTATTCCTGATGTTGATGGGCTATGGGAAAGAATCTTGGTTGGGGATCATGAGTCCAGATATACCATTCATCTAGGTTTGTCCAAGATGTACCATGACTTGAAGGAAATCTATTAGTAGAATAATATGAAGAGAAATATGGTAGATTTTATTTTTAAGTTTATGGTTTGTCAGCAAGTCAAGGTTGAACATCTGAGGTCGAGTGACATGCCTCAAGAGATAGAGTTACCCATACAGAAGTGGGAGATGATCAATATGGACTTTGTTACTAGTCTTTCGCGGTCTTTAAATTAATATGATTATATTTGGGTCATTGTGGATAGAATGACTAAGTCTTCTTACTTCTTGCCTATAAAGACTAATTACATATGGAAGATTATACAAAGTTGTTTGTTCAGGAGGTAGTTAAGTTGCATAGAGCACCGGTGTCCATTATCTCAAACCGAAGTACATAATTTTCTTCTACTTCTAGCATTAATTTCAGAAAGATTTAGGTACTCAGGTGAACCTTAGCACCACTTTCCTCCCTCAAAAAGACAGACAAACAGAGCGTACCATTCAGACTTTGGAGAAGATACTAAGGGCCTGTGATATTGATTTTAAAGGTAGTTGGGCTGACCATTTAGCTCTTGTTGAGTTTGATTACAATAATCATTACTATTCTAACATACAGATGGCTCTTTGTGAAGTGTAGGTCTCCAATCGGATGGTTCGAGGTAGGTAAGACTGGTTTGTTTGATTCTGACTTGGTTAACCAAGCCATGGAGAAAGTGAAGGTGATTAGAGAAAGACTTAAGGCTGCTCAAAGTCTCCATAAGTCTTATGCATATGTGAGGCAAAGGGATTTGGAATTTGAAGTTGGTGATTAGGTGTTCTTAAGGGTTTCTCCTATGAAAAGAGTCATGATATTTTGGAAGAAAGGAAGCTCAATCCCCATTACATTGGTTTGTATCATATTCTTAGGAGAGTTGGGAATGTTGCTTATGAGTTGTAATTGCCTGTGAGTTTCACTTCTATTCATCCAATTTTTTATGTGTTTACGCTAAAAGGTATGAGGGTGACCCTTCCTTAATAGTACCTATTGAGGATGTTGGGGTTTCAAATTCGTTGTCTTATAAGGAAGTCCCGATTGAGATATTGGATAGATAAGTTCATAGATTGAGAAATAAGGATATAGCTTTGGTGAAGGTTATTTAGAGAAATCAAAAGGCAGAAGAAGATACATGGGAAGCTGAGGAAGATATAAGAACCCAATACCCATTTTTGTTCCCCGCATAGGATAAAAATGCTTAATGTATGATTTTATTCTTCCTCTTGTGGCATTTCAATTTAGTCCTTGGATTCTATTTGTATTCTTTCTTTTCTTCCTATGGGTACCCTAGCTTCTCATTTGGGGATGAATAATCCTGGGGGAGGGGGGCAAGGGTTAATGTGACACCCTAGGTTCTTGATCTTTATACCCTCCAAGAGTTGAGTAATAAATTAACTAAGTTTTTGAAATTTGTGTCAACACTGCCAGTAGTAATAGTCCAAGTAATGAGTTGTGATGTCACGTAATAAGTCATTAGGAAGACTCGTTACCACGACAGTGATTTTCTCTAAGTCTAGGTCCCCTTATACTAAGTCCAGGGAACGACCCATTATGTGACGTAATGAGTCATTGGGAGGGACTCTTTGTCCAAACAGTGAGGTCTGCCATATGTTCTGGTTGGATTATGATCATTCACCATGGCTCATGATGACGGGTAACAAGTCATGATGAGTGACTCGTGGTCATAACAGAGAGGGATGGGATTTTTAACGCTCAGGTCCTGAGTCCAGCCAACGACTCTTGATCAATCTTCATGAGTCGTTAGCCAAACTGTGACGACGGGCCCTTATTTTTCCTACCCATCTTAATTGTGGGTTTTTTTGGTCTTTACCTCTCTCTACACTTTAACCCACGACTTAAGAACACTCCAATAACCTCTTTAACAGCAGTTATTAAATCAAAATACAACTTTCTCCTCTTAAACTCCCATGGCAAGAACACTAGGATTTTTACAAGGAAATCAATCAGTCAAGCCCACAAACTTTAAATCCCTTTTAAATTCTTTGTTATTTCAGGCATATCTCTTATCCCTAACTTAAATTTTCTGTTATGAGATATGCTTAGTCATTGTTCATGTGATCTTTATTGTTGGGTTTGTAATTGGGTTGAGGGCATTTAATGGTTATTACTTGAATCATTTTCTGACGGTTTAATTATGTTGTTTTTACCTTAATTGATTATTTTTTAGGGAGCTAAATTGGTGCATGGTTAGGATGATTGTAATGGGGAACATGGGTTTCCCTAAATTTATGTTTTTTCTATTTCGTAATGGCATTAACCTCAACCCACCTTCATAACATTTGTTTGAATATGGAATTTACATAATTTAACTTACTTTTGGAACCTTGCATTGCAGTAAAGGATAATGGACAATGAAAAAAATGGATTTGGATGGCTTTGGTGGCCATGACTTGGGTTTTAAATAAAACTTGGGAATCAATTGGTTATATGGTTTGGTTTGGCATAATTATATAAGCTTGCAATCATATTGGTATGATGATACCATGTTGGTAAAAGACTTATTCAATTTCTCCTAGTTAATGGTTGGGTTTATACGCAAACTATTTTAATTTTGGCTTAAAAAGAATTGTGTATCTCACTGTGAAGGTGTAGTCCCGGGAGGACCAACACTGGAAACCATATTTGTCTGCATGGTTGTCTATATGATTATGTGCTCGATGCACACATTATATTTTGGAATGGCTATCGCCTTGGTGTCCTTAGCCTTTTCTCATTTTTTCCTCGGTTCATGTTACTAAACAAATAGTTGCATAACTGTATAGGTAGTAGTTAGCAATGTAACCCTATGCGAGTGTGTGTGAGGTAATGCTAAGTTCCCGATGTAAAGAAATCTAAAAATTTCCTGGTTTATTTTACCAAGGCCAAGGATAGTCAAGTAGGAGATTATCATAGGCCATTTTTGTTGTAAGTCCACTTGAGCCTAAATCCTAACCAAATAGGTATGAATGCTTTTGATCTGAATACTTGAGCCAAATTGACCCTTTTCTTTGTTTACACCAATTTAAGCTTCCTGTTTCCCTTAAAATGAACCTATTTTGTCCCTGGCTCTCCACCTTGGAAATTGTGCACCACAACTTAGGAAAATTAGCTAAGTTGAGGGTGGATAGGAGAAAAAGGGTATGAAGAAATTCATCTAGAAGAAATTTTAAAAAAAAGGACAGGTGTGGTAGAAACAAAATAATATAAAAGAAGAAGAACAAATGCAATGAAGGAAAAAACAAAAAGTAAAGAGAAATAAAGTGAGAAAACCGTACTCCCAATCTGAATATATCAAAATAAAAATAGAGATATAAGGGTCGAAAAAAAATTTGAAGAATAAGTGGACCTCAAAGAAAGCGTAGTGTCAAGGAGGCATAGTAACTAAATCAATCCCAAAAGGATATCATACCATTCCCAAGACTATGTTACAAGCCGAATAAAGTCCTCTAGTGACCCTTCCTCAACTATCTGAAAACATAGGAAGAGAGAATAAGGGAAAACCTATAGTATTCTATATACGCTGGTGATACTTTTTTGTAAGTGAAAGAGTCTTTTGTTATATCCTTACATAAATTGATTGATCCACACTAAGAGTGAAAGGGATTTCTTTGACATTGAGCACATATGAGTTATGTTGCTAGGTTGATAGATTGTTTGGTGAAACTAATTTATGTTTATGCCTTATTGTATTTTACTAATGTAATACCATTATTGGATTTCCTCATGTTTCTTCGTGTTCTAAATCGTTATACACAATTTGAGTCCTGAAAATTTAAAACTAAGAGGGGAGTAACATGGTTGAAAATTGAGTTCAAAATCACTGCCATAGGTAGCTTAGGGTCTTCCTATTAAAGCATCGTGTCTGTATTCTGATATAGTTTTTAGTTTTTTTTCCTTGAGGGCACGCAAAAGTCTAACTTGAGGGTGTTGATGTGTCATGAAAGCATAGAACTTTCAATGCTTAAAACCATGAGCTTATGAATGTACTTAGGTATTTTTAGTGGATAAGATGGACTTTCGTATTTATTGCAGTCAAAACGGGTCTACTAGAGTGCTAAGATAAAAATGAAAGAAAAAGACCCAAAAGGACCAAAAGTTACAGCAAGAAGTGTGACAAGAATCATTAGGGTTAGTGCAAAGCAGGTAGTGATATGTTTTTTGGGTGTGTAAATCCAACCCACAAGATATGTGAATGACCTTTGGGTATGTGGAAGGGTAGAAATAATCGCCAGCATGGCCAGGCTAATTTTTCAGCAGCCCCAGTCGGCCTCTCTACTCCGCGAGGCGCCACCTCCAATGCTACCCAGTGGATAGTGTCAGAACTGAATTTATGCCCTCTAGACTTGATATGATCAAAAACATTCTTCTAATGTGGTTACGGGTACATTACAAGTCGTCCATATTCATGTTTTTGTGTTGTTAGACCCTAGAACTTCACTTTCTTTTATGACTCCTTAAATAGCTATAGACTTTGGTGTCGTTCCTAGCATAATAGTAGAGACTTTCTCAATTTTTACCCTAGTAGCTAATTCTATCATAGTCAGATGGGTATAAAGAAATTGCTCTGTCCCAGTATCTCAGAAAGTTACTTCAGTTAATCTTGTGGATAATTCTTGATGCCATTCTCGCCACGGATTGTCTTCACTCGTGTTATGCATTAGTTGATTGGAGGAATAGAATTGTTTATCTCCAGTTTCCTAATGAGCCTATTATTGAATGGAGGGGTAGTACTTCATTACTTAAATATTAGTTTATTTCTTATCTTAAGGCGAGAAAGATGATATTCAAGGGATGTATTTACCATCTCATTTGAGTCAAGGACTCAAATTCTGAAATCTTTAGTCTTGAATCTGTTTTAGCAGTGAATGAGTTTCCAGAAGTGTTCCCTAAAGATCTTCCCAGAGTTCCTCCCTAAAGGGAAATTAATTTTGGAATAGATATCCTTCCAGATACCCAACCTATCTCTATTCTACCTTACAAAATGGCTCCAGTTGAGCTTAAGAAATTAAAGGAATATTTGTATGACCTCTTAGATAAGGATTTCATTAGACCTAGTCTTTCCCCTTGGGGTGTTGCATTTCTTTTTGTATGCAAGACAAATAGTTCCCTCAGAATATGCATTGACTATTGTCAATTGAACAAAGCCATAATCAAGAATAAGTATCCTCTCTCCAAAATTTATGACTTGACATAATCAAGAATAACTCTTTTAGCTTGACAAGGCTAGGATCCTTATCCTACATTTCTTTCACCTCAGAAACTAGAGATGATTCTGAACTACTCTAAATACATACACCGCCCTCTGAAGAGTAGACTAAGCAAAAGCCTAGTCTGGCAAGCTGGTGGACTTCTTAGATTAACTTCTTCTTACCATCATCAATATGAGAAATACTACCCATGGACAGTTTACTGAGAGCGTTAGCCACTACGTTGGCCTTACCCAAATGATAGAGGACACTCATGTCATAATCTTTTAAGAGCTCTAACGACCTTCTCTGAAGAAGATTGAGATCTTTTGAAGAAAAGACATACTGAAGGCTCTTATGATCTGTGAAGACATCCACATGAACTCTGTAGAGATAATGCCTCCAAATCTTTAAGGCAAATACTATGGCTGCTAATTTAAGATCATGAGTAGGATAATTCTTCTAATGGGGTTTAAGCTGTCTGGCGGCATAGGCTATGACCTTACCATGCTACATGAAGACACAACCTAAACCCACTCTGGATGCATCACAATATACTACAAAACCATCTGAACCGTCTGGTAATGCTAGAACTGGAGCTGAGGTGAGTCGAGTCTTTAATTCTTGAAAACTCTTCTCGCATGAATCTGACCACTGAAACTTGACCTTCTTCTGAGTCAATCTGGACATAGAAGATACAATAGAAGAAAATCCATCAACAACCCTGTGTAATAGCCATCCAAACCCAAGAAACTCCTAATATCTAATGGAGAAATAGGGCAAGGCTAATT
Organism: Capsicum annuum; assembly: GCF_002878395.1. NCBI lineage: Eukaryota > Viridiplantae > Streptophyta > Magnoliopsida > Solanales > Solanaceae > Capsicum > Capsicum annuum. The sequence goes on from NC_061113.1 coordinate 177,795,477, forward strand.
TCTTACTGCTTTGATCTTTTGAGGATCTAATCTAATGCCAATACTAGAAATAATATGGCCAAGGAATGCTACTAATCTTAGCCAAAATTCACACTTACTAAATTTTGTGAATAACTGATAATTTCTGAGAATCTAGAGTACTATTCTGATATAGTTTGCATGATCTCACTCAATGCAGGAATATACCAGAATATCATCTATGAAGACTATGACGAACATATCCAAGTACTACTTGAACATGCGGTTCATCAAGTGCATGAAAGCTGCTGGGGTATTGGTAAGACCAAATGACATAACTAGAAATTTGAAAAGACTATACCGTGTATGGAAAGCTGTCTTCGAGATGTCACATTCTCTAAATCTGAGCTGATGATAGCCGAATCTAAGGTCTATCGTAGAGAAATAACTGGCACCCTAAAGTTGGTCAAATAATTCATTGATTCTGGGAAGAGGATACTGTTCTTGACCATATATTTATTAAGTTGAAGGTAATCTATACAAATTTTGAGTGAACCATCTTTCTTGCGCACTAATAAGACTGGTGCGCCCCACGGAGAAATGTTGGGTCTGATGAATCCCTTATCTAAGAGATCCTTTAACTGTTCTTTTAGTTCTCTAAGTTTTGCTGGAGCCATTTTGTATGGCAGAATAGAGATAGGCTGAGTGTCTAAAAGAAGATCAATATCAAAGTCTATTTCCTTTTTGGGAGGAATTCGTAGACGATCTTTGGAAAAGATATCTAAATATTAATTCACTATTAGGACAAATTCGATACTAGGAGCCTCAGAACTGGAATCTCTAACATGAACTAGATGATAAACACATCCCTTAGATATCAATTTCCTTGCTCGAAGAGAGGAAATAAGCTGACCACTAAAAGCGGATACACCACCCTTCCACTCTATGATGGGTTCATTCGGGAACTAAAACTAAACTATTCTATTTTTGCAGTCGACTGTGGCATAGTAGGAATGAAGCCAATCTATGCTGAGAATGACATCAAAATCAGTCATCTCTAATTCGACTAAGTCTACTGAAATATCATAATCGGGTAGTTGCTGTATAGCCGCCGAGCTATGATGGTTTTTCCCACTGCGGTAAAGACTGAAAAGAGCTCTGCTAGAATTTTGAGACTGATTCTGAAATCAACTACTATATAAGGAGTAACAAAAGACAAGGAAGCTCCTGGATCTAGCAAAGCGTAAACATGCATATGAAAGGTCTGTAACATACTAGTTACTACATCAGGAGAACATTCCTAATCTTGTCTAGTCTAAAAAGCATACAGACAATTTGGGCATTGCCTGCTTGTAACACTAGAAGTGGCACCCTGCTGATTTGGGTGACCAGACTGAGCCGAGGAGCAATTCTATTATCCCTGAGGACCAGGATATTGACAGGCTCTAACTCTGGCCTAACTTGCCATAACCAAAAAAAATGCCACTACCTACTCTACACACACCCTGATGGTGCTTACAGCAAGTCTGGCAAAGAGGATAGGTGCGAGCACTGCTAACACTGCCTGGGTCTTAGATCCTAGCACTCTATCTTTGTTACCCTCTCTGAACTTAGGAACTAGAGCACTGGCTATAGAGGGAACTGGAACTAATGACTTAGGAAGAAACTGGGAACACTTTCCTCCTTCTAACTTAGGCTGAGCGAAGTTGAAACTACCTTTCTTCACTTTCTTATTCTATTTTTCCCTCTGATTAATTTTCTGCTCTTCTATATACTGAGCATGGGTCCTAAGTCTAGCTAAGGTTATGTCACTGTTCATCATGGTGGATCTTCACTCATTAACCATATTGTCATTTATCTCTTAAGAAAACGTACTTATCTTGGATCTACTATCTGCAACCACATAAGAGGCATACCTGGATAATTGAGTAAACTTAAAAGAATACTCTTTCACCGTCATATTGCCTTGCTTGAGGTTGATGAACTCTAGCACCTTAGCTTCTCTAAGCTCTTTGGGAATGAATCTGTCTAAGAAAGTAGTGACAAACTCCTCTCACTCTATAAGACCTAAATCATCTAATCTTTTAGACTTTTACTATTTAAACCAAGCACGAGCCACATCCTGCAACTGTTATGCAGCTAGCTCAGCACTTTCAACAGTAGTCACCCCCATGGCATCTGTTACTTTCTGAACTTGATCTAATAATTCCTGAGGGTATTCATCTACCTTAGGGCCGAAGAAGTTTGGAGGATTCATTCGGGTGAAGTCCCATATTCTAGCTGTTGGCCACTGGGTTGGCCGGAATAACTGTTGGCCATCATTATGAGCAGCAACTAATTGAGCAAGAGTTGTTAATGCGGTCCTGAACTCCACATGAGAAACATGATTTCCCAAAGGTTCTTCGGACTGAGGGGTTGACTGATTTTCGTTTCTTATTTTGGAGGCATGTTTTGTATAAGAAATGGAGACGGATTAGACTGAGAGACTAACTTGTGATTATACTAACAAGAACGACATGAATACTAAAAGAAGGGAAACTGTTCTGAAAACATCCCATAGCCTCTTGCACAGAAATGTGGCGCACAACATAACTGTGTAGAAGACTCTACTAGATGTGGCTTTCAGACATCCTCGGACTCTATTGAACCTAGCTTTGATAGCAAGTTTGTAACGACCTGATTTGCTGAACCAGAATGCTACACAATGCTCATTACTCCAAAGGACCACAAGCTAACCCATGACTGATATCTGTACCTGTATACTGCATAATATAACATAATTATGAGAAAACATGCACTGAAGGTCACAAGGTTTGATCATGAACATAACTGACTAACGTAACATCTATGTGAGGTAATAGAATACCCAAAACAAAATTGAAAATACTGAAGTCTTAACATGATAGTCTGTATCTAGTCTACATCTAGTTTGAAAGCCTCTACTGTCTGAACAATCTGAATAAGAAATTGATGGGACATGTTCCCAACAAACTCCAACTAATAAACTAATCAATGAGATAAATAAGAAATAATCATGTCCTCAAAGGATGAGGACTCACTTCTGACTCTGACTGCTGAAACTGGAATCTACTGCTGATCTGGAACTCGTGTCTCTGGACCTATGATGTAACATAAAAATAAAGTACCATAGCACAAATGTGTTAGTACATATGCATCAAGTAATCATAGAGGTAGGCTATATGCAAGGGTTTTCATGCATGCATAATTCTAACTGACTGTCTAACATGAATGTGAGAAGAAATATATAAATACGTAAGAGTAACTGACAATGTGATTCCGTGATTTTTTAGTCTGTATACTGATAACGTGATATGCTAGTAACTGATATGACTAACAACATGAAGGACTATATCTGAATAATGCTGATAGCATAAGTAACTATATCTGAGTATTACTGATAACGTAGGTGACTGTAGGTGACATTCCTGAATCTGATGGAACTATTTGAGTTCTGCATTGTATCTGAGTTGACTGTGTTTGAAAATCCTCAAATTTGAAGAACTATCTAAGTTCTATTACTGAGACTGATTGACTGTATCTGACAGTCCTAATTCTGTAACATGAAACTGTGGGAAGTAGTATCTAACCGACATGCCCCAAATATGATATAATGGTTGAGTTAGGGTCCAATCTATGCCCTAATTGGAAGGGGTCAATACTACGCCACTGGTAAAGCAACATGTGAGTAACCCTCATATAATAGGTAACTCTAGAGAGAACAGTGGGAACCCTCACATAATAAGTTTAGCCACCTCATCTACCCTCATCTAGCAGGCTACGATGTCTCAATCTATGCTGGCTACATAGTTCTGGAACACAAGGATTGCTTCTAGGAATCATACCCTCGTATAATAGGTAATTCCCCATCCTTGGGTATACTCGGTGCTAATTGCTACTCCCATATGAATGGACACTGAACATGATTTACTAAACTGAACTAACCATGGACTGAGTTACTGAATTTCCATGGCTAACGAAATACTACTAATATTTGAAAACTGACTAAGTCATGAGATCATGGAGATTATTCTTTTGTCAGAAGACTATATGAAGTCTAAGAGTTCATCGCTTTACTGAGAGTATCATGAAAACATGACATGGATCTAGGCACACAACTAATATTTCAGGTACAAGTACCCACAGGACTCGATAGAAGAAAATTGACATAGCATGATTTACTTGAAGACTTGACTAACATCATAATACATACTACATTCATAAGAGCATTTCATCAAACATGTAATAGGTATGAACTTGTACATACATGGGGATTTCATGATGTCATGCTAGTTAGAAAATATTCCTTCATCTAGGCATTTAATCAAACATATTACAGGCATAGTACATGTAAAGCACATTATACAACAACTAAACATCATGCTTCAATTCCAATTCCTTCATACAAGGTTTTAGTCATGAGATTTCGTAAATATTTATCTATACTAATCAACCCACATAGAATTTATCATCAAATTATGGAATAGAAATCAATTCCTCATTTATCAATATGAAAGAGAACATACAAAGCATGAAAACATGAAGAAAATCCATAACTTGTAGTTAAAAAAGGATTCTTGGACTTCATGGACGAAAGGAGTCCATGAATGAACGCTATACATACCTTAGATCGTGATTTCGTGAAGATTGATGGTGAAACCTTCTTGAATTTGAATCCCCAATAAAAACCCTAGCTTGTTCTTGAGATAAAATTGAGAAAAACTAATATGTTTTTGGTGAAGAGTGGCTGAATCATGTGTTAAAGGGATTATAAAGGGGTAAGAAGTGGACCCTTTTAATGTTGGACACGTCATTAAATTTTTAGTAAAATTTCCCGAGTTGGGCCCTTAGCGAGACGCAGTATTATCATGCTATGTCACTAGAAATTGAAAAATGAGAAATTGTATGGTGGAGCAATGCAGAGCTATCGTATTGCCACCTTGTCTACGACCTAAAAGTTTAGTGGGACACGCTAATATCACGGAGCAACACTGCAATTTTACAATTGCCATTTGAGATATCTCCGCAATGCGCTGAAGTCTCAGGTCAAACACTGTCTCACAAAAAAGGCTCTAATTCTTCGCCCGACTGTTGGATTTGGGCGAATTATATATCAATGGAAAGATTATTCAATTTCCCACAAGATAGGAAGTGAAAATTATGGAAATATCATGTGTATAAGAATGAATTTTTATTTCAAAGAAAGTTCTAACATCCTTGAGATGATTTTCAAGCTAAGAAAAAGCACGGGTATTACAGTCTGACAACCTAATAATGAAAAGCACGAGTGCAACCAATTCATCCCCTGAATGACATAAAAATCCACCACATGCGAGTCAAAAAAATCCACCAAGACTCCTTTATTACCAATAGATGCCACACACCCCTTATAGACTCTTTTAGCAATCGCAAAGTCACTTATTATTGTAGAAATAGAAGAAAAAAAGAGTCTAAAATAACCTTGGAACCGAAACCAAAATACACTACCACAAATAGGGCCACAAAAAAGAGAGGACCCCAAAACAAGTAAACCATATACACCACAAAGAAAGGAGTTTTCAACGTACCAGCATCGGCATCAAAGATGCCTCAGACTCCTGAGGAATAGTAAGAACATTGAGACAATCCCAACCACTGCCAGAGACAAAGGTAGTAGCCGATACTCTATTTTCCCCAATGAAAACCCTTTTGGGACATCATCATCACACGAGACCCAACTGACCAAACCCAAAATATTGATTTCTTTCTCCTTCGCAACAACCACGGTGTGACTAAGCATAAAATTTATAAAGAAAATGGGATGATGCGGAATGGGCCCCATTGGCCCTAGATTAGGAACCTTATGACCTAGAAGAATTTACCAATCTATAAACACCTGACTCCCAATTGAATTCAAGTAGGGAACACAAGACATAGAATAAAAGTTAGGACTCACCCAACTCTTCCTTTTTGGATCATTTACCACATACTGTTGACCTCTTTTTTTATTTAAAAGAGCGAGAACCCCTTACCTTGTCTATTTACCAACCTTACCTCATTCCTCCCTATACTAATAAGACAGGACTGGCATAATAAAGTTGTCACTATTTAGGTCAATCGATTGTTGGGATAATGAAACTCAGCATCGGTAACCTCTCCTTGATGTAAGCAAGTATTAGTATCATTTTCTGAGATAGGGCCAATAGAGATCGGTGGGACTCTACGAGAAAACCAGAAGCTACGACCCTTAGCTGGGTTTGTGCCCCATGAGTTGTTCTAGATCTATCTATGTTATCCTCAAGTAGGATAGGTGAGTTTCCACGAACTTTAGATCATTAAGAAGACATGATCTGAAGACTGAACCAAGGACAATTCAGAGAAGAGAACAAGACCTTAGACTCCATAGCTCGAAAGTAGAATAACCAAGAAAGTGAAACATTTTTAAATGCCTCGTAGCCTTATGATTATAAGTGTGGTACATGACACACCCATAAGTAAGACTCTACTTGACACGGATTTATGGACTCCCCATGACACCAAAACTTAAGGCTCTGATACCAACTTGACATGCCTCAAACCAGGGACTTATCGTAAAGAGGCAATCTGAAGCCCAACCAGGACTGAGAACCGACGCCGTTAGCCAACCCAACCACCAAATGGATTCCTTGAGTCGGCAGAAGTCCAAACAAATAACAAGATAGTGTATCTAATCATGTGGTGACTCTAGGATAAGACTATATTTGAGACTAACCCAACCAAGTCCCACAACACAAATACCAACCCAAACTAATAGGGAAACCATAAGCCAATACCATGATAATAAGACAATGTATGTATATATATATGAAACATAACCAATACATGCCATACCCAAGTCCATAGTTATCCATACAAAGACTCTAGACTAATCAAAGAGTACCTAGTCAAGACATGCCCCCAACCATAGCCAAAAACCAAAGTCTATGAAAGACAAAAAATATGTAAAGTAACCCATGACATGAAATAGATGCCTTTCAAACTATGGAAGCTCACCACTTCAATCCAACATTGACTATCCCTGAATCCAATCACTAAGCCGGAGAAGCAGAATGGTCGGTCCTTGCATAGCTTGGGTATACGGCTATACGAAGATAGGTTAATGGGTGAACACTAGCATGCACTCATGGTATGGATAAAATAATACCATTTACAAATCCAAGTAAAACCATCCATAATGCATACAACCCTATATTTAGATATATGACCATGCTGGGAAAGAGAATCGGGTTTAGCATGCCTTTAAAACCTTTACCTGGGTTGTGTATCTTAGCCGTCCTAAACCACCAACGGGATATATTGGCTCAGCTCTCCCTACAGAAAGGACCCTAGTATGTGTAGCTGTACGACCAGAGAAGAAAACCTGGGATGACTAGTACATCCCCCAAATATAAAGTGTGGCATTTTGCATACGGTCACAAAGACCAAACCTCACATTGGCAAATATGAGTTTCCAGTTGTTCCCCCCTCCCTGTGACCTCCACCTACAACATTATTGCTACACCATTATTTCCCAATTAAAACCATTACTATACAACCAACCAATCCATTAACTATCTATTAATCAAGGCCATTAGTAGTGGTATCATCATACCAACTATACTTGAAAGTACTATCCATAGCCAACCAATATGGTTTAAGGGACTTCCGAGTACCCTTCTATTTACCATAGTAAACCATTTGGGGATTTTATGTACCCCACAAGCATAACCAATTTTAAGCCATAATGGCTTTACCATTTAATCCTTCAAAACTATGTACACCATTTATACTATTTAAAAGCATTTCCAAACCATTTTAGACCATGCAAAACATTTAAAGCATTTATATTATTTAAACTATACAAAACCATCCAAATTTATTTAGGGTTCATTACCAAACCAAACCATGCAACAATAGAGTGGAAACGTTCTTTTAGGCATTTTATCAAACATGTTAAGGGCATACCTTTACCAAGACCATAACCAATGTATAAACCACCATAATTAGGGTTAATCAAGACCCATTTGTTAAACCATAACTAACAAGTACCGACATATGCAAAGCTTACCAAAAACATGTCAAAATATAGTTTAAACCAATACCAAACCATATGCATCAAGACCCTCAACATATATTTTGAAAACCACTATTCATGATTCATAAATCAATGGTTAAAACACAATACACATGCCTTTAGTTGAAACTAACAATGAGGGAAGGAGTACATGCCTAATACAAGAAGATTTTAAAGAGCAACATGACTCTTGAGCCCCTTTAAAGAACATTGAGAAAGCCTAGCCTCCAATTTTCAAGAGTAAGTTTGAGAGAGTATTTGGAGTGTTTCTATACTTTAATAAGCATTATGAGAGGCCACCAAGGGTTATATAATGTAAGAACATAAGGGATTTGAAGTAGGAAATGTCTGGAAAACCCTAGACTTAAAATTAAAACAAACTACATCCTGGGGTACGAGCCACTTATATTATTTGTATCTTATTGTATGAATAGTACCCCCAACTCTTACCCAAGACCTCTTCAAGACCGTACCTATTGATTTCTATATGACTCGCACCTCCTTAACTCGTACCTACGAGTACAAGTGGTACACTCAATCGTACCCACCACCTGTTCCATAGGCAGACTCCACAAGGCAACTCAATAAAGAACTATATGACTTGCCTTGCACCACTCATATGTTCCTATACAACTCATACCTAGATGACTCATATCTTGGGTAGTAGCTACCCTAAACATACTTCCTAGTGTATCAGTGAACCACCAAGCCATCTCATATGTCGTATGCAAGGGTATGATTGTACCAAGTCCAGTAAGTCCAAAACTAAGGAAATTTTGCAAGGGTCAAAGACTTGGGGTGTTTTAGGTTATTACAACATCGACTATTAAAAGGAATTTTGTTCGTGAAAGTAAATAGTCAAGAAGTACCCAAATTCTTGAACACGTGATGATACTGGTCCTACATGACATACTTAGTCTCCCAGAGAGCCTCTTTGATAAGATAGTTTCTCCACTAAACCTTTACCACTAGAATTTTTCTAGAACACAACTATCTAATATCTATAGCTAAAGTAGCGACTGGATCCTCCATGAAAGTAAACCTATTCTCCCACTAAAATGAGTCGCACTAGAACACGTAAGACTCATCCAAAATATAACGTCAAAACATCAACACATTGAAATAGGGTTAGTGAAAGAAAATGTTAGAGGCAATGCCAACTCATACGCTATATCCTCAACCTTTTGTAGCATCTCGAGTAGCCCAATATACCAGGGTCTAAGCTTGACCCTCCTTCCAAACCTCATCATGCAAATTATGGTTGCACTTAAATAAAGACATAATCACTAACTTTAAAATCTACAAATTGAAGCCTGCATTCGGAGTAACTATTTTTCCTACTCGATACCCATAACCTATCTTGAATTATTCAAACCCTATCAACTAAATTCCAAAGAAAGTCTATACCTTGAGGCTTGGCCTCAAAAGCATTAAACTATCCTATCAAAAATCTGCACCACCTAACCTTGAATGGTGCCATTGGGATACTTAAATAGTCACTATTATTATACAAAAACTCCATATACTAAAGAACTCAATCTCACTGACCTTCAAAATCAATAACATAGGTCTGTGCCATATCCTCCAAGACCTAAATAGTTCACTCAAACTTGCCATCAATTTAAGAGTGAAATGTTGTACTATGATCAACCTAGGAACCCAACTCCTCCTAAAAATCCCTCCAAAAGCTAAAGGTAAACTAAGAACCTCAATTAGAGATAATAAACACTTGCACCCATGCAAAATAGACTATCTCACAAACATAAATTTGAGCCAACCTATCTGCATTGTAGGATATCTAAGCTAATAGAAAATAAGCAGATTTGCTCATTCAATCAATAATGACCAAAAATACGTTTAGAACCTTGATAAGTGTGCAATAAACCAAGAGAAAAGATATATATACACCATTAAAGTTGTCATAGATTTTCAAAAAGACACTTAAAATTTGTGGGTGTCCCATTCCCCACAAAACTAGTTAACACTACTAAAATTAACCCCTTTTGACTCATTTTCATCCTATTTATTTTAACACACAAAAGGAGGCGCGTGAGGAAAAAATTCATTGCACCAGCAAATTGAAAAATGCCATGTGTAATAAAAAATGATTTCAACAGTTTTCTTTTAGTATTTTACTATTTTTTTCTTCCTATTCTATTTTTTCTTTTGTTTCTCCTATTTCTTCCTTTCTTCTTCATTAATCGAGTCTTATTTTTTTCCTTCCACTTCTTCTCCATTAATGGGATGATGGTGCATAGTATCATGGTTGATGTTTATATTTTGATAAAAATGATAAAGAAATTTAAAAAAAAAAGATAAAAAGGAGATGGTATGTTAGCCACTATTTTTTTGGAGAGAAGGCATTTTTTGATGATAAAAAAATTATTGGAATTTCTAAGGATAACTGAATTATAAGGGTGAAAAAAATCAATGTTAAAGTGAGCTAAAAATTTAACAAAATTTTAGTAAAAGAAATCATAAATAATTATAAAAATCATAGATTTTCGTATGAAACTAGAGGTTAAAAAATATCTAATCAAATAAATTTAAAAAATTATGATCAATTTAAATTTCTAAACCTACTACAATTATAATACCAAAAAAAAAGATGAAGTGATTATTATTTTCAAGTTTAACTACTGATTATGGAAGCTTTGGACATTGGAAGGAGAAGAGATTAATTAAAAAAAGAAAGAAAAAGAATCTGGAGATAGAAAGATAGTCAAAAAATAAAAGAGAGAAAAAACAAAAAAGATAAAAATAAAAATGTATTTGTAAATAAATTAACACTTGTCAATCAATGATTGTCACGTGTTTATCACCTATTTTTTTAGAAATTGGGATTGATTCCAAAAAGATGTATTAATATCATTTCAAAATTGTTTAAGGGGTAATAGGTTGCCCGCAAACTTTAAGTGTCTTTTTAAAATTCGGGACAACTTCATTAGTGTTTTTATATCTTTTATCATAAACCAATAATGAAATCCATACTAATCTTCTCCTACTTCCATTTAGGAATGGGTAGCCTTTGAAGCAAACCACCAGGTTTTAGGAGCTCAAACTTATCCTACTAAAAACACAAATATTGGGATACGAATTTCGTGCTATCTCTCTTTATCCTACACCACCAATAATGTTGCCTCAAATATCTATAAATCTTAGATGTTCCAAGATGAATTGAGTATCTAAAACTATGATCCTCTTATGATATAAATTGAATTGCATCACTGATGTGCCATGAACTTATGACACTTTCACTACTTAAATCTATAAAGATTTGCAAGTACAATGGTGATTTTATATGGATATGATGTGTTTTTGGGTATGTGCTAGTCAAATAGGTATGGAGAAGGAAAGCACTGAATTTTTAGACTTAAGGGATTTAGACGACCCATTCCACGATCATGGGATTTAACCATAATCATACCATTCCATCATGGATAAATTTCAAGGAATGACTCTTTGGAAATAAGTAGATAAAAGCTTCCCACAATTATGGCTTGATGTCATAATTGTATAATTTCATCATGGGAAGAAGACGTGGAAATAAGGTTATAGCTGTTAAGTAAAGGAGATCAAACAAGTTCCTTTTATAATAGTAAATCAAAGTCATGATCGCACCAAGGGTTCATGGAGAAAGGTTTAGGTTTCAATTAAGCAGGATTTAAAGTGCAATAGGATCAGACGATTACATTGCACAACGGTACCTGGAAGGTATGAGGTCATACTGAGGGTCACAACTGCATCTTTTCAAAGATGACAAAGTCCAGTATTGACCTTCTAGTACCAAGGGCGATCATGTGATGTAACCATAATCGTACCTTTCTTTTATCTGAAGTAACAAACATACTAAATCATTTAATATTTAGGATAGGTTTTATTTTGTCTATAAAGACTCTTATTCGGTCATTTGTATCAATTTACATTCTATTACATTATTGTAAGTTCTATGTCACATACTTGGTCTTGGAATTACATACATTGATTTCTACAGCTTTAATTCAAAATGAGATTTGGGAGTTTTTCACCATATTATTATAAGTTAATGACTATGATTTCTTATCAGAATTCTTCTTGTGTTCTTTTAATTATGAGTAGCTAAATGCCATAAATATAGTTGAAGGAACCATGATGAATTAACCAAGCAGTCTAGGTGTGTGGTAATTAGAGTTCAGTGTGCGTGGATGCATTGGTATTTTCTTCATAACATTTGCTTCCTAATGAGTACACTATGTTACACCTTGCTTGAATTCCAAACTTTCTAAAGAGAGAAGTAGAGATTAGGAAACAAAATGACAACAAAGATTAAGAGCTATCAACCTTCATCTAATAACTTGAGCCTAAGTGAAGAGAGTTAATCTGAGATCACATGCAAGGGTTAGAAGTGGAACACTCAAAGACCGAGTGAAGAGTGATATTCATATAATCAAGGTCAAGAGACGTTTAGATGAATCTAGCTTGTTAGATATTGCATGAAATGCATCAAAATAGATTGCTAGCACGTATAGCCTATATAGTTATAAATTCATGGGTAACACAGTCCTAGAGCCTTTTATGATTTAATTACAACTCTAAATAAATCAAAAACTATTACTTTTGATATACTGATTCACAAAATCCCCTATTTTTTTTACTTATATAGTGATTACTAAGATAAAACTTGGTAGAGATTTTGACCTATTCCCTATGGGATTGACCCCAACTTTAGGTAGGTTCAACATTTGATAGCAACCACTTTATACATAATTGTGAGGTGTAATTTGGGTGGCATCAATTGTCAACTATCAAAACTCAAATACATCCCTGGAATATCAACACACCCTCTAAATCTAGGGTGGCCTTTCTAGCCTTTCTCCTTAACACTAGATATTGAATGCCACACCAATGACTATCCTTAAACTGTCATTCTCAAATATTCTCAATCATTGTAGACTTTTCCTCAACACTAGCTTGAATCCTCCTTGGGTTAGAAATATTAGGCTGAGCTAACCTATTGTCTAAGGACTAGATGTCCAAGACCAATGACTGCTCAAAAACTGAAAAAAAACATAAAAATCTTCATGCTTACTGTAAGCTATCTTAACGCATCCATTGCACATTTGCCTTGCCTAGAAGGTACAACATAGAAATATCATAGTTCTTTAGAAACTCTAGCCACCTATGCTACCTTAAATTAAGCTCTCCCAGGCTAAGAATATATTGTAGGCTATGATCGTCGGTGAATAAAGTTGTATAGTAGATTATGTTTACTCCTTAAAAATCTCTTTGTTCAAGTTATCCATAGATTTGGTCATCACTAACATGATGTAAACTATTATTTTTTCTTTTTTTCTGATTTTGCTTGTGTACAATTATTTTATGTTAAGGCAGAATTCAAGCATCCCTTTTTAGTTCATCATACTGAAAAGGCACTTGAACGATATAAGATGTGAGAAGTTTTTCTCTTTGTAAGTTATTTGCGTCTTTAAGCTCTAAACTATTAAGGAAAGGAAATTGTCTGTCCCTCTCTCTCTTTTAATATATCATTACTGGTCTTAAAATAGAATTAACTTGATGTGTGATTTGATAATCTTATAGCCCAACTTCATCTCTCAATAACTTCCCAGTCTTATTTAATGTGTGATAAGGATTTTTGGCTTTAGTTAAAAGAGGTATTCCTTTTAATTAATGAATCATCTAGAGAACATTAGCAAAATTATAATTTGTACAATTCCAGTCTAAGCTGACAGAACTCTTGTTCTATTTCAAAAGAATCAAAAATATATTATTAAAGGTGTTAAGCTCATTTGAGTTTTTGCTTCATATTAAGATATATCTCTCATTGCATAGTAACTCAAGTTTGGTTTTCATTCACAATGTCCCGGGATTGCACGTCCCTATCCTTCTCTTTTAACAATATCTTCACCTTTTCAACCCAAACTTAGTGTGTTGTCTTAAACTTAGTATGTTGTCTTTCCTTTTGCATAAAATTTGTGCCTATGTTCATACTATTAAACATTTAGTCTTTGATTTATTTCCTTACTCTAAATGATCTTCAAAATATTATGAATAATTTCATTGGCTATGATACATTACATTCTTTATTATCCTTGTTTTCCCTATTTTTGATCAGACGCTAATTGATCATTTCATCTTTGCTTGCATGAAATCCCTCGATTGAGTCCATTGGACTCTTCCTTGCATCTTCTAAGGGACTAAGTCCCAAACATTTGTCAAGGCCCCAAGATAAAGTCTAAGAGAACCGATCTTCAGTGATATATAGTGGTATATGTAATATATATATATATGGTATACAGGTTATGGAAGACAAAATACATGTTTAAGGGAGGTTAAATTGAGTACACAAGTTTATACACTGATATACAATGTATTCATAGAAAATGCTTGGAGAAAGGTTGTTAATATACATTAGTTATATGCAGTAGAAAAAGGATTGAAAAGTCCATAAATGGGAAAGCCCAAATCATTTAGATTCCAGAAGGCCAAAAGAGGCAGACTCCAATAGGACAAAAGGGGACTAACTTATATTTTCTCCATTATTTGTAATTTGTTGCAATTATTTGTTTGAATGACTATTTTAGTATGTTTTATACTTGTATTTTCTTTCACAAATTTTGTTATTATTATTGTTGTCACATAGTATAATAATTTGAACTTCTTAAAATGAGCTCTTGGTATTCACCGTGTAATAAATCATTGAACTAAGCTTTTATGTACAAAGTCTACAAGAATGGCATTCACTTTTTCATGTGGCTGGTAGTTCATTTGAGTTAATGCAACATCCTTTCAAAAATTAACTTTCATCAAAAACTCAGAACTGTTTTCTGTAAATTAGTTGAAAACTCTTCTTGATTTAGTTTCTCTTTGAAAAATCTTACTTCTTCTGAAAATTACATTGTAACTACTTTTTTTTGGAAATATTAAGTGTCCCCTAGTATGCATGACCCCATTTTTTGTCATATTTAGATGAACAAAAATCAAAAGAATATAATATTTGACTTATTATCACTCTCTGATATAAATTAAGAGTGTTTGGCATATACATAAATATATAGATCTCTGATATGACTACATACCTAAATGACTGGTACTCGATTCACATACTTTGGCAAATTTTGGAAAAAACTAACTATGCTACCCAAATTTTGAGGTATTATTTATTCTTTTCTTAGATGTAGTTACAATGCTAAAACTCAACCCTTAACTTGGAGATTAAATAATTTTATTTCTATAATAGTTATATTCCGACATGATTGGTTGCATTTTGGAAATTAAAAATTTGATGAAAGTAAATATTAATGATTGAAGAGGTTGAATGTCACAATACAAAATATCAAGTCATGATGACACCTACTATAACCCATCAATAGGTAAGTCAAAACTATAGCGTAGGATGATAAGTAATGGGATAACGGGCGAAATATAGAAGAACAAGATAAAAATAATAAATAAAATGACTAATAGAGAAAGTAGATGAAGCATGCACACAAATTTCTAGGGAAAGAACTAAATATACAAAATGAATTCCTAAGACCAGGTATAATAGGTATAAAGAGTACTAGACAAGTGCAATATATACAAAATAGTCTCTAAAAGGTGCAAAATAAGACTAATCACATAATTGGGGGAGATAGATTGGCTCTAGATGCTAAAATCTCACCCTAATTTCCAATTAAAAGCTCCACACGAAGGTGCAGTCAACGACGATAACTCATAAGTACATAGTGATTACTAAAATATACGGTACTCAGTAGGCATCATAAGCCGATTGAGCTTAAATAAGGTTAAAGCATAGTAAAATATGAATATACACTAAAGAAAAGAAAAAAAGTGTAAAAAGTGAATAACAGGCTAAAGCTAAAAAATCACGAGAATCATAAGTAAATAGCTAGAAAATAATAAATAAGCACTTTACTATAACTTAACTAGACTCCCATAAGTCTTGAAGGTACACAAAATAATAGACAGACTTAGTCGATCCCCCATAAGCACGGTGGATGCAAACAACAAGTAATACAAACATAAACCATAAGCAATGATAAGTAATGTGAAGGAATGCCATGATATCTAAGCTCAGTTCAGTTGTAGTTGCATTCTTAAGGGGGGGGGGGGGGGGGCAGCACTTAGAATTTTCATTAGTTGTTAACGTTTTAGTCATTTTCAAGATCCCTAGACTTTCTGGATTTTAATTTTTGTCTTCTCAACCTTGAGATATTAGTTTTTAAGTTGATTCATGTTTGGGGTTGCAAAGGGTATGTCTCGGGTGAGTTTTGGGATTTTCAAATAGATGTAGGGGCATGTTTAAGAAATAAAAATAGTTCACCCACCGAGATAGGCCTACATCGTAAGGGCTAGTCCATCGGGATAGGGCCCGTGTAGTAAGAGTTAGAGCGCCGAGACAGGGCCCGCATCATGGGTGTGTATATTTATCTTTATTATTTAAGGGTCCTAAGGGTAGCTTGTCCTTTCACCTTAATCCAACTCATCCTTAACACGATTTTGGACTTCGAAAAGGGCATTATTTTCCCCTTTTACTCAAAATTTCTCTCAAGAAACCCTTCTCGTTCCCCAAGAACAAACTCAAGTTTTTTTGCCCATGAAATCAAGTGTTAAAGCTTCAAATCTAAGAAATCTTGAAGAATTCAATTGTTAAGGCATGTAGGGTGTTCGTCCATGGGACCCTTTCACCCATGGAGCCCAAAAACCTTTCTTTGATTAAAAGTATGAGTTTTCCTTTATTATGAAGATACATATGTTCAAGATGAGTTCAAATTCATGTTTTTCCTTAGTAGTTTGCCTCAATTCATATCCTAGTATGAATCCATGGAAATTTGGGTTATCTCATGTTTCAAGTCTCAACTTCCCATGTCATATCCAATTGAATTTCATGTCATGATATTGAATTGTAAATTTAGCCAAGTAATCATATTGTTTTCTCAAGTTTTAATACATTCTGATGTTCAAGTTCGTGCTTCTCACTTAATTGATGAAATGTTATGTTTTGGATTTTTGAACCATGTCTCTCTACTACAGTTTTAAGATTTAATATGATGTTTTATGCTTATTTAGTGATAGTAGGTTATAAACACCCGATACCTACGTGCTTACTTACATTTTAGATTTTCAAGTAATAAGCCAATTAAGCCATAAACCTTATCATTACACTCAGATATTTATGATCATAATGAGCACTATCATAAATAATGTCCAAATAAACTTAGTTCAATTCAGTACCAGTGTCATTCAATTGGGAGTAGGATTTAGCGCCAAGAGATCCAAGGGACTGGGCCTCACCCACCGGTTAGGACTGGATCCTTAGTAGTAGGAGCTAAGTTCCAGAACTACATAGACAGCATAGGATTATGACATATTAACCACTAGTTTAGGACTGACACTCTCTTAGGGGTGACCCACCAGTTTAGAACTGACTCATTAAACTTCAGGACAACAGATTAGTGGATCCACATAGACAGTGTTAGTACTCGTGGCATGGCACTGACACTCTTCCAACTAGGGTTATAAGTGAAACCCCAATTATCTTAGATTTGGGCATGTCAATTATATGATACCTCCCACAGTTTCAATCAATATGTCAGTATATCTCAGCTTAGGTTTTCTTGACCAAGTGTAAAGATTTATTAGTTATTCAGTTACATAGATTTTTGCCTTTTAGATTTCAGAATAATTCAGTAACATGTTTTTTCTTAGTCTTGCATTTTCAGATATTACCTTTTATGCATTCATGCTCAGTTATCTCATATATTTCAGTCATTTCTTATCTCACATACTAGTATATTCAAAGTACTGACTGCATACTTTTCTTTGCACTATGTTGTCTTATAACATAGGTTTGAATGCTTCGTTTTCTGACCGTTCTTAAATAGTTCAACATTACCCAGAAGTAGTGGTGGTGAGTCCTCATTCATCAAGGACATGATATGTTTTCTCAGTTATTTAAGTATTTTCTTATGTTCGGTCAGTTAGAGTTAGTTGGGGTTTGTCCTATCTACTCCTCATGATAATTAGAGGCTTTCAAACAGTCAGTCAATAAATAGTTGTTTAGTTTTTTAGTATTATCAGTTTTTATAGACAATTCAAACTTGTCTCTTACATATATTTAGTATTTATATTTTTAGTATTTTATCTGATTATCTTCCACATATGATATTTCAGTGTCATTTATTCAGTGCTCACAGTATGTACCATTTTATGGGTTAGCCTATAGTTATTTGTGACCATAAGCACCATTGTCGCGACTAGGGGGTAGCCTCGAGTCATAACAAAACTTGGTATCAAAGCCTATGTTTTTAAAGTATCCTAGGGACTCTAAAATCCTTATTTTGTAGAGTCTTATGCATAGGTGTGAAGTGTGCCACACTTATAGGCAAGAGGCTATGAGATATTTTAGGAAAGTCTCCCTTTTTCCAATGTTCATGTCGGACAAAGAAGCATAAGCTCTATTTAATTCCTACTTCTAATTCATCCTTCATTCTGGTTACAGACAATGCCTCCTAGGAAAAACAACGAAAGAAGGAACAAGGATCAGTCTGTACCCTTAAGATCACCTAAATGAGCATATCATGCCTAATTCAGGAAATATTTAACTACCTTAGCCTATTTTGTAGCTGCTCAGAACAACCAGTAGGTTGTTACCCCAGCCAATCCAGTGGCAAATACAGGTATAGTTAAGATTCGGGATTTTAGTCAGATAAATCCCCTTTTATTTTTAGGATCTATGTTGTTGGAGGATCCATAGGATTTTTTGAACAAGGTATAGAAAGTGACAGATATCATAGGTGTCACTTTGAGTGAGAGTGCAGAGTTGGTTGCATATCAATTGAAGGATGTAGGTCACGCCTTATTTAAGCAGCGAAAGGAGGATTGAGGTGTTAATGCAGGGCCTATAGAGAGGGATAAGTTCGCCATAACTTTATTAGACAATTTCTTTTCCATAGAGTTGAGGGAAGCTAAGATTTAAGAGTTCATCAACTTGAAGCAGGGTAATATAAGCATGAAGGATTACTCGCTCAAATTTACCCATTTGGCGAGGTATGCTCCTACTATTGTGGAAAATAATAGGTCCTGAATGAGTAAGTTTGTATTTAGTATAGTTAATAGTATGGTTAAGAAGTATAGGACCGCTATGTTTATTAACTAGATGGACCTATCCAGACTTATGGTTCACACTTAGCAGATTAAAGAAAGGAAGCTTAAGGAAAAATAGAAAGAAATAAGAGGGCTAGAATAGGTAGTTTCAACTTCTCTCAGCCAAGGTCAGAAGGAGGCAATCATTCTTAGTTCTGTTGAACTTTTCATCCCCATCTCCATCGTCAGCTAGTGCACCAGTGCCTAAGTTTAGGTAGATAATTTAGATAGAGTGCCAGGATCTCAGTCCCAGGTTAGTGTGAATAGTGGTCACACTAATTTGCTTTGCCAAAAATGTGGTAGAAATCATTAGGGTGAGTGTAAGGCTAGTAGTGATGTGTGTTTTGGATGTGGCAAGCCAGACCACAAGATCTGAGAGTGCTCAGTGATTGCTCAAAAGGGAAAGAATTTATGCTGACAAGGCCAGTCCAATTTTTCATTAGCTCCAGTAGGTCTCTCGACTCAATAGGGTGCCACATCAGTGCCACTAGTGGGTCGCATCGTAATAGATTGTATTCTCTCTAGACTTGTTATGATCAAAAAAGTTCTTCTGATATGGTAATGGGTAAGTTACAAGTGTTCTATCTTTATGTTTATGCATTGCTAGATCCCGAATCTTATTTTCCTTTATGACTCCTTCATAGCTGTAGATTTCAGTGTTAGTCCAAAAATATTAGTAGAGCCTTTCTCAGTGTCTACCCCAGTGGGTAAATCTATTATAGTCAGATGGGTATACAGAAATTACCTTGTAATGGTATCCCAAAAAGTTACTTTACTTGACCTCATAGAGTTAGAGATGATGGATTTTGATATCATTTTTGGCATGTATTGGCTCCACTCATACTATTCCTCTATTGATTATAGAAATAGAGTTATTTAGTTTCAGTATCCCAATGAACTAGTCATTAAATAGAGGGATAGTACTTCAGTACATAGGGGTCAGATTATTTCATATCTTAAAGCCAGAAAGATGATATCTAAAGGGTGTGTTTACCATCTTATCTGAGTCAAAGACTAAAATTCAGAGACCCTAAGTCTTGAGACAACTCCAATAGTAAGTGAATTTTTAGATATGTTCCCTCAAGATCTTCTCGGAGTTCCTCCCGAGAGGGAAATTAACTTTGGAATAGATATCCTTTCAGATACCCAACCTCTCTATATTCCACCCCACAGAATGGCTCCAGCTTAGCTTAAGGAATTGAACAAACAATTAAAAGGTCTCTTAGATAAGGGTTTCATTAGGCCTAGTCTCCATGGGGCACTCCAACCCTGTTCGTGTGTAAGAAAGAAGGTTCTCTTAGAATGTGCATCGATTACCATCAGCTAAACAAAGTTACCATCAAGAATAAGTACCCACTCCCTAGAATTAATAACTTATTCAATCAACTTCAGGGTGCCAGTTATTGCTCTAAGATAGAAATCATATCCGTCTATCATCAGCTTAGAGTCAGAGAATATGACATTTCAAAGATAGCTTTCAGAATTCGCTATGGTCCCTTTGAATTTTTAGTTATGTCTTTTGGACTAATGAATGCTCCTATATCTTTCATGGACTTGATGAACAGGGTGTTCAAGAGTACTTAGTCATGTTCAATATAGTCTTCATTGATGATATCCTTATTTATTCCCATAGTGAGAATGATTATGCAAACCATTTGAGAATTGTATTACAGACCCTCAGAGCTTATTAGTTGTTCGTTAAATTTAGTAAGTGTAAATTTTGGCTGAGATCAGTAGCTTTATTTGGCTATATTATTTTTGGTGATGCCATTTGAGTTGATACTCAAAAGACTAAAGCAGTGAGAAATTGGCCTAGACATATCTCTCCATTAGATATCAAGAGTTTCTTGGATTTGGCTAGCTATTATAGATAGTTTTTTGAAGGGTTTTATTCTATTGCATACCCCATGTCTCAATTGACTCAGAAAAAAGTCAAATTTCAGTAGTCGGATTCTTGCAAGAACGGTTTTCAGGAGTTGAAGCCTAGACTCACTTCTACATAGTTTTGACTCGGCCAAATGGCACAGATGGGTTTACTGTATACTATAATGTTTCCAGATTTGGTCTTGGTTTTTTATTGATATTGAGAGGTAAAGTCATAGCATATACCTCTAAACATCTTAACCTCGTGAAAAGAACTATCCTACCCATGATCTTAAGTTGGCATCTGTTGTTTTCCTTGAAAATTTGAAGGCACTATCTTTATGGGGTTCATGTTGATGTGTTCACTAACCATAAGAGTTTAATTCGAGGAGAAATGTTCCTAAGGGAGAGATATTGTAATACCCCATAAGATCCTTAGCTCAATTTACTTGTAGTTTCATGCTTAAGGGGGGTCCAAGACTTAGAATTTTCACTAAGTATTAGGACTTGGTCATTTTCAAGAACCCTAGACTTTACATATTTTTATTTTGGTCTTCCAAACATCAAGATATTAGTTTTTGAGTTGATTCATGTTTGGGGTTGTTAAATTATGTCTCGGGAGAGTTTTGGGATTTTCAGACTAAAACACCTTGGTTTCTGGACCATAGAAAATTTCCTAGAATTCTGATGTCTGGACCAAATATGACTCATGGGTATGAGCCATATGTTGTGGTAGGGATGGTATGGTCCAGCCGTATACTACCAGTGTTGGTTGGTGGGATGGATTTTGGTTACTGGAATGGATACGACTTAGGGATATTATTCGTATTGGTGGTCACAGATCATTTGATTCCTTAACTTAATCTTAGACATAGTTACGTTGGTTTGACCTGAGTATGAGTATCTTACCATGAGCTGTAATCCAGGGTACAAGTCGTACCCAAGACTCATATAATAGACAATGCCTAAATCTTTCTTAGGTTTAAAGTTGTCAGGGCTACGGGTGAAGGGTATAGATCGTATGCTTTGGATACGACTTGGTTGGATGAGTCATATCTTGGGAAATTTTTGATCCAAAGGTGGAGGCTAGGGTACGAGTGGAGGGTGCCACTAATATTGGAAAGGTATAACTCGTGAGGATCAGTCGTAACCCTGTGATGGGATTTTTGTGCAATTTAAGTGGGGATATTCTAGACATTTCCCAACTTATTCTAATAAGGTCCCATGACTTCTAACCTACTTGGAAGGTTATTTAACCTATAATTCCTATCATTAACACTTAGAAACTCTTTTCAACACTCCATAATTCTCTCAAAATCTTTTGGGCAAGGGATGCTAGGGTTTTAACAGAGGATTGGTTTAGGGCTTGTCTCGGTGATTTCTTTCCATTATCATGTTGGTTTAAGGAATGTTCTCTTCCCTCATTGTTAATTTTATCTGAAGGCATGGTTTTTATGAATGTTTTCATAACTTCATAGATTGTATGATTTTGGTTTACAAATATGAATTAGGGTTTTTGATATTAAATGGTTGGTTATTGTTTCACATGTTTTTAATAATGCTTTTATATACATTAATGGTTGTTTTGGATAAATGTATTGCATGGGAATGGTTTAAAGGGTAATTGGGATTGGTTTTAGTCATCTTATTGCCCCAATGTGTTTAACAAAATGCTTATAAAGATATGTTCATTGCATTGACTACTTTTAATGGAACTCTTGCTTGTTTTAAACTTGGTAAAGGAATTATGCATGGTTTAAATAGTTTGGAAAGGTAAATTACTAAATGGTTATGTTTATGGGGTACATTGAATCCCCCAAGTTTTTTAATATGGTAAATAGAAGGGCACTTGAAAGTCCTCTTAAACCTATATATGGTTGGCTATGGATAATACTTGTAAGTAAGGATTGGTATGACAAAATCAATTTTAATGTCCTTGGTTAATAAATGGATAATGGTGTGGTTATTTGGAAATTGGTTTTAAGTAGGAAATAATGGTGGGTTGTGTGGTAAAGCCATGGAATGTGGAGGTCCCGAGGGGACCAAAACTGGAAACTCAAATTTGTCGATATAAGGTTGGTGTTGGTGATCGTGTGCATTATGTCAAACTATATTTGGGGTATGTACTAGTCATCCTAGGTTTTCATCCCTGGGCATGCAGCTACACGTACTGGGGCCTTTTCAGCAGGGGAAGCTAAGCCCATATATCCTGTGAATAGTTTAGGACGGCAAGGCTACACAGCCCAGGTAAAGGTTTTAAAGGCATGCTAAACCTGATCCCTTTTCCCAAAATGGGCATATATGTGTATGGTTGTGTGCATATGTATGGTGTTACTTGGTTTTATAAATGGCATTAGTTTATCCTTATCTTATGATCATGCTAGCATTTACCCACTAACCCGTCTACTAGCGGCTATATACCCATTCCATGCAGGAACAAGCCGTTCTACTCCTCCTACATAGTGATTGACTCGGGGAAAGCATTTGGACTGAAGTGGTGAGCTTCCATCCTTTCGAAAAGAACTATTTCATGTTATGTATATTTCTAGATAGTTTGGTTTATTTTTTGATATTGGTTTTGGCTATGGTTGGGAGCATGTCCCAACTAAATTTTATTACTCTTTTGGTTAAATGCTTTGTGGTACTTTTATGGGTTGGAATGGGCGGGATCGGTATTGGTGTTAGCCTTGGCATTGGAATAAGATGGAAGTCTAGCACCATCGGACATAATTCCTCGCTATTCTATCATATGTGATTTTGGGATTAATTAAATAATGTTTTGAAACATATTTAGTTATGGCATGGTTTACGGCCTTTGGTATGGTTTGGTATGGTTGGATTGTTGGTATGGCATGGTTGAACTTGGGTGGGTCGGTCACGGTTGTGATCCTATCTTAGAGTCTTTAGGTGAGATGTGACATGATCTTGTTATATACTCAAAATTCAGCCAACTCAGTGCAAGCAGCTGGAGGTTAGGTTGGGGAACGTGGGTGTTCTCGGTTGGCCATAAGGGTTGGCAATTTATGAAGATGGGTCCTCCCATTTTTTATAGAGTGAAGGTGGAAGAGGATCATAACACCCCAAAAAATTGGTCCCGGAGCATCACACAATGCTTGAGCCTACGAGTAGCCCCAAGCTGACCCTTTGAGCCATTTTTATTCAGTTCAACACAAATCAATGGGGTTTCCACAAATAACCCTCAAATATCAACAGAGTAATCATTATCCAAGAATATTTGAATTTCAGAAACATAACAAAATACAACTTATTAGTCAACTCCCAACATCTATACTAGTCTGACTACCCTCTAAGAAAATCAGTAAAGCCATCGAGCCATTGAGACATGCCCCAACTGACTCATACTCAGTTACCAAATGTAACCAATTCTGTGAAACCAACATCAGACATCACACCCTCAGAACATGAGGACTCACCACCACAGAGGATGTAGAAAAGCTTGCCCGAAGAATCACTTTCGAACCTGGAACTGAGCACCTGAACCTACATTCTGAGAAAATGCAGCCCACATCCAAAGATGTGGGTCAGTACCATGGAAAGGAACCGAGTATATAGGGGTGTATGCAGTTGTATAAACATCATCATCATAAATATTTATAAGAAATATGCAGGATGTATGAAAGACTCACATAGCCTGAAGAAAATCATCATAATCATGAGAGGATGAAATAAGTACAATAACACATGTTAGTCATCATATAATTTGTCAATCACTTTCAGTTCATCAAGAATATCAATTCTCATAATGTAAATATCATTTAAATCTTTCGGCAGAATAACTTTCACAATTCCACTTTCAAATCACTTCACCATTCACCATAGACACAAGGAAACACACACACACTAAGAGATCCTATAACCAACATAAACCATGTGAGCTACATGGAGTCCAACGTACAACCCACGTTGGGGAGAGCCTTCCTATCCTTTCCATCAGAGTAGGACTATCGATATCAAATCCATACAAACTAGTGATCACTATATAAATCAGCCTCAGGCCCACTCCTATGAGGGCACGTAGTTCTAGGGAAGTAAGGTCTCTTTATACCTCCCACTCGGTGCTAAAGATTTATCCTGGACTTAGCTCAGATCATTTCAAAGATAATCCACAACAATACAATTTCAGTATTATATAAATATACATCGGGAGCCATCATGCTTCTTATATATCAAAATCAATCACGTTATGGATTTCTTTCACACTCGAGTTCAAAATAACTCCATTAAAACCAAAAGGTCAAATCATTCAAAATATCTCAAATATTCAACATCAACGTCCTTAGAACACATACTTTCTGAAAAAAATATAATTTCCAATGGAGATTCACGACCCAAATATCAAAATAATGATAAATATCGTTCAAGATTCATGCTTTATATCACCACACATGTAAATTCATCTTTCAAAATCATAAACATCAAAATTTCATAATAATCATCATAAGATATGAGTTCATGCTTCAAATTCATAAAAATCATGCCTTTGTAAAGAAAAATACTTTTGGCCACAAGAACGAAAGAGAGTTCTTCTTGAAAAACCTCACATACCTTGAATAATGAACTTTAGATCGATACTCATTTTTGAGATGTTAATCGTGCCTTTGAATAATGATTCTTGGAGTTCTTGAACTAGAAACTTGGAATCTTGAATAAATTTGCAAAATTAATGGTGAACTTTGGAGATTCTTGAAGTTAGATGTAGGAGCTTAGGGTTTTCTTTTTGAGGGAGTTTGATGAAATATAACATATAATGCTTCTAATAGGCTTTAATATAGGGTTTGGATGGATTTGGGGTGAGGGGGAATGACCAAAACGCCCCTAAAAATAAAAAAAATTCTCGAATCCGTCCTTTGGTGGACTTGTTTGATAGTCTGAAGTAGATCAAGCATAACATTTTACTCCGATATTCAAATTGGATGAAACCAACTTCATTTGAAAGAGGACTCTCATATTTTTCCATTGATATATAGTATCTCACCCAGATCATTGTGTACAATGATTTATGATCGTTTGAAGTTGACCAAAAAATTCACTTTTGATAGGCAGAAGTAGATCAACCATAATATTTTGCTCTGATAGACAAATTGGATGAAACCAATTTCATTGGAAAGAGGACTCGTACAGATTTCTGTTTATATATATTAGATCACCCAGATCATTATGTACAAGGAGTTATGATCGTTTAAAGTTGGAGCAAAAATACGTCAGGACTCAGTACTTTTTCCTGCACATTTTACTGTTCACTACTATTCATGGTTCGATCGGAATGTTCATAACTCGTCGCTCGGGTGTTCTTTTTGGATGATCCACATATCGTTGGAAAGCTTATTCGATACTCTACGCAATGGTGGGTCATAACCCAACACGCTTACATACAAAATTTCAACAAAAAATTTCTCGGGGTATTACATTATCCCCCATTGGAAACATTCGTCCTCGAATGACGCTAGACATGCCAAGATTAGATAGGGAATAGAGTATTCAGCTGAACCCTTTCGTTAGACTCATCACCACATTATTTCTCACTCCGAATGCAACATAGAATGCATAAATTCAAGAAACTATAACTGAACACATAATAAATGACAGTTGAACTGCTGCAACTTTTATCAAAAGTGCATGATTTAGGAAAAAACGGTACATTTGGCTTGATCGGAGTTCGCGGAAAATAGGTTCAGGTACTTGGATTGCATATCCGCCTCAGCTTCCTAAGTTGTACCCTCAACAAATTGGTTTCAGCACAATACCTTGACCAAGGGAACTTCTTTGTTCCTTAGTCTTCGGATACTGAAATCAAGAATCTTAACAGGAATTTCATCAAAAGAAAGATTTTCTTGAATGTCAGCACTCACAGAGGAATCCACTACTATAGATACGCTAATATGCTTTCTAAGCATGGAGACATGGAATATTGGATAAACAGAGGACAACTCGGAAGGCAACTCGACTTCATAAGCTACCTTACCAGCACAGCTAAGAATTTTGTAAGGACCAACACAACGAGGACTAAGCTTCCCCTTCTTTCAGAATCTCTTCACCCCCTCATGGGTGAAATTTTTAGATACACTAGGTCACCAACTTCAAACTCAACGTCTCTCCTTCTAACATCCGCATATGACTTCTGACGACATTGTACAATTTTCAACCTTTCCCTAATCAACTTAACTTTTTCCATAGCCTCAAATACCGAATTAGGACCACTCACAGCCACTTCACCAACCTCGAACCAACCTATGGGTAATCTACACTTCCTCTCATATAAGACTTCAAATGGAGCCATTCCAATACTAGAGTGGAAACTGTTAGTGTAAGCAAACTCTATCAACGGTAAGTGATCATCCCAACTTCCCTTAAAGTCAAGTGCACAAGCTCGCAACATATCCTCTAATATCTGGATGGTCCACTTAGCCTGGCCATCATTCTGTGGATGAAAAGAAAAACTCAAGAGCAATTGGATACCAAGATCCTTCCGAAAAGCTTTCCAAAATTAAGAAATGAACTGAGTACCCCTATCCGAAATGATAGACAAAGGAACTCCATGCAGTCTGACTAGCTCTCGGATATACAATGTAGCATAATCCTCAACAGTATATGAAGTATGAACAGGCAAGAAATCAGTAGACTTAGTCGATCTATCAATCACAACCCAAATAGAATCATGATGGCGTCGGGAAGGAGGTAAACCAATCATGAAGTCTATATTTATCTCTTCCCACTTCCAGGTGGGAATACTAAACTCTTGCATCATACCACCAGGTCTTTGGTGTTCAACCTTAACCTATTGGCATATTGCACACTTAGCTACAAACATTTCTATATCTTTCTTCATGCCACTCCACCAATAAATTTCCCGTAAGTCTCGGTACATCTTGGTGGCAGCAGGATGAATAGAATATCGCGCCCCGTGTACTTCAACCATAATCCTCTGTCTCAGATCATCAACATTTAGGACACACAATCTACCCTGCAATCTCAATACACCATCTCTCTCTTGGGAGAAAACCTCTACTTTTTGGTCCTTGACTGACTCCTTCAGTCTGACCAAACTAGCATTTAAGTATTGCTTTTCCTTTACTTCCGAAACCAAGGAGGATTCAAAACTACTCTGAACCCCTATACTACCTTCAGCAGAGTCAAACAACCTAACCCTCAATCTAGCCAAATGATGTACATCACGAGGCAACTCTTTCTTACCTTCTACCACATGCGAAACACTACCCATGGACACTCTACATAGGGTATCCGCCACAACATTGGCCTTGCTCAGATGGTACAGCACACTCATATCATAGTCCTTTAATAATTCTAACTATCGTCTCTACCTAAGATTCAATTCTCTTTGGGTAAACACATACTGCAGACTCTTATGATCAGCGAAAACACAACATGGATACCATACAAATAGTGTCTCCAGATTTTCAAAGCAAACAAAAAGTAGCCAACTCAAGGTCATGGGTGGGGTAATTTTTCTCATGGGGTTTCAACAGTCTAGAAGCATAAGCTATCACCTTATCCTTCTGCATCAATATGCAACCCAACCCAACTTTTGAAGCTTCACAGTACACCACAAAACCATCAACATCATCAGGCAACGTCAAAATAGGGGATGAAGTGAGTTGAGTCTTCAACTCCTGAAAACTCTTCTCACAAGATTCGGACCACAAGAAGTTCACTTTCTTTTAGGTCAACCGAGTCATAGGAGATGTTATAGAGGAGAAACCTTAAGCAAAATGGTGGTAATAGCCAGCTAAACCCAAGAAACTTTGGATATCAGTCAAAGAAATAGCTCTAGGCCTATTTCTAACAACTTCGATCTTTTGGGGATCAACTCTAATACCCTCAAAAAAAATAATATGCCCCATAAAAGAAACTGACCTTAGCCAAAATTCGCACTTACTGAACATGGCAAACAACTTGTGATCTCTAAGGTTTTGCAAGATAGTTCAGAGATGATCAGAATTTTCATCCTTACCACGAAAGTACACCAGTATATCATCGATGAACACTATGACAAACATATCCAGA
>NC_061113.1:177827574-177908842 GCF_002878395.1 Capsicum annuum
ATAGAGGCTTGGAGTTTGAGGTTATGGATAAGGTTTTATTCAAGGCATCTCCCATGATGGGACTAATTCGGTTTGGTAAGAAGGGAAAGCTCAGTCCTCGATATGTCAGTCCTTATGATATTTTGTTGGGAGCTGGTAATATTGCTTATGGGTTGGGGTTACCTTCTAGATTGAGCTTGTTTTATCTGGGCTTTCATACTTCCATGTTGAGGAAGTTCATTGGTGATCCTTTCTTAGTTATTCCTTTAGAAGGATTGGGTATCACTGATTCTTTGTCTTATGAAGAAATCTCGGTAGAGATCTTGGATAGGAAGGTTAGTTGGTTGCGGACCAAGGACGTGGCTTCAGTTAAGATTCTGTGGCGGAACCATAGGGTAGAAGAAGCTACATAGGAAGCGGAGGAGGACATGAAGTTCAAATATCCGCATTTGTTTTCTGCTCAAAGGATTCGTGCAGAAGTTATATGTTCTTCAACACATCTTTAGTTTTCTAATTTTGTTAAAGGAAAGATTAATATCCTTGCTTCTCTGTTTTCTAACTTTGTTAAAGATTGGAAATATATTTGATAATGCAAAGGACTCGTACGTGTGTTTACCCCTACCTATTTCATTATTCGGGGATAGATGTTCCTAGTGGGGGAGACTGAAATGCCTCAGTTTCTAGGCCTTAGAAAATTTCCTAGATTTCTAATCTCTGGACCTAATACGACTCATGGGTATGATCCATATGTTGTGGTATGGATGGTATGGTCCAGTCGTATGCTGGCCAGTGTTGGTTGGTAGGATGGATTTTGGTTTTTGGAATGGATACGACTTAGGGGTACGAATCATATTGGTGATCACAGATTATTTGGTTCCTTAAATTAATCTTAAACTTGGTTACTTAGGTTGGATCTGAGTACGAGTGGCTCACCATGAGCCATAAGACAGGGTACGAGTCATACCCAGGACTCGTATGGTAGAAAATGTCTAAATCTTTCTTGGATTTAAATCTCTACTAAGGGTACGGGTGAAGGTTACGGATCGTATGATTCGGATACGACATAGTTGGATGAGTTATATGTTGGGCAGTGTTTTATCCAAAGTTTAAGACTAAGGTATGAGTGGAGGGTACCACTCATATTTGAAAGGTATGAATCGTGAGGGTCAGTCATACCCCTGTGATAGGATTTTTGTGCAACTTAAATGGGGGTAGTTTAGACATTTCCCCAATTATTCTAATTAGGTACCATGACTTTTGACCTACTTGGAAGTTTATTCACCCGATTATTCCCATCATTAATACTTAGAAACTCTTCGAAACACTCCATAATTCTCTCAAAAGCTTTTGGGTAAAGGAAGCTAGGGTTTCAACTAGAGGATTGATTTGGATCTTGTCTTGGTGATTTCATTCCATCATCATCTTGTTTTAAGGCATGTTCTCTTCCCTCATTGTTAATTTTATATAAAGGCATGGTTTTTATGAATGTTTTCATAACTTTATTGATTGTATGATTTTGGTTTTCAAATATGAATTGGTGGGTTTGATATTAAATGGTTGGTTATGGTTTCCCATGGTTTTAATTTTGCTTTTATATGCATTAATGGTTGTTTTGGATTATTAGATTGCGTAGGAATGGTTTAAATGGTAATTGGAATTGGTTTTGGTCATATTATGCCCCCAATGTGCTTTAAAAATGCTTATAAAGATATGTTCATTGCATTGACTACTTTTGATGGAACTCTTACTTGTTTTTAAACTTGGTAAAGGAATTATGCATAGTTTAAATAGTTTGGAAAGGCAAATATATAAATGGTTATGATTATGGGGTATATGGAATACCCCAACTGGTTTAATATTGTAAATAGAAGGGCACTTCAAAGTCCCCTTAAACCTATATATGGTTGGCCATGGATAATACTTGCAAGTAAGGATTAGTATGATGATACCAATATTAATGGCATTATTTTTTAAATGGATAATGGTTTGGTTATTTGAAAATTGGTTTTAACTAGGCAATAATGGCGGGGTTGTAGCAAAGTCGTGGAAGGTAGAGGTCCCAAGGGGACCAAAACTAGAAGCTCATATTTGCCTATATGAGGTTGTTCTTGGAGACCGTGTGTATGATGTCTCACTATATTTTGGGGATGTACTAGTCATCCTAGGATTTCATCCCTGGTCGTGCAGGTAAACATACTGGGGCCCTTTCAGTAGGGGGATCTGAACCCATATAGCTCGTGGGTGGTTTAGGACGGCAAAGCTACACAACCCAGGTAAAGATTTTAAAGGCATGCTAAACCCGGTCCCTTTTCCCAACATGGATATATATATATGTGTGTGTGTGTGTGTTTGGTTGTGTGCATATGGATTCTTTTACTTGGTTTTATAAATGGAATTATTTTTTCCTTATCCTGAGATCATGCTAGCGCTTACCTGCTAACTCGTCTACTGTGGTTGTATACCCACGCTATGCAGGAACTGGACATTCTAATCCTCCTGCATAGTGATTGACTCGGGGACATCATTTGGACTGAAATGGTGAGCTTCCTTCCTTTTAGAAGGCTCCATTTCATGTTATGGATATTTCTAGACATTTTGGTTTATTTTTGGATATTGTTTTTGGTTATGGTTGGGAGCATGTCCCAGCCGGATTTAATCACTCTTTTTGTGTGAGGCTTTTTGGTACTTCTATGGGTTGGAATGGGCATGATCAACATTAATGTCAGCCTTGGCATTGGAATAAGATGGAAGGATGGCACCATTAGACTTAATTTCTCACTGTTCCATCATATTTCATTATGGGATTAATTAAATTATGTTTTGGAACTTATTTGGTTATGGAATGGTTATGGCCTTTGGTATGTTTGGTGTGGTTGGATTGGTTGTATGGGATGGTTGGACTTGGTTGGGTTGGTCATGGTTGTGACAATATCCTAGAGTCTTCAGTGAGCTATGACACGATCCTGTTATATGCTCTAAATTTAGCCAACTCAGTTTAGGCGTCTAGAGGTTGGGTTGGGTAACAGGGGTGGTCTCAGGTCCCGGACGGACTTGGGACGACCATTACGACAAAGCCCCTGGTCGGGTTGGGTCACTGACAGACATAGGGGCATGTTTAGGAAATAAAAATAGTGTACCCAGATAGGCCCGCGCTGGAAGGGCTAGTCTACCAGGATAGGGCACGCACCGCAAGGGTTAGTCCATCAGGACAGGGCCCGCATCGTGAGGTCCATTCCATCATTATAGGGCTCACATCACACGGTGTATATTTTCAGCTTCATTATTTAAGGGGCCAAAGCGTAGTTCGGTCCTTCTCCCTTTACACAACTTGTCGTTAACAAGATTTGGGACTTCTAAAAGGGAATTATTTTCCTCTTTCACTCCAAATTGCTCTGAAGAAACCCTCCTCTTTCCCCAAGAACAAACTCAAGTTTTTCCCCAACAAATCATGAGTTCAAGCTTTCAATCCAAGAAATCTTCAAGAATTCAGTTTTTATGGTATGTGGGGAGTTCATCCATGGGATCCTTTCACTTTTGGAGCCCAAAAACCTTTCTTTGATTAAAAGTATTGAGTTTTCCTTTATTATGAAGATGCATATGTTCAAGATGTGTTTAAATTCATGTTTTTCCATAGTAGTTTGTCTCAGTTCATGTCCTATTATGATTCCATGGACAGTTGCGCTTTCTCATATTTCAAGTCTCAATTTCCCATGTCATATCCAATTGAATTTCATGTCATAATATCGAATTGTTAATTTAGCCAAGTAATCATGTTGTTTTCTCATGTTTTTAAGACATTCCCATGTTCAAGTTCATGCTTCTCAGTTAATTGGTGAAATGTTTTGTTTTGGGTTTTTGAACCATATCTCCCTACTGTAGTTTTAAGCTTTAATATTGTGTTTTATGCTTATTCAGTACTGGCGGGTAATGAACACCCAATACCTACGTGTTTATTTATGTTTCAGATTTGCAAGTAATAAGTCAATTAAGCCATAAACCTTATCATTGTATTCATATATTTATGATCATGATTAGCACTATCAAAAATAATGTCCAGTTAAGCTTAGTTCAGTTCAGTACCAGTGTCATTTAGTTGGGAGTAAGATTTAGCACCGAGAGAACCTAGGGATGAGGGATCACCTGCTGGTTAGGACTGGGTCCTTAGTAACGGTCGCTAAGTTCAAGAACTACGTAGTCAGAATAGGATTATGAGATGTCACCCGCTAGTTTAAGACTGACACTGTCTTAGGGGTCACCCACCAGTTTAGGACTGACTCCCTAGTCTTTTGAGATATCAGATTAGTGGATCCACACAGCCAGTGTTAATCCCCGTGGCATGATACTGTCACCCTTCCAAATGGCTTTATAGGTTGGACCCCGATTAGTTTAGATTGGGGCATGTCGGTTATATGATACCTCTCATAGTTTCAGTCAGTAAATCAGTGTATCTCATTTTAGGTTTTCTTGACCAAGTGTACAGATTTATCAGTTATTCAGTTACACAGATTTCAGTCTTTTAGATTTCAGAAGATTTTTGTAACATGCTTATGCTTGGTCCTGCATTCTCAAATATTACATGTTTATGCATTCATGCTCAGTTATCTCGTGAATTTCGGTCAGTCCTTATCTCACATACCAATACATTCAAAGTACTGACTGTATATTTTTCTTTGCGCTATGTTGTCTTATAACATAGGTTTGGACACTCAGTTTCCTGACTATTCTTAGACAGCTTAGTGTTACCCTGTAGGAGTAGTGGTGAGTCCTCGTCCATTAAGGACATGATATGTTGTCTCAGTTATATCAGTATTTCCTTATGTTCAGTCAGTCGAAGTTAGTTGGGGGTTTGTCCCATCAACTCCTCATGATGTTTAGAGGCTTTCAGACAATCAGTCAGTAAATAGTTGTTCAGTTTTTCAGTATTATCGGTTGTTACAGACAGTTCAGACTTATCACTTACATATTTTTAGTATTCATATTTTCAGTACTTTATCATCTTACCTTTCGCTTATGCTATTTCAGTGTCATTTATTCAATGCTCACAACAGGTACCAACTCATGGGTTAACTTGTGGTTACTTGTAACCGTAAGCATTGTTGTCGCCATTAAGGGTAGCCTCAGGTCGTGACAATATGTAATATATGTGTCGTATACTCTACCTCCAACCATATCCACAAACCATACTCGAACTCAAATTTGAAACCCTATCAGAAATCAATAACTAGGCATCATCGGACTCGAATCGAAGCTAAATAAGTAATAAGTTGTAAAATTAGGTGCCTACACTCAAATCGAGACTAAATAGTCCACTTTGGTTTTTACAAAATATAACTCCTTTAAAGTATTATAAAACCCATTTACCAAGTTGAAAAAGGTGATTTTAGGACAAAATACTATAATGCCAAGGATACTGAATTAAACAAATACAACAGAGTAAGAAAATCATGTTGACACCGATAATCTAGCCACCAATACGCAACCTAGGTATTTTATAGTCATTGTCAGTAGGAAGGGACACTATCTTATGGTAATTCATCATAAAAGTAGTAGTAACACTAGATACAAGCCTTGTCAAATACAACCTAAGGCAAGTAACTACCCGAACCTAGACTAGGGCATCTAAGTCAAAAACCAAGGATCCTAAGTATGCTAATTCCAAAGGGGGAACAACTAACAAGCCTAATGATTCTAAGGTAGAATTTGCCTTAAGGTCTCCTAACAGGCTATAAGAATCATAATCACCTAAATATATTATTCGACACATAATACCCATGAATAATTAGCAATTGATCACACAAATATATTAAATGAGCAAATTTTAAAATTAGGTAAGTTGTAGCCTACCTGGACACAAATGAACTGGTTCACAATCTACTAAACTAGAGTTTATCCCTTTCAAGAAGCCTCTGACTACTACCAGGTTATCATTGTAGTAATCTAGGTATCAAAAAAATTAATCATACCCATATTTTAAATTCATCATCAAAGCCATAAATAAGCTCAAAATTCATTCTACGGCCCACTTATAGAAGTCATAAATTAAACCTATCATAAGGTCCTTCGGGAAACAAGGATCTGTGCTCAATTAATCATGGCTGGGGCAAAATTTTAAGTCCAAATATAGCCAATAAAACAAAGAATAAAAAGGAATTAAACTCAAAATATTAATGGAATTAGGACCAAAAACTTTTGAATTTAAAAGGGATTTATGAGCTCAGAGCAAGAAACAACGAGATCTAGCCTCAATTTAAGATCCTAATCTATTTTCCCAAGATCAAGGTGTAACAATGGTGTCTTGGAATTGGACAATGAATTAAAAATAAAGGGGAGAGCTTTATATACTGCCAGAGGTTCTTCATTGCAATAGTAAAACCCCCGGTCGCAATCGCGAGACCTCACAGATAGGAGCATCATGATCACGACGTCCAACCAAACAATCACTATGCATAAGCTGGCCTAGTCCCACAACCCTTATTTATCTAAGTCATGATCCCTAATCTCACTATCACGGAGTACTTTATTGAGATGGAAATAAAGGCCCAGGGCCTGCACCAGGTTCTGTGCACCAGCAACTTTAACAAAGTTACAAATTCTTAGTATGGTTCCTTAGGATTCATTCAAAACCCTGTGAATGCAATTTAGACTTTCTACCTTAGAAAAAATACCATTCTAGACTCAACAAAACCATCAAAATTCCTAATCAAGGTTGTTTAGAAAAATATGGGCCCTATACCCATTGCTCTATGTTTACCATATTCCAACCAATAGACCAAAACAAGTCTGAAAACCTTGAGACCAAGGTCCCCTAGACTAAAATATACATTCCAGAGCTAAACAAATTCCTAGAAGTCTCATATGAGGTTGTCTAGTTTATGTATAGGCCAAAGAGGTATTTCTCAACTTCAACAACTTTAAAATAGGGAAACTGACATAAAAATTAAATGAACTTCCCAAAAATTAAACTATTAGTCCTAACAAGTCATAGATGACTCGAGAAAGCTACAAAAAATCTCTAAATATAAAAAATATATAAAAAAAATGAGCTAGAGGGTCATTACAACATCACCGACAAAAAAGAACTTTCAGTCACAAAAGTTAAGAGTCAAGAAATACTTAAAGTCTCAAATAGGTTAGTATACTGGCCCTATATGCTTTCCTCGATCTCTAAAGTAGCTTCCTCGATTGGACAATGCCTTATCGATTGGACAATGTCCCCATTGAAGCTTTACTGTTAGAATCTCTCTAGAATGTAACTGTTAGGCATCTTTGGATAGAATAGTAGCCGGATTCTCTATAAAAATCAACCCATCTTCTAACTAAACCGAGTCTCACTGGAGCACGTAATACACATTTGGAATGTAACACCAAAGCATCAACACAAAGAAAATAAGATCAATGGAAGAAAATGCTAGAGATAAGGACAACTCAGAAGCTACATCCCCAACCTTCTGTAGAATGTCTAATGGATCGATATTATTAAAGTTGAGCTTGACCCTTCTCCTAAACCGAATCACACCCTTTATGGGTGACACTAAAATAAAGATAAAATTATTAACTCTAAACTCCAACACTAGAAGCTTGTGGTTGGCATAACTCTTCTGCCCACTATAAGCAACACGTAGCCTATCCTAAATCATCAAAACCCTAGATAAAGAATCTCAAAGAAAGTTTGTACCCTTAGGCCTATCCTCAAAAGTATTAAACAACTCCCTCGAATATCTACACTGCCTACAATATAAAGCCTCAAATAGTGCCATTTGGATACTTGAATTATTATATTATGAGACCTTTTTTTAGGATTAAGAAACTAATCCCATGAACCTATGTTATCAATAACATAGGCCCATAACATATCCTCTAAGACATGAATAGTCTACTCATACTGTCCATTATTCTGAGGGTAAAGTATTGTTCTAAGATCAATCTAGGTACCCAACTTCTTCTAAAAAGACCTCTAAAAGTTAGAGGTACACTTGGAACCTCTATCAGAAATAACAAATGTTGATACCCCATGCAAATGACAATTTCACAAGCATAAATCTAAGCCAAGCTCTTTCACTACAGGAAATTAGAATTGATAGAAAATGAGTAGATTTGGTTAACTGATTAATAATGACTTAAAACACTATTATAACCTCAAGAAGTGTGTATCAAACCAATAACAAAATCCATTATAATATGTTCCCACTTCCACTCAAGAATGGGTAGCCTCTAAAGTAAACCACCAGGTGTCATATGCTAAAACTTATCCTGCTATAACATAAACACTGAGATATAAAGTCTTTTATATCCCTCTTTATCCTACACCACCAATAATGCTACCTTAAATCTCTATACAACTTAGTTGGAACATGATGAGTGGAGTATCTAAAACTGTTAGCCTCTTGTAATATCTACTGAATCACATTACCAACCCTTAGAATACAAATATTACCCTTGAATCTCAAGATACCCTCTGTCTCTAGGGAGGCCTTCTTGGACACTCCTCTCAACAAACACCTAATATCAAATGCCACACAAACAACTATCCTCAAACTACCATACTTGAATTTGCTCAATCAATGTCGTCCTACCCTTAACATTACCCAAAAAGATCTTGGGCTCAGAAATATCAAGTCCAACCATCCCTTTGGCTACATAATGGATATCCAAGGCCAATGATCTTTCAAAAACTAAAAGGAAGGCCAAAATTCCCATACTCATTTCCTTCTATCTCAAGGCATGTGCTACTATATTTTCCTTACCTGGATAGTATAGAATAGAAATAGGATAGTTCTTCAGCAACTCTGGCCACTTATGTTACCTCAAATTAAGTTTTCTTTGGCTATGAATATGCTGTAGGCTATGATGTTCAATGAATAAAGATACATAATAGCTTATGTTCACACCTTAAAAATCTCTTTGTTCAAGCTATCAATAGATTTGGTTATCGCTAAACTGGCTAGGACTATTTTCCTTTTATTTATTTTATTTGCTTATGTGAAATAATTCTATGTTGATCCAGACTTCAAGCATCCATTTTTGGTTCATAATACATTACATTTTTAATTATCCTTTACTTTTCTATTTTGATATTGTTAATTCATCAATTCATCTTTGCATGCCTAAAATCCCTCAATTAAGTGCAATAGACTCTTCCCTAATATTTTCTAAGGGACCAAGTCCCAAACATCGAGTCAAAGCCCCAAGAAAATGTCCAATAGGACCGATCTATAGATATGCACAGTGGTATATGAAAAATAAATGTGGTATGTTGGTTACGTAAGTTAATATACGGGTTCAAGGGAGGTTAAATTAAACAAGGAAGCTAATATATAGGTTTATATGCTAATATATAGTGTGTACATAGAAAATGTGTTGAAGAAAGGTTGTTGACACACAACAGTTATATGCAACATAAATGGGCTCAAAAATCCATTAATGGGCAAGCCCAACTATTACTTTCTCATTAAATTGCAAGAAATTGATATAAGAATCATAACCACCTAAACAGATTATTTGAGATATAATACTTAACAAATAATTAGCATATTATTACACCAATAAATTAAATGAGCAAAGTCCAAAAATAGGTACATTGTAGCCTATCTGAACGCCGATGAACACGGTCTTAATCTTCTAATCTAGAGGTTTTCCATTCCAAGAAGTCTTTGACGGCTGCCACACTATTAAAATAGTAACCTATACATCAATATGAGAATAACGATACCTATATTATGATTCTTTGATCGAGGCCAAAAATCACGTCAAAATTCACTCATAGGTCCCACTTATAGAATTCAAATATTAAACCCATCACAAGACCCCTCGAGGAACAAGGATTATGTGCTCAAAATTAAGCAAAATCGACCCATAATTTTGAGTCCAAAAATAGCCCAAAAATTAAAGAATAAAAGAGAACTAAACTAAATGAATTAATGGAATTAGGATTGGAAACTTACAACAAAGGGAATTATGACCTTGGAGTAAGCAACAACATGCTCTAGCCTCAATTTATGATCATACACTATTTTCCCCAAGATCTAGACGTAGCAATGTTGTCTTGGACTTAGAAAATAAATTTAAAATGAGGGGAAAAGCTTCATATACTAATAGGGGTTCTTAATCATAATCGCATAAGACCTGGTCGCAATCCTGGGATCCTATAGACAGGACCATCACAATTATGGTCGCGAGCCATGCGATCACTCTGCACAAGCTAACTCAGTTCCAAAACCCTACTTTGCCGCGGTCATAATCCTGAACCTCGCAATAATGGAGGACTTAATTGTGATTGATATGAAGAACCAAGTCCAACACCACCAACTTTAGCTAAGTTACAAATTCTCCAAATGGGTTCTCAAGATTCATGTGGAACTATGTGAACGTAAACTAGACATGATACCCTACCAAAAATAGAATTAGACAATCAAAAGAACAATCAAAATTCTCAACTAGGGTCATTTCAAAAATAATATGGGACCAACACCTACTGCTCCATTTTTTCTAAATTTCAATAATAGTCAAAATGAGTCCAAAAGCTATGGGACCTTATCAAAGGTCCCTTACCCTACAATAAATAATTCCGAGCTAACAAAATTATCAAAATTCCCGTCTAAGGCTATTTACTTTAATTTTAGGTTAAGACCTATTTCTCAACTTCAGCAACATTAGAATAGAAAACAACCGACATAAAAAAATGAAGAAATTGCCCGAAAACTAAACTATCAACCCCAGAAAGTAAAAAATAACTTGGGCGGCTATAAGAAAGATCAAAATATATAAAATACACAAAAAAAAAACCTAGAGGGTAATTACAACATCCCCTACTAAATGGACTTTCTTCCACTAAAGTCAAGAGTTAAGAAGTACCTAAAGGTTTGAATAGCTAAGAATATTAGGACTATAT
This sequence comes from Capsicum annuum, assembly GCF_002878395.1. Taxonomy (NCBI): domain Eukaryota; kingdom Viridiplantae; phylum Streptophyta; class Magnoliopsida; order Solanales; family Solanaceae; genus Capsicum; species Capsicum annuum. The sequence continues at coordinate 177,838,442 of NC_061113.1, forward strand.
GTTATGATCGGTATCCTAGATAGCGTTCTCGATTAGAAGGTGTATCCACTGAACCTTTACTACTAGAATCTCCCTAGAATGCAATTGTCATGACCAGAGACTACACCCTAGTCGTAACATAGTGCTTAGAGTCACAAGTGACCCAAAGCTAAACCATGCCCTGAAGGAACACTATGAATACTAAAATAACTAATGTAAAAACACTATGCAGAATCTAAACTAAATGATGAAATAATAAATCAACCAATAATAGTATCTGGGTTCAAAACCACAAAAGCTGAATATCAAATTATATGTCTGAAAGACTCTAATAGGACGAGTTGCTATGACAAGCACCTAACTAACTCTTACTATCTAAATTGAAATAAAATAAATAAAATACGGATACTAGTCCTTGAATGATGAGGACTCACCAAAGTACTACTACTAATGAAGTAGGATATTATACTATACGTGATTCAGATAATAAACATCAAAATCAATATTATGAGATAATATAGCATAAAAGATAGTATGCGGTCAGTAATTTAAATTCTGAGTATTTAAGATAGGGATAACTAATATAGGTTGAACATGATGCATGTAACATTGAAAATGATACAAGACCAAGTAATAAATATGTACTGTATGATAAGCTGAATAATTGAATATAAGGTTATGCAAATATCTAAATCTAAACTATAGGCTGCGGACTGTGGAAGATACTAATAATCAACATACCCCAATCTAAGAAAAGTAGGATCCAACCTGTAACCCCAGATGGAAGGGTGTTCTACACCTTATTAAGGGTATGAATAATGACTACTGTGAATTCACTAAACTATTATCTAAAAGGACTAAGGTGTCAGCCCTGGTCTGACGAGTGACTCTTTAGAACCTACTGTGGCACCATAGTTCTGGGAATTAGGGACTTCAACTAAAGGTCTCAATAAAACTAACTAGTAAGCCTTCATTCTTGCGTCCGCTTGGTGCTAAGTACTAATCCCAACTAAATTACACTGATAACTAAAATTCTCAATAATAGTAATATTCTAAAAACTAAAAGTAAATACATTATCTGGGAGAATTCAAAACATGTAAACTGGAGAATATAGTACTCATAAATGTACACATGATATCCTAGGTCACCGGTGTTCATAACCCACCATCTATGAAGAATGCACCTATTATGAAAATTCTATAAACTGAGCGAATGAAGAAATTTAATAACTCAAGTACAAAAATCAGGGATTTCGCAAATTAGGGCTTATAATTTTGAAAATGGATCGGTAATGAAATTCATGTTAAAACATGTATTTATAACTCATTGAGATCAAGAACTACAATCTTAAGGAATACAATACATTCATGAATTCTAAGCTCGAAGAAAGGTATTAAAGTGAGAAATAAAGTTAACTTTGGGACTCAATGGGTGAAATAGGATCCATTGATGAAAATCATATACTTGCAGATGAAGACATTAAATAAATCTTTGAAATAGAAAGCTTGAAGAAGATGAACCTTAGTTTCCTTGAAGAGAAGAAATCATTTCTTTCTTTCTTTGTGATGTTAAGTGTCGAGTATTTTCTGAGTAATGAAGAATTAGGGTATTATTAATATTAATACTTAGATTGGGGTGTCGTAAATTATGTTGTTTTGATGTTAAAATAGTGGGAAATGATTACAAAGACCTACATAAAGCATAGGTAAAAAACTGCAAAATTAAGTCGTACGGACCATCCCAAGATGACCCACCTGCGATCGGTGGTACTAGTGGTTTGGAGAATGAATTAAAGATCTTTGAACTCCACCAAATGATCATTGGTATGATCATGAGAGCCACGTACTATTGTACTTTGGTTCATAGGTTGTAGGTTCCAATTAGATCAATTTTAGAAGTTAAGATCGTACCTAAGATCGTTGTTTCTACCTGTGGTTGCGGTTTCCTCTCATGGTTGGAAGGTATACTTGTCAGCTTACAGATGTCTTGGACTACTTCAATCATACAGAAGCATTTTATGGTTTTACAATCACACCACAATCATACCAACACTTGTAGGTTCTCACTACTGGACTATGCTTCAATAAATGGACATAACCTTTTACTTCGATATTGGATTAAGTTGAAATAGGATGAATTGGAAATATAATTCAAATATCTATAATTTTGTGGGTTTTGAGATTAAAAAATACATCAAAATAGAGGAGTTATGCTCGTTTGAAGTTTACTATAGGGAGATTCTGCACAAAAAATCAATCGGTAAGGGACGTTTCAACTTAGCCATGAGCTAGGAGTTACTTATGGTGTTAATACATATATAAACCACTTCTCAAATTACAAAAAAAATATTTTTTGATTTATCTGACCTTAAAGAAAGGTTCTAATCTTAGCTTGGATTTTTTGGGTGTTACAATATCTTTGCCTTGGGGGCATTATTCCTCGAATGGAAACTAACTAAGCTAAAATATTAGAAAAAGAGTTGTAATTCCCACATTGAATTTCAAAGAGTTGAGTACTAACATGATAACTAAGTCTGTTACTGAAATATGGACTGAATAGTGATATGCGAGCAGATACTAACACATTTGAGGCTTTTAACCAAGAATAATTGTAAACTCTTAAGCAACTTTTGTCGTTTTTGATTATTTTCTATTTCATATTGCAGTAAAAGTCAAGATGCAAGAGAACCAGCAATAATGGAAGTAAAAGAGTTGATTTCTGAGCAAGTAAATAGGGATGTATAGCTGACGACTTGTCTAATAAGTTGCCAGCCTTATGATAAGCTATCAGAGTTATCATCAACCTTAGACAGAGAATGAGCTTCAGCTGGAATTTGTGACGACATCTGTGATAGGCCATCAGAAGTGTGATAAGCCGCCAGGCTCATCATTAGGCCTAGGCAGGGAATGGGATTTGAAGTGAAAAAGCGACGATAATTATGATAAGTCATCACATGTCTGATAAGCCATCATGTCTCATCGTCAACCTAAGGAATAGATTATAAAAAGTCAAGAGGAGCTGAAGAAATTTTGGATAAGTCGCCAGACTCCTGATAAGCCATCACACACGTCGTCGTCTATCTGAGAAAATACTATGATTAGGTTGAATTATTTAAAGCACATGTTAGGGTTTTCTAATCATAATAGGGGAAGTGACATTTTGAGAATCTCCTCTCTCTAGTTTTTTGACATGAACTTTATAATTATTTTTAGAGAGATTATTACAATTATTTTGGGATTTTCTACTGTGAATCAAATTTGAGAAACACTTGTTGCTATTTCTCTTGTTGTAAGTTCATATATCAAACTCTAAATTCAACTTGTTGTATTGATTATTTTATTATGAGTTGCTAAATTCCCTTAACCCGAGTTGTGGGATCTATGGGTTTGGGTTTGTAACGTAAATAAGTGTTCAAGATTCTAATGGTGGTAGAAACTTCTTGTTAATTCCATTACTTCACACTCTAACTATTGGTTGTAAACAATAGGCCTTGCTTACTAGTGATTTTCTTGAGATAAGAAATCAACCCTAGTAAGAAATGAATAATCAACAGGGACTTGGAAGCATCAAACTTCCATTTAATAATTAATGTTGTAACAAGATTAATTAACTTGAGATAACATCCTGTTATGAAATATAAAGTCTCTAAGTTTGAGAGAATCAGGTGGTTAAATGTCTAAATAGGTTGAGAAATATTCAGACATATGTAACGCCCCGAATCTGGTAACCGAGATGCTACACAGTGCTCCTGACCTCGAAGGACCACAAGCTAACCCATGATAGATATTTGTAACTGTATACTACATAATATACTAAATAATGCAGAAACATGAACTGAAAGGCCATAAGGTTCACATAACTGAAGTAAAACATAACATCTAAATGGGGTATAAAATACCCAAAACAACTAGAATAACTGTCTGAACATAATATTCTGGAAAGCCTCTAACTGACTAAACTATCTGTGTAAGGAGTTGATTGGACATGTCCCCAACTAACTCAAACTAATAAACTAATTAATAAGATAATAGAGAAATAATTATGTCCTCGAAGGATGAGGACTCATTGCTAACTCTGACTGCTGATATGTGGAATCTACTAATGCTCTGGAGCTCGCGTCTCTGAACCTATGGTATAAGACACCATAGAGCAAATGTGTCAGTACTTTGGATGTACTGGTATGCATGTGAGGTAAGATGAATGCATAGGGTTTATATACATGAACAATACTGGCTAACTGGATAATATGAACACAATAATACACTCATGCATACATAGTAACTATATCTGAAATAATGATAACAAGAGTATGCGGATAACTAACATGATTAATGACTGAATTCTGATAACTGATAACATGAGTGACTATATCTGATAGTCCTGAATCTGATGGAACTAGATGAGTTCTGTACTGTATCTGAGTTGACTGTATCTAAAAATCCTGAATTCTGAAGAACTATTCGAGTTCTTTTACTGAGACTCTGGAAGGTAGTCATCTAACCGACATGCCCCAAATAATGCATTATAGCTGAATTGGGTCCAATCTGTTCCCTGATTGGAAGGGTGTCAATACCACGCCACTGGTAAGGACAATGTATGAGTAACCCTAATATAATAGGTAACTCTAGTAAGAACGGTGGGAACCCTCATATAGTAGGTTAAGCCACCTCATCTACCCTCACATAGTAGGCTATGATGTCTCAACCTATACTAGCTATATAGTTCTGGAATGCAAGGATTGCTTCTAAGAATCACACCCTCATGTTACAGGTAAGTTCCCATCCTTGGGTTCGCTCAGTGCTAATTTCTACTACCATCTGAATAGACACTGAACATGATTTGCTGAACTGAACATGGACTGAGCTACTGACTTCTGCTGACTGAAAGAATAATACTAATATCTGACAACTGATGAGTTCATGAGATCATAGAGATTTCTTGAGTCATAAGACTTTCTGATGTCTAAGCATCATAGGTTGACTGAGAGTATCGTGGATACATGACATAGCTCTAGTCACACAGATAAAATTTTGGGTACAAGTACCCCCGGACTCGATAGAAGGAAACTAACAAAGCATGACCTCCTTGAACACATCACTAACATCATAATCTATAATACATTTATTGAAGCATTTCATCAAACATGTGATCTGCATAAACTTGTACATACATGGGGATTTCATGATATCATGCTAGTTGGGCATTTTCGTTCATCTAGGCATTTAATCAAATATATTGTAGGCATAGTATGTGTAAACAACATTATACAACAATTAAACATCATGATTAAATTCTAATTTAATCATTCAAGGATTTAGTCATAGATTTACATGAATCTACATCTATACTAATCAAATCCACATAAAATTTATCCCCCAACATGGAATAGAATTAAATTACTCATTATCCACATGAACCAGAGTAGCCCAATCATAAAATTCATAAAGGAAATCCGTAAACTTAAACTGTGATAAGAGATTCTTGGGCTTCATGGATGAAAGGAGTCCATGAATGAACATTATGCATACCTGGGTTGATTTTATTGAAGCTCTTGAACTTGAAGAATTTGAATCTCTTTGTTCTTGAAGAAGATTTGTATTTCGTTCTTGGAGATTAATGTTACAGATAAAACCCTAGTTTTTTTGTGGTAGAAAAATAATGAATTTTTGAGCTCTGGGTGGATATAATTGGGTATATAAATGGGTTGTAAAAGACCAAAAACCCCCTTTTAAATCGGCTTTAATTTTCTATATCGGGACCTATGACGGCTCATGTGACGGTCTATCGTTTCGACCGTCACACATGGACCAAGAAAAGGGCTTACTATGTAATTATTGACCACCTGGCGACGGTCCATCGCAAGTTCGACGGTCCATTAACTTGCTCGTATCACCTTATCTAGAATGTGGCCTCACTATTTCTCTTGCGACCGCTTGAGTGATGGTCCATCACTAGTCCAATGGTCCATCGACCTCACCGTCGCACCTGGGTGGTTTTACTACCTTCTATATTTTAGGCATAACTTTCTCCTCCTATGCCAAATTTTAATGAAATTGGTATCGTTGGATAGATAATTCAATTTCCCACAGGAAAAAAAAAGTGTGAATCTTAAAAATACCATATGTAAAAAAGTGGATTCATCTTTCAATGTAAGTTTCTAAAATTCTTGAGATGATTTCAAGCTAGGCAAAAGTATGGGGTATTACAATATCTCCCCCTTAAGAACATTCATCCTTGAATGAGACTGAGATTGAGGGGAGAAATAACCAACATACATACTGAACATGAACAACTGGAACATGATCTCTTGACTGACATAACTGATAACTGAACATATCATACTGAACATATATCTGATGCATGTGTAATTGATTCATGAATGCATGACTAGGTGTTCTGGTGAACTAAGTTTCTCACAATGAGAATGCATAACTGATGCATAATTAAATAATTGAGATGATACATGAATGAATGACTGAATATGCAATGGTATTTAATACCATGTTTGTGACAAACACTAAACATAAAACTGAGTAAGCTTAAGGAGAAATGTTACCTTGAGCTTGATCTGAGTTGGTGGAGAAGAGATAAGGATACTTGGTACACATGTATGCTTCTTCTTCCCAAGTAGCTCCCTCAACGGACTAATTTTGGCAAAGAACCTTAACTAGAGGGACTTCTTTATTCCTCAATCTATTGTTCTGATAGTCTAGGATTTCAACTGGAATCTCTTCATAAGAGAGGCTATTCTGAACATCGGTGCTCTAAATAGGGACTACAATTGCTAGGTCACCTATACATTTCCTGAGCAAAGAGACATAGAATACTGGATGAACTGAGGCTAGATCTGAAGGAAAATCAAGCTCATAAGCTACCTTGACAAAGCGACTTAGAATCTTGAAGGGATCGACATATCGAGGACTGAGCTTTCCCTTCTTGCCGAACCTCTTCACTCCCTTAATGGGGGAGATCTTTAGATAGACATTGTCACCAATCTCAAACTCAAGATCCTTTCTATAAATATCTACATAAGACTTCTATCAGCTCTGAGCAGCTCGAAGCTTTCTCTGACCAACTGTAACTTTTCTAAGGCGTCGAATACCAAGTCAGGCGCTATAGATGAGGCCTCACTAACTTTGAACCAACTAATTGGAGATATACATCTCCTACCATTGAGAGCTTTGAATGGATCCATGTGAATACTGGAATGATAGTTGTTGTTGTATGCAAACTCAATCAAAGGCAAGTGGTCATCCTAACTACCCTTGAAATCAATTGCACACACCCTTAGCATATCTTCTAAGTTCTGAATAGTCTTTTCTACTTGACCATCTATCTGAGGATGAAAGGTTGTACTAAGATGAACTTGGGTACCAAGGCCTTTTTGAAATACTTTCTAGAAATGAGAGGTGAACTGGGTACCTTTGTCTGAGATAATAGATAGTGGAACACTGTGCAATCTGACCAACTCCCTGATGTAAAGTTTGGCGTAATCCTTAGCTGAATAAGAGGCATGGACTGGAAGGAAATGCGCTGATTTGGTCATTCTATCTATAATGACCCAGACTGAATCATGCTGATGATAAGTTCGAGGCAAACCCATCACAAAGTCCATGTTCACTTCTTCCCACTTCTAGGTAGGAATAATGAACTCCTGCATAGGACCTAGGCTTCTAATGCTCTATCTTAACCTACTGACATGTAGAGCACTTAGCCATAAACTCTGTAACATCTCTCTTTATCCAACTCCACTAATAGATCTCCCACAAGTCGTGGTGTATCTTTGTGGCCCCTGGATGAATAGAGTAGCGTGAATCATGCGCTTCTGAAAGAATTCGCTGCCTTAAGTCATCTACACCTGGAACACAAAGTCGACCTTTACAGCGTAGAACACCATCTCCCCTTCGGAGAAAACATCTACTTTCTAATTTTGAACTGACTCTTTCAACTTGACAATGTTGGGATCTCTATCTTGCTTTTCTTTTACCTCAAAAACTAGAGATGATTCTGAACTACTCTGAACCCATATATCGACCTCTGAAGAATTGACTAAGTGAATTCTTAGTCTCACAAGATGATGGTCTTCCTGAGCTAACTTCTTCTTATTGTCCTTAACATGAGAAATACTATCCATGGACAGTCTACTGAGAGCGTCGGCAACTATGTTGGCCTTGCCCGGATGATAAAGGACACTCATGTCAGAATCTTTCAAGAGGTCTAACCTCCTTCTCTGACAAAGATTGAGATCTTTTTTAGAAAAGACATACTAAAGACTCTTATGATCTGTGAACACATATACATGAACACCGTATAGGTAATGCCTTCAAATCGTTAAGGCAAATACTACGGCTGCTAACTCAGGATCATAAGTAGGGTAATTCTTCTCATGGGTATTAAGCTGTCTAGAGGCGTAGGCTATGACCTTGCCATGATGCATGAGGACACAACCTAAACCCACTCTGGATGCATCACAATAAACTATGAACCCATCTGAACTATCTAGTAATGCTAGAACTGAAGCTGAGTTGAGTCGAGTCTTCAACTCCTGAAAACTCTTCTTGGAAGGATATGACCACTAGAACTTGACTTTCTTCTGAGTCAATGTGGATATAAGGGATGCAATAGAAAAAAATCCCTTAAAAACCATCTATAATAGCTAGCAAAACCTAGAAAACTCCTGATATCTGATGGAGAGATACGGCGAGACCAGTATCTTACTACTTCAGTCTTTTGAGGATCTACTCTAACGCCAACACTAAAAATAATATGGCCAAGCAATTCTACTGACCTTAGCCAAAACTCGCACTTACTGAATTTGGAGAATAGCTGATGATCTCTAAAAGTCTGAAGTACTATTTTGAGATGGTCTGCATGATCTCGCTCACTATACGAATAGACCAGAATATCATCTACGAAAACTATGACGAAGATGTCCAAGTACTACTTGAAAACACGATTCAGCAATTCCATAAAAGCGGCTAGGGCATTGGTAAGACCAAATGACATAACTAAGAATTTGAAGTGACAATACTGAGTATAAAAAGTTGTTTTCGGAATGTCACATTCTCTGACTCTGAGTTGATGATGGTCGGATCTGAGGTCTATCTTGGAAAAATAGCTAGCACCCTAAAGTTTGTCAAACAAGTCATTGATTCTGGAAAGAGGATACTTGTTTTTGATCATTACTTTATTGAGTTGATGTTAATCAATGCACATTCTGAGAGCATCTTTCTTTCTCACGAATAAGACTGGTGCACCCCACAGGGAAATGCTTGGTCTGATGAATCCCTTATCTAAGAAATTCTTCAACTACTCTTTTAGTTCTTTGAGTTCTATTGGTTCCATTCTATATGGAAGAATAGATATAGGCTAAGTATCTGGAAGAAGATCAATATCGAAGTCTATTTCCCTTTTGGGAGGAATTCCTGGAAGATCTTTGGGAAAGACATCTGAATATTTATTCACTACTGGGACTAATTCAAGATTGGGAGTTTCAAAACTAATGTCCTTAACTCGAACAAGATGATAGACACATTCTTTAGATATCATATTCCATCCCCGAAGGTAGGAAACAAGCTAACCCCCGAAAATGGATACACTAGCCTTCCACTCTAGGATAGGGTTATTCCAAAATTGCAACTAAACAATTTTATTTCTGCAGTCGACTGTGGCATAGCAGGAATGAAGTCAATCCATGCCAAAAATGACATAAAGATCAATCATTTCTAACTCGACTAAGTCTACTGAATTAACTTTCTAAAATATCATAATCGGGCAGTTTTGTAGACCCATCGGGCTATGAAAGTTTTACCTACTAGGGTAGAGACTGAAAGGGCTCTGCTAGAATTTTGGGTCTAATTCTGAAATCTACTGCTATATAAGGAGTAACAAAAGACAAAGAAGCTCCTGGATCTAGCAAAGCGTAAATATGCACATGAAAGATCTATAATATACCGATAACCATATCAGGAGAATTTTCCTGATCTTGTTGGGACTAAAGAGCATAGAGACAATTTGGACGTTGCCCACTAGTAGCACTGGAGGTGGCATCCTACTGATTTGAGTGACCGGACTAAGCTGAGGAGCGATTCTGTTAACCCTGAAAACCTAGCTGAGGACAGTCTTTGACTCTGTGGCCTAGCTTGCCATATCCAAAGAAAATACCACTGCTAGCTCTGCAAATGCCCTGATGGTTCTTTCCATAAGTCTGGAAAAAAGGATAGGTGTGGTCACTGCTAACACTGCCCTGGTACTTGGAGCCTAGTGCTCCATCTTTGTTACCCTCTCTAAACTTAGGAACTGGAGCACTGTCTGAAGAAGGAGATGGAACTGATGATTTAGGATAAAACTGAGAGCGGTTTTCTCCTTCTGAATTTGGCTGAGCAAAGTTGAAACATCCTGACCTTGCTGTCTTATTCTGCCTCTCCCTCAACCTAACTTTTTGCTCCTCAATCTGCTGGGCATAAGTCATGAGTCTGGCTAAAGTCATGTCACTATTCAGCATGGCGGATCTGCACTCATTAACCATGCTATCATTCACCCCTGAAACAAACTTACTCATCCTTGCCCTACTATCTGCAACCACATGAGGGGAATATCTGCTAATTGAGTAAACTTAAGAGAATACTCTTTCACTGTTATATTACCCTGCCTGAGGTTGATGAATTCTAGCATCTTAGTATCTCTAAGATCTAGGGAAAAGAATCTATCAAGGAAAATAAAAGCAAACTCCTCCCACTTAACTGGCCCGGCATCATGTGCCCTCTCTGACTTCCACTGCTTGAACCAAATATAAGCCATATCCTACAACTGATATGCAACTAGCTCAGCACTCTCACTAGACATAACCCCCAGTATTTCTGTAACCTTTTACACCTGATCTAGGAATTTTTAAGGGCCCTCGTGTGTCTTAGACCCAAGAAAGGATGGAGGATTCATTTAGGTAAAGTCCCAAATCCTGGATGCAGCGGAATTAGCCACTGGATTGGTCGAAATAAAAACTAGTCATTCATTTTGAGTAGGAACTGACTAAAGAGTAGAGAATGTGACCCTGAACTTCGCATAGAAACATGTTTGTCCAAGGGGTCTTCTTGGACAGGCTGGGTTCTTCTCTTGGGAGGCATGTTATGAAATGAGGAGAGGAAATGGATTAGATTGAGAGATTAGATTAAGATTATGCTCACTGGCACGACATGAAGACTGAAGAAGGGAAACTATTTATAAAACATCTTATAGCCGCCTGCACATAAATGTGGCGTGCAACACACCCATGTACAAGACTCTACTAGATGCGGCTTTTAGACTTTCTAGGACTATATTTAACCTTAGGCTCTTATACCAAGTTTGAAATACCCCAAATCTGGTACCCGGAATGCTACACGGTGCTCATAACCCCGAAGGACCACAAGCTAACCCATGACTGATATTTGTACCTATATACTGCATAATATACTGAATAATACGGAAATATAAAATGAAAGGCCATAAGGTTCATATAACTGAAGTAAAAAATAACATCTAAACTAGGTATAAAATACCCAAAACAACTAGAATAACTGTTTGAACATTATCGTCTGGAAAGACACTAACTGCCTGAATTTTCTAAGTAAGGAGTTGATGGGACATGTCCCCAACTAAATCTAACTAATAAACTAATTAATGAGATAATAGAGAAATAATCATGTCCTCGAAGGATGAGAACTCACTGCTAACTCTGACTGCTGATATCTGGATTCTACTAATGCTTTGGCGCTCGTGTCTCTGAACCTATGGTATAAGACACCATAGCACAAATGCATCAGTACTTTAAATGTACTAGTATGTACGTGAGGTAAGCTGAACGCATGGGGTTTATATGCATGAACAATACAAGCTAAGTGACTAATATGAACGTGTGAATACATGCATGCATACATAGTAACTATATCTAAAATCATGAAAATAAGAGTATGCTAATGACTAAAATGACTGATGACTGAATTCTGATAACTGATAATATAAGTGACTGTATCTGACAGTCCTAAATCTAATGGTACAAGCTAAGTTCCATACTGTATCTGAGTTGACTGTATCTGACAGTCCTGAATTTTGAAGAACTATTTGAGTTTTTTTACTAAGACTAAGGGAGGTAGTCATCTAATCGACATGCCCCAAATGATGCATTATAGATGAATTGGGGTCCAATATGTTCCCTGAGTAGAAGGGTATCAATACTGCGCCACTGGTAAGGACAACGTTTAAATAACCCTAATATAACAAGTAACTCTAGTGAGAACGGTGGGAACCCTCATATAGCAGGCTAATACACCTCATCTACCCTCACATAATAGGCTATGATGCCTCAACCTATGTTGGCTACATAGTTCTAGAATGCAAGGATTGTTTCTAAGAATCACACCCTCATATAAAAGGTGAGTTCCCATCCTTGGGTTCGCTCGATGCTAATTTCTACTCCCTTCTGAATAGAAACTAAACATGATTTACTGAACTGAACATGGACTGAGTTACTGACTTCCATTGACTGACAGAATACTACTGATATCTGACAACTGACTGAGTTCATGAGATCATGGAGATTTCTTGAGTCATAAGACTGTCTAAAGTCTAAGGATCATAGCTTGACTGAGAGTATCATGGAAACATGACATGGCTCTAGGTACACAGCTAATATTTTGGGTACAAGTACCCCCAAGACTCGATAGAAGGAAACTGATAAAGCATGACCTACTTGAAAACATCACTAACATCATAATCCGTAATACATTTATTGAAGCATTTCATCAAACATGTGATCTGCATAAACTTGTACATACATGGGGATTTCATGATATCAGGCTAGTTGGGCATTTTCTTTCATCTAGGCATTTAATCAAACACATGGTAGGCATAGTATGTGTAAACAACATTATACAACAATTAAACATCATGATTAAATTCTAATTTCATTATTCAAGGGTTTAGTCATAGATTTACATGAATCAACATCTATACTAATCAAATCCACATAAAATTTATCCCCCAACATGGAATAGAATTCAATTACTCATTATCAACATGAACCAAAGCAGCCCAATTATAAAATTCATAAAGGAAATCCATAAACTTAAATTATGAAAAGAGATTCTTGGGCTTCATAAACGAAAGGAGTCCATGAATGAACACTATGGTTACCTGGGTTGAGTTTCTTGAAGTTCTTGAACTTGAAGAATTTGAATCTCTTAGTTCTTAAAGAAGATTTGGATTTTGTTCTTGGTGATTAATGTTAGGGAGAAAACCCTAGTTTTGTTGTGGTAGAAAAATAATGAATTTTTGAGCTTTGGTCGGATATAATTGGGTATATAAACGGGTGGTAAAAGGCCAAAAAGAACCTTTTAAAATGGCTTTAATTTGCTGAATCAGGACCTGCGACGGTCCGTATCTAGGGCGACGGTCTGTCATTTTGACCGTCATACAGGGACCAAGTAAAGGGCTTACTGCCTAAGTAGCGATGACCTGGGCAATGGTCATCCCAAGTTCGACGGTCCACCAACCTACCCGTCGCACCTTATCCAGAAGGTGGCCTCACTATTTCCCTTACGACTGCCTGAGCGACAGTCCATCGGCCTCACTGTCGTACCTAGGCAGTTTTACTACCTTTTGTATTTTTGCCATAACTTTCTCCTTCGATGTCGGGTTTTGATGAAATTGGTATCATTGGAAAGATAATTAGATTTTCCACATGCAAAAAAATGTGAAAATCTTAAAATACCACGTTTACAAAAGTGGATTCATCTTTCAAAGTAAGTTTCTAACATTCTTGAGACGATTTCAACCTAGGGAAATGTACAGGGTATTACAACATAACTTTGATAAGGATAGTCTGTTGTTCCTACCTACCACAAGAATGTTAAATCGTTACTAGCGTCTTTCAAATCCTAACGCACATAGTGAACATAACTCTGGTTTTCCTTGTCATATTGATTTCAAACACGGAATTGAGAAGTAATTATTTGTTACCTTTCCAAAAAATGTCATTCATAAGAAACTGATAACTATCAATTGATTAACCCGCAGATAACTCAAATTCACACCATATTTCCTGTGATATTTGACTCTAAAGCTGGGTAAATATATTGACGACGACTGCCTTGCACTAAATTGATGTGTAAGTTAAGCGTTATCAAATAGAACTCGTGAATGTATGTTATGACATGAGAATAATTGGGTGACATGAAATAAAAAGAATTAATTAAGGGGAAACTAGTACCTCAAGTTGGAACATAGATAAAAGAGAAAAGTTAGGAGTACCCGGTCACCATATCTGTCTCTGCTTCCCAAGTAGCTCCCTCAACCGATAGTTTTTTTCTAAAGAACCTTTACCAAAGCGACCTCCTTATTCCTCAACTTATAAATTGATAGTCAAGGATCTCAACCTAGAACTCTTCATAAGAGAGACTATTTTTCAATCCTAAAAATGCAGCAACAAAATTATCCCACTCTACCAATCCTACATCTGTACCTCTATTATCTTTTAGTTGTTTCTACCACGTGTGAGCCAATCATTGCAACTAATAAGCATCCAAGTTAGCACTTTCATTTGGGGTGGCATCCGTGATCACAATAACTTTCAAAATACTATCCAAAAACACTAATGGATTCTCTTTAGAAGTATACCTAATAAATACCAGAGGATTTATTCTAGTGAAGTCTTGAACTCTGGCAGTAATCATATTCACTATTGGGTTGGCTAGTGAAATTGCTTACTGTTATTTTATATGGTCATGGACTGGGCTAACATTGTGAAAGTATCCCTAAATTCAGTATGAGAGACTTGTTCATTCAGATGGATTAGTAGAGCTGGTGGTGTTTGTTGATTCCCATTATTGTTTCCATTTCTATTCCTCCTTATTTTAGTCCTATTAGGAGGCATATTCCTTAAATATGTAGAGCATGAGTAAAAAAGAGGTTTTAATAGAGTTTTAATAGAGTTCACACTCTATCATATGATATGAATATGAAAGAAGTGAAATGTTTCCTAAAATATCTCACATCCCCTCACTCATAAGTATGGTGCACTTCACACCCATAAACAAAATTCTACTTGACTCAACTTTTAGACACCTTAGGAAACTTTAAACCTGATGGTCTGATACTAAGTTTTTCAAAACCCGATACTACCCACTAGTCATAACACGATGCTTTGAGTAACAAGTGATCCCAAAATAACCCATGGCCTAGTATAACACTATAAATATTGAAACAACTAATGTAAAAACTTTGTATGGAAGCTAAACTGAATAATGAAATACTAAATCAACCAATAATAGTATCTGGGTTTAAAACCACAAAAGCTGAATATCTAATTGTATGTCCAAAAGCCTCTAATAAGATGAGTTGCTAAGATAAGCCCCTAACTAACTCGACTTATCTAAAATTGAAATAAAATCAAATGAAATACTGATACTAGTCCCGAATTATAAGGACTCACCAAAGTACTATTGCTGATGTAATAAGGGATTGTACTATGCGTGATTTGGATGTTGAATATCAAAACATATATTAAGAGAGAATATAGAGTAAAAGAAAGTATGCAATCAGTACTTTGAATGTACTAAGTATGTGAGATAGAAAATAACCGATACAGACTGAACATAATGCATATAACATGGTAAAATGAAACAAGGCCAAGTAATAAACATTTACTATATGATACGTTGAATAATTAAATATAAGGTCATATAAGTATCTAAATCAAACTGTGGGTTGTGGACTATAGGAAATAGTGATAATCGGCACGCCCTTATCTGATCTAACTGGGGTCTAACCTATAACCCAATTGGAAGGGTGTTTTGTACCTTACCAAGGGTACGAACACTGACTGATGGGGATCTACTAAACTAATATCTAAAGGGACTAAGGGATTAGCCAACTCTAATTGGTGGCCCTTTAAAACCTATGGTGGCACCGTAGTTTTTTTACTTAGGGAGTTCGACTAAAGGTTTCAACCTAAATGACAGGGGAGTCTTCATCCCCGTTTCCGTTTGGTGCTAAGTTCTACTCCGAACTGAATGATACTAATAACTACAATACTAAATAATAGTAACATTTTGTAAACGTAAAATGAATGCATTACTTGGGAGAATTTAAAATATGTAAACTAGAGGATATAATAGTCGTAAGTATATACATGAAATCCTAGGTCATTGGGTGTTTATAACCCACCATCTTTGAAGAATGCAACTATTATGAGAATTTCATAAATTGAGTGAGCCAAGAAATTTAATAATTCAAGTCCAAAAATCATGGATTTCACAATATTATCAGGGTTTATAGTTTTTAAAACTTAATGGTTCTTGAATTTATGATAAAATATGTGTTTATAACTCAATGAGATCAAGAAACTGGAATCTCAAGGAATTCACAACATTCATAAACCTTAAGCTCTGATGAATGAATTAACATGAGAAATTAAGTAAACTTTGGGACTCAATGGGTGAAAGGAACCCATTTATGAAATCCCACATACCTGGATATGAAAATCCTAAAGAAATATGTAAAATTGAAATCTTGAAGAAGATGAACCCTACCCTGAAAAGAGAAATCATCTCTTTCTTTCTCTGTGATGCTAATTGTCAAGTGTTTTCTGAGTAATGAGGGATTGGTCTATTATTAATATTAATACTCATATTTGGGTTGGATTAAATGACATTGTTTTGATGTTAAAGGACTGGGAAAATATTGTAAAGCCCCTCATAAAATGGAGCAGAAAATCTGCAGAATTAAGTCGTATGAACCATCCCATGCTCATGGGTGGTGCTCGTGGGTTGGAGGCTGAATTTCATCTTTATTATATCCACCGGATGAGATTTGGTACGATAGTGGGAGCTAATTGTGATCGTACCTTAGTTTGTAGGTTGTAGGTTCCAATTGGATAAACTTTAAAAGTCAAAATCGTACCTAAGATCGTAGAACCTAACCATAGTCGTGGTTCCCTCTTGTGGTTGGAAGGTTTACTTGTCAACTTTCAGATGTTTGGGACTATTTCAGTTAGATGGTAGCATTGTACAGTCATACAATCTCACCATGATCATACTTACGTTCATAGGTTCTAACTGTTGGATTGTGCTTCACTAAAATGGTCATAACATTTTACTCCGATATCAGATTAAGGTAAAACTGGATGCATTGGAAAGATAATTCAAATATATATCATTCTGTGGGTCTTGAACTCAAAAATACTTCAGAATGTAGGAGTTATGATCCTTTGAATTTGACTATAGGGAGATTCTTTACAAGAAATCAATTAGTAAGGGACGTTTCTACTTGGTCATGAACTACGAGTTTCTTGCAGAATTAATACATGTATAAATCACTTCTTATACCACCAAAACATTACGTTTGATTTTACATGTACTTGAATTATGGTTCTAATCTTAGCTTGAATTTTTGAGGTATTACAACAATTGTTTGATATCTCTGGCTAGAATAGCAACTTGATCCTCCAAAGAAGTCACCCTATCTTCTAACTAAACCAATTCTACTTGAGCCTATGAGACACATCTAGAATGTAACACCAAAGAATCAACACATAGAAAATAAAGTGAATGGCATAAAATACTATAGCAAGGTTAACTCAAAAGCTACATCCCCAATCTTTTGTAGAATCTAAAATGGCTCGATATACCTAGGGCTTAGCTTTCCCTTCCTCCCTAACCTAATCACGCCCTTCATGTAAAACACTCAAAGAAAGACAAAATTACTAACTCCAAACTCTAAAGTTCAAAGCCTACAGTCAGCATAACATTTCTTTCTACTCTAAGAAACTCATAGCCTATCTTAATCATCCAAACCTTATCAAAAAAAATCCCAAATCAAGACTATAGCCTGAGGCCTATCCCAAAAAGCATTGAACTAGCATATTATGGATCTATACCGCCTACCAAAACATGCCTATAATGCCTTAAATAACACCACCTAGATACTCGAACTACTATTTTATGAGACCTTTGACGAATAAAGTAACTGATCACATTGACCTTCGAAATTAATAACATAGATCCACAATATATCCTCCAAGACATAAATAATATGCTCAAATTGGCGATTATCTGAGGGTGGAATGTTGTGCTAAGATCAATCTAGGTATATTTGAAAAAGCTCTCCAAAAGTTAGAGATAAAATTATAAAGTATATAAAAGATAACAGATACTAACATCCCATGAAAATGGACTATCTCTTAAACATAAATTTAAGCCAACCTCTCTACACAATAGGAAATCTAAATTGGCAAAAAATGAGTAGATTTGGTCAATTGATCAATAATGACCCGAATACGATAATAATATTGAGAAGTATACGGCAAACTAATAATGAAATCCATGGTAAGTAGCTCCCACTTGCACTAAAAAATGTGTAGCCTCTGAAGCAAACCACTAGGTCTTAATACTCAAACTTATCCTATTGAAAACACAATAATATGTCTGTTTTCATAACACTTTTGATGCATAAAAAGAAAAATACGCTAAATCAAGGTCTTGTTTATGTAGAAATGATGTTTTGTGGTAGTTTTACAGAAAAATAAGGTTGGAAATTGAGGAAACAAATAACGATAAAATGGTCACAAGTGTTGAAGTCTCAGACATGGCTATGAGTCATTGGGTCATAATACAACTCGTAGTTAGAGTCTTTATCTTACCAGTGATGTTTGTTTTATGAAAATTTAAAGTAGGGGTTGACTACAAGGCGAGACAATGACCTATAGGGTCAGGCGATAAGTAGTTAGGAGAACTCATCCTGAGTAATATATAAATAGTCCTGTAGATGTGAAAAATATTCCAAGTTCCAACGAGAGCTCCCTACAGGTCATAACAACAGGCAATGAGTCATTTCCATAAGTAATCCTAAGCAAAAGAAGCCAAGTACATGAGGGTTGGAAAATATCAAGGGGGGAAATAGGTCACCCTATAAGTAATCACCAGTGTTGTTCGCAGAACAGCAGAGCCATGCGATGAGTCGGAGGTAGACCCTATGACTTATTGTCAGAATCATTGCCACTATCAATCTTTCAATCCTATTTTTTTTATGGACATGATTTGTATTTATGTATAAATACTCCTTATAGGTTTTTATTTTTAGTTTACATTTGATTACTAATGTCAAGGAATAATTTTATTCTTCTAAGTAAAAACATCAATTTTTAGGGTTTTAAGTCAAAGTGAGATTTGTAGTATTTTATTTAATTCTTTGTAATTTCATAATTATGCTTTCTTCTCATAATTATTAACTTTTTATTATGATTATGAGTAGCTAAATACCACAACTATGGTTGTGGGAACCATGATGTATTAACAAAGTAGTGTTCAAAGTATGATGTGATTCTCAAAGGGTGTTTGTGCATGTACAATTGTTCTCCTCTGTTTGATTGTTGTTTAACAGTTCCCACTATTCGAACTCACCTTATCCTTGCTCGTAATAAAAAAAGGTGTAATAATGGAAATAGGAAATTAATAATGAGACTTGGAGCTATCAACCTCCATTTAATAGTTTGATTTGGTAAATAGGATAGCTGCTAAGATAGGGGTTAGTAATGCAAAACTCATGAAATAATAATACATGATTGAGGATAGTCATCTAATTGGGGCATAAAGTAATTTAGATGAACATAACCTATCAATTCTACATGTTTAACACCACAGGAGATCACTAGTATGTCGAACCTACAGAATTATGAAATTATAGGGAACACATTCCTAGTGTCTCACTCACATTGATCACAAACTTTAAGAAATTACTAAATGATACTTGTTCAATGATATAGTTCATAAATTTCTCCTTTTATTGGAAATTGTTCACTAATTATTTAGATAGATACATTGATAGATATTCCAACCTATTTATGGGATCGACCCAACCTAGTTGGGTTTTATATTTTATCAACAACCGGTTTATAATTTTATTTTTGGATGACATTAAATTTTGGTGCCATTGTCAGGGACTACGGTTATAGAGTTGATAGATTGTATTTATTTGGTTGTTGGTTTCTATTTCATAAATTATAATTTTTCTATTATTTCTAAGGTGCACATCAGTGCATGACCAACAATCGGAGTCGAGAAAATTTCCTGATTCCATTTGATTCAGAAATTTAAAGGAGTTTGAGAGTTAGCAGAAGAATAGCTAATAATGAAGTTCATAATGAAAGAGTTGTAGATGAGGGAGTTTTTATCTAGTTAGGCATCCTTATATGTTTCAGAAGATTGTGGAACAAACCACTATTTGATTGGTTGCTGAAGAGAATGCAAGACAAGAAGCTACCAGGAAGGCAATAAGGGAAGAAAGGGCTCGACAAGCAAAACGAAGTTGTCTCGACGCACTTGAGGAACAAAATAGTCTAAGAAGGAATGGGGAAACAACCTCTCAAATATTATGTTCCTCACTTTGATGATGCAGATTATTATCTAGACTTTCTAGAGCTGACTAAAATTACTCTACCACTATTACCACAAGGAACTAAGTTTCAAAAATCACCAGTACTATGATACAACTACTAAAATTGAAGTAAGTGTTCACTGGTCTTTCTACTGCTGATGCAAACCGTTATTTGATGACTTTGTAGGGATTTTCACTTACTACAACTTACTTGTGTGAGTCAAGATACTATTAGATTATGGTTGTTTTCTTTCTCTATGACTAGAGAAGCCACTCTATCATTGACCAAGATGCCAAAAGTGTTAATCACTAATCGACAATGGCTAAAGACACAATTCATGAAGCAGTTCTTCCCATCTTCCAAAATAATGCAGTTAAAAGATAAGAATTTATAACTTTAGGCAGTCATTCAAAGACGTTGTACAAAAATTGGTCTGAGGTTGAAGAAGAAGCTGTAGAGTGTCGTAATCATAGACTACTAGGCCAAAATTTGGTTGAGATCTCTATTAGAGTAGATGTTTTAGGGATGAGTCAGAAATTTGAATCATATGATACTGCCCTTAAGAAGCTTGAGCAGCAGTTTCAACAGATTTCAGCTGCAACGAATAAATGTCAATAGGGTATACTTCTAAGCCTGTCCAAAATCCAAAAATTTCTCCATTTCTTGGCAATTACTACTAGGAGTGGGTAAAATAAATATTGATCGACCTATGCTTGTGGTTATTAAGATTAATGTAGAGTTAGTAATTATTGATGATGAGAAAGTAGTTTAATTTGTGAATCTATTTAATGATATAAATACAGATGAAAAGCCTCCAGTAGCTGAAAAGGTGACTAGGGCTAAAAAGAGGAAGTAAAAGGAGGTCCCATAAGTATTAACTCCTATTCCATTCCCTCCTCCATACTTTCCACAAAGAAAAAAAGAGATTTAAAAATCAAATTATCACAAGTTCATCTCAATGTTGAAGAATTATTGGTAAACATCTCTATAGTTGAGGAACTTAAGCAAATATCAGGTTACACAAAGTTTACACAAAGTTGCTCAAATTAAATTCAACGAGATTCCTTATGGTGAATCGCACTATGAAAAATCTTGTGGGAATATTATATGATGCTTAGGGTTCAATCCCACTCCATGACCCCTTTATTCTTTTCCATAAAGAATGAAGAAGAGAGATAAAGAGGGAAATTATCAAAGTTCATATTAATGTTGATAGAATTATCAATGAATATCCCTATAGTTGAGGCACTTGAGCAAATGTCAGGTTATGCAAAGTTTATAACGGATTTGGTGAAGAAAAAGAGGACTTTGAATCTTGATCCAATAGATAATATGCACCACTATAGTGAAATAGCTTCCAGTATCTAGCAGAGAAGAAGAAATGTCCTGGAGCTTTCACGATTTCATGTACCACTGGGTATTTAAATTTTGGATAAATCTTTATGTGATTTAGGTTTTAGAATTAATCTGAAACCACTAGTAGTTTATAGACAGTTGGGTTTGGGGTCCCCCAAATTGACTTCGACAAGACTCCTTATGGTGGACTGCACTTTAAAGAAACCTATGGGAATTTTATATGATGTTTTATAAAGGGTTGCATCATTAATTTTTTCTTATATTTTTCATCCTTGGTTGTGAGGTTGACTTTGAGGTTCCCATTATTATGGAGAGATCATTCCTTGCGATTAGGTAAGTATTGGTTGATATAGAGGCAAGGCAAATAAGTTTTGGTTAAATCATGAGGAAGTGAAATTTAATGTATGTCAATCCTTGAAGCATCCAAAGAATATATGTGTAATATCTGTGATTGATACAGTAGATAAGGATACATGGGTAACTCCTATTAAGGAGAGACCTAGAGTTAAAAAACTTACAATAGTTATTATGAATTTTAAGTGTAATGATATTAGGGGTTATAATGAGATGGTGAGCACCCATGCTAGTTTGGGTTCCTAAAATTTTGTACCAAAGAAGTTAGATCTTAATTTGAATAATAGAGTGACCTCGCCAGCTAGGCCTTCTATTAAGAAGCCTCCTATTTTGGAGCTCAAAGCTCTTTAATCCCATCTTTTATATGCATTCTTGGAATCCAACAGCACTTTGTTGGTTATTATTGAAGTTGATTTGGTTGAGTGGCAGGTTGAGGCTCTAGTGTCAATTTTGTAGAAGTTTAAGAGGGCTATTATGTAGTCCATTACCGATACCATTGGGGTTCTATCTTGAAGACTTACACATAAAATCAACGTAAGCCAAATTGTGTTCCTAGTATTGAGCATCTATTAAGACTTAATCCACATATGCAAGAGCTAGTTAAGAAGGATATTATCAAGTGGTTGGATGCTAGCTTTTTTTATTCTACTATCGATAGCAAATTCATAAGCATGGCTTAATGTATGTTAAAAAGGGTGGAATCACTATAGTTCTAAATGAAAAGAATGAGTGTATTCCTATGAGTACGATCACTAGTTGGTGAGTATGCGTGGACTATAAGAAGCTAAATGCATGGACTGAAAAAGATCACTTTTTAATATCTTTCATAGATTATATGTTAGACCATCTTGCTGGTAGATGATGGTATTGTTTTCTTGATGATTACTAGGGTTACAATTAGACTTTTATTTTCTTAAAGACCAAGAAAAAAACACTTCTATTTATGGGATGTTTGCTTTCAAGAGAATATCTTTAGGATTATGTAATGCGCCAATGACTTTTTAGCGTTGTGTGATGTCCATATTTACTAACATGGTAAAGGACACTATTGAGGTATTTATGGATGAACTCTCAGTTGTTGGTGATTCATTTAATATTTCTTGGCTCATCTAGAAGATGTGAAGATTGCAACTTAGTGCTAAATTGGAAGAAGTTTCTTATGGTCAAAGAAGGAATAGTGTTAGGTCACAAAATTGTGAATAAAAAGATTGAGGTTGACAAGATGAAGATTGAGGTAATTAAAAAATTGCCTCCACTAAATTTTTGAAAGGTACTCGGAGCTTTTTGGTAAATGTTGGTTTTACGTAGATTCATTAAGGACTTCGCTAAAATTGCATATACCTCATGTAAATTATTAGAGAAAGAGGTGTAGTTTATTTTTGATGATGCATGTCAAAAGATGTTTGTGTGTCTGAAAGAGAAGTTGACTTCAACCCCTATTATTGTGTCACCTGATTGGTCTATGTTGTTTGAGGTTATATATGATACTAGTGGTATGGCACTAGGAGCAGTCCTAGGATAAAACCGGGGGAAGATTCTCTATTCGATATGTTGTGCTAGAAAAGAACTTAATCATGCTCAAAAATATATATTGTGTATGAACAAGAATTACTTGTTGTGGTTTTTGCATTTGAGAAATTTTAATCGTTTGCTTTGCATGAAAGTGATTGTGCACATTGACCATGCAGCTCTTAGGTACCTTATGGCAAATAAGGATGTAAATCCAAGGTTAATTGATTGCATAACTTTTGTTTCAAGAATTTGAATTTTAGGTCAAGGGTCAAAAGACGATTAAAATCAAGTGGTTGACCACTTATCACGCCTTGAAGAAGAGGTAATGCTGAAATTAAAGAATGAGCTTGAGATAATGTTACTTTTTTAGATGAGCAAGTATTGGCTTCATCACAATAGTTAATTCTATGGTTAGATTTTGCAAATTATTTGGTGAGCGATGTGGTGCCTGATAAGTTATCATTTCAGTAACAAAAAAAGTTTATTCTTGATAGTAAATTTTTCTACGATAAACCATACTTGTTTTGGATTTGTATATATAGACTGATTCGTAAATATATTCCTGAGGTAGAGATGGTAAGTATTCTAGAGGCACATCATTGTTTACCAGTTGGGGGTCATCATAGTGGTTTGAGGACCACTCATAAGATATTACAATATAGGTACTATTGGCCCAACCTTTATAGAGATGCATAGGACTATGTCAGATCTTGTGACCAATGCCAAAGACAAGTAAACATCTCGCAAAATCAAGAGCTCCCAATAACTTTTATATTTGATGTATGGGGCATTGATTTCATCGGCCCCTCATATGGTATGAAGTATATTTTGGTTATGGTTGATTATATTTCAAAGTGGATGAAAGCAATTGCGCTTCCAAAATGAAGGGAAGAGTGTGACTATAATTTTTAGGAAGAACATATTTTTCAGATCTGGTACACCAAGGGAAATAATTAATGACGAAAGTTCATATTTTTGCAATCATCTATTTATAGTCCTGCTAGAAAAATATGGTGTGAAACGTAGGGTGGAAATATTGTACCATCTTCATTTAAGTGGGAAAGTTGAGATATCAAATCGAGAGATCAAGTGCATTTTAGAAAAAATAGTAAAATGCTAATAGCACAAACTGGGCTAGAAAGTCGGATGATGCATTATGGGTTTACCGGGCAGTATTCAAGACCCTTATTGGTGCTTCTCCATATCATCTTATGTATTGCAAGGCATGCCACTTGCTTGTTGAACTTAAACATAAGTCATAATAGGAATTGAAGAGGTTAAATCTAATGAGGAATGACGTGGTAAAGCTGAGGCTTAAGTAGTTGAACGAGATATATAAATTCTATCTTAGAGAATATAAAAGTTCAACTTTGTGCAAAGAGAAGTGAAGGCATACCTTGATCAGAAGATAGAAAAAAGAGATTTTACTACTGGTGATAAGGTTTTGTTGTTTGAGTCCAAGCTTAATTGTTTCTTGGATAGTTGAAGTCAAAATGGAGGGGTCGTATTGAATGGTGACGATGTTTCCATATGGTGAGATTGAGATTGAAAATAGTGGTGGCCTAAAGTTTAAAATAAATATCCAAATAATGAAGCACTATATCGGTGACATTGAAGAGGTTAAGGTGGTATGTGATGTGGATCTTAATGGAGCCTGAGTAATCAGACACACCCAATTCGTGTCACGACGTTAAATAAGGTGTTGCATGGGAGACAACTCATGGGTTAGTTTTGTTAAGTCTGAATAGCCTACCCACATCTCAAAATGATGTTAAATCAAATGCTTCATGGGAGGCAACCCAAGAATTTTGTACTTGTTTTCACATTTATTTATAGGGTAACATGTCTTGAAGTATGTGGGGCATCACAGAGCAAAGATTGGACGAAAATATTTTTGTTGCTAAGGCCCAACAGAACACCCTACGAGTTGTAAAGAAACCCAATGAGTAGTAGGATGGGTCGTAGCCAAAAGACAACTCAAGGAAAACATCATTGGTAACTCAACAATTCTCAGAATGAGTCATAGCCTCTGGCAACGACACATCACCTTGAGTCATAGGGCATAGTTAAGGCTACCTAGGTAAGTCCTCCAACCTATACCATACGGAGTAAGCCAAAGACTCATAGTAGTAGGATGAGTCATAGGGTTAAGTCGTTGTCGTCGAATGAATTTCGGTCCCAAATTTAAATTTTTGCTACCTGACCTAATCTAAAATAAGATTTAAAACATTGAATCACACCGATCTAATTCTATTTTATTTTCAAATAGCAAAAACTCTTTCCATCTTCCATAACCATCCCTCTTCCATTATTACCTTACTAATTGAGTACTAATCACCCAATAAAATCATAAAAATCTGAGTTTATTACTCACTTGCACAAGAAATCAAAATCCTAAGCCATTGTCTTTTCCTTCTTCTATCAAATTCCAACTTCATCACTCAAATCAAAGTAAGTTGAATTTTGTTTTTTTTACTTTGCTTTGATGGTTGTTAGTGAATTATGTGGGTATCAAACCCTAGATTTAATTGATTGGAGTTGAATAGGCTAGAGACTTATATTTAGATCTCTTCTTTTAATTGAAATTCAGTAGGAACTATAGTGTTGGTGATTAGGTGATTAATTATGAGTTTAAGTGAAATCTTAGGTGAATTCTGAGTAATCCCGATGGTTCTAAAAATGTTTATAGGGTAATGATCATATTATTGGTTTGTATAATAGATACAAGTTAGGAAAACTGTTTGGTTTAGAGACAGCTAATTTGCATTCACTACAACTCTCGTAATGACTCGTAACCTAAGTTAAGGAGTCGTTGCATGAGTCATAGTCACTAAAACTTTCGTCCAAATATGTAAAGTCCTTGAAAGTACTCAGAACGAGTCACCCAACAACTCTTAAGGTAACCCAATAAGTCGTAGGGTGTACTCTGATTGAGAATCCTATATTACCCTTTGCAATAAGTGACCCAATGACTTACCTAATAAGTCATAAGGTGACCCAATAATTTGTAGAGTGAATTTGTTGGGATAACAACTAATAATGAAAGAATTAAGATTTGACCCTACGAATCATAGCTGCAGCAGTGACTCATTGCCAAGACTCGTAGGAATATGTTGCTAAAATTTCCATACCTTTTTAATGATCTTCCTTTACTAACATGTATTTACCCATAGGTACAATGACACCAAATAATGATATTCCAAAGGAAACAAGAAGGGGGAAAGCCGACTCCCAAGAAGCAATCAAAATCCACTCTACAACTTAAATATATGCCTTTAGAGGAGTTAAGTGGCTCAGTGGAGGAATACCAAATAACCACTCCAGTTAAGCCACGCCCTAGCTTTCCCAGGGTGTTTGAGTAAGTCCTTATATGAAGAACGCAAGGGCTTCTCTACTACACATACCTACTCCTTCCTAGTTTGAAGAGGAAGGAGAATCTAAATCCAAAAAAGAAGGTGGTTATGAGAGTGACTTTGGAAATGGAGAAGAGGCTACATCCAGTAGTTAATCCAAAGAAGCCGATCTGGGGTCCACCTCGCATGAGTCAACTAAGGATCAAGAAGAGGCTATTGTTGACAGTCCATCGCAGCCTACTAAGTCTCTACCATCAGTTCAGTCTGGCCTTCAGGTTACAATTGCAGTGAACCCACTAGTGAATAAGTAGGGTATTTGAGGTATGCAGAAGTTTTACGATAGGTACAATGTCATTTTCCTAACCATAGTCGAATCTCTCAATGATATCGCTTCATTATAACGACATTTTACTATAGCGATCTGATTCTATCCAGAACCAATTTTTTATGGTATATTTTACTTCTCTATAGCAACATTCTACCTATAATAACAATGATGTTTATTATAGTGGTAAACTCTTTATAAAATTACCTTTCTATAACAATATACTGAAATATTATGTAATAATATTTTGTAAGAAATATATTAAGTAAAAAATAAAATACTAAAATATTTATGGTAATCATCATTAATGTCATGCACACAGTAAAGTTCAAGTATAAATATCTGATTTAAAGGAAAAATTTATATTTATGTGCACATCAGTTATTTCATAACTTCACAAGGAAAATGCTATTAATATTTATCTTTTTTATACTCATGCTCTTTCTAATTTTATATACTTTTGTTTATACCAAGGAAATGAGTTTTGAACGTCAAATGTCAGTATATATATATAATATCACCTCTCTATAGCAATCATGAAATTTTTTAATAGAAGTTGCCACTATAGAGAGGTGTGACTGCTCATTGATGGTGAGAATTGAAGGTTTGGTTTCCAAATGTAACTTTAATTATATTTTTTGAAATTCAGATAATGTGAACCCCCAAAATACTTTTAAAAAGTGCTAGATTATATTCCTTTTTGAAGAGATAAAATAAATTTTACTACATTAACTAATTAGAATATAAAGTGTACATAGGCAGACGATTTGCTCCCGAGGTATGTATACGTGTATTATACTATGTAGAAATGCAGTAAAGCAGGTGTCTCTTCATCGACATAGAAGTTTGCTCCGTGATTTAACTATATCACCCTTAATTAATTATTATATACCATTTACGTATTAAAAAATTAATAATAGTTAATTAAAAAATAAATATTTATGACATGTCTGCCTAAGTTGTTTCAACCATACGTGTTTGTCAACATGTCTGCTTGATCTGTGATTTTATTATATCACCCCAAATTAATTATTATATGTCATTTGTGTATTGAAAAATTAATATTTAAAAAATAAAATAAACATTTATGACATATCTGCTTTAGTTGTTTCAATCGTACGTGTCCGTCAACATGCCTACTTACTTCATGATTTTACTATATCATCCCTAATCAATTATTATATTTCATTTATGTATTAAAAAATGAATAATATTTAATTAAAAAGGTAAAATAGACATTTATGACATGTCTGCTTCAATTGTTTCAACAGTAATTTTACTATATCACCTATAATTAATTATTATAAATTATCTAAATATTATAAAATTAATAATATTTAATAAAATAAGTAAAATAGACATAAAATGATAAATTAACTCATGATGTTTTAAATTAACTTGACATCTTATATGAGACCCACTTAAGAAAAATTCACAAGTATTTTTTATATTAATTTTGCTATATCACTTCTAATTAGTTATTATGAGTTATTTAAGACATGTTTGATTCACTACTTCAATCATGATATTTGGTTGATTATTACGTATTAGAAAATTAATCATGCTTAATAGAAAAAGTAACGGCCAAAGTCATCAACAGGCACTCAAACTTGTTGTGAAAATTCACTTAGATCCCTCAACTAAGGCATATTCCTATCAAAGTTTAATGTCAAGTCTTGACCATAGGGCACAACTTGTTGCTTGAAGGCCCTTTGGTCTAAATTTTACTTCTAAGGGAAAAGTTATAAAGCATCTCATAAATCAATATACAATGTGATGGTGTCAACTCTTGCCCATGGGGCATAACTTGTTGTTTGATGGTCCTTGAATTGAGTCGTAACTCTAAGACAAAAGTTATAGACCATTTCATAAGTAAAAAAAATAATGTGTTAGTGTTGACTCTTTCCCAATGTGCGTAACTTGTTTGAAAATTCTTGGGAAAAGTCGTGCCCCTAAGGTAAGAATTGTAGAAAATCTCATAAATTAAGACATAACGTGGTAGTGTCAATTCTTACGCGTGGGGTATAATTTGTTGTTTGAAAGTCCTTGAGCTAAGTCTTGTCTCTAAGGCAAGAGTTGTAGAACATCTCATAAATGAAGACATAACGGGGTAGTATCAACTCTTGCCTGTAAGGCATAATTTATTGGTTGAAAGTCCTTGAGCTAAGTATTTACTCTAAGACAAGAGTTGTAGAACATCTCATAAATAAAGATAATGTGGTAGTGTCAGCTCTTGTCCGTGGGGAATAATTTTTCCTTTGAAAGGCCTTAAGCTAAGTTTTGCCTCTACGGCAGGAGTTGTACAACATCTCATAAATAAAAATATAACTTGGTAGAGTCAACTCTTATCCCTAGGACATAATTTGTTGTTTGAAAGTCCTTGAGCTAAGTTTTCCCTCTAAGGTAAGAGTTATAGAACATCTCATAAATCAAAACAAAATGTGATAGTATCAACTCTTACCCATGAAACTTAACTTCTTGATTGAAAGTCTTAGTCTTGCCTCTAATGTCAACTCTTATTCATGGATCATAACTTGATTGGAAGAAATCGAAGAAAAGAAAAAAATAATAAAAATTGCAAAAAAAGAAGAGAATGAAGAAAAATAATGAAAAAGAAAAATAAATAAAATATAGAAGTCGAGTGAAGAAAAGAAAAAAAATAAAGGTTGAGAAAAAACAAAAAAAAGAACCAAAAAAGTAATGATTGAGAAGAAGAAAAAAGAGAAAAAATAAAAATTAAAAAATTAAAAAGGAGACAAAATAAAAAAATAAATAGAAGCTGAGAGGAGAAAAGAAAAAAAGTAAAGGTTGAGAAAAACTAAAAAGAAGGAAAAATAAAAAAATAGAAATCAAAGTAAAATAAGAGAAGATATTTTAAAAAAAAAATAGAAGTTGAGAGGAAAAAGGGGGGGGGAGTAGGGATTTAGAAAAACTAAAAAGAGAGAGAGAAAAGAAACGATAAAAATTAAAGTAAAAGAAAAAATGGCCAAATACCCCCTACTCCCATCCTTTACATCAAATCCCAACTACATACTATACTTTGTAGGGTCCTATGACCTCCTTGAACTATTTAAAAGTAGAATTATTGCCGCCCTGAACTATTTTAAAGTGAAATTATTATCTTCTCCCACCCCACCCCCTAAAACTGACAACCAATCATTTGGGATGTGGTGTGCTGCACACACCAACAACATTTTTACACGTGTTTTTATCACTTTTTTCCATTTCATTACTTTTTTCCATTTACTTTTATTCATGTTCTTCCACAATAATTTTTTCTCCATTCTTTTGTTCTTCTTCTTTTTTTTTTTTGTTCCTTTCTCTTCATCTGAAGTTCTTCAATCTCAAACCCTTGTGAGATCCCTTATTAAATATTAAATTCAAAGTTAACTATTAAACCCAAAGTTTAGACTTTGTAAAGTATAATGTATAAACAACTCAAGTGGGCTTCACTCATTTGCTCCAGGAACGAAAATTTTCATTTCTGTATTTGTTATGTGAGTTCAATTGCAAATTCGTTGTTCAATTGGAACTCAAGAATTACTATTTTTTTCAAGA
The DNA here is from genome assembly GCF_002878395.1 of Capsicum annuum. Lineage (NCBI taxonomy): Eukaryota > Viridiplantae > Streptophyta > Magnoliopsida > Solanales > Solanaceae > Capsicum > Capsicum annuum. Next base: position 177,869,287 of record NC_061113.1, read on the forward strand.
AAGGTGATGTTGAGGAAGAACACAAATTTTTCGATGAAATGTCCCAAAAGAATGTAGGAATTGTATGATTTCTAGGTATGAAGAAATGGGATGTTACATTAAGCTTAACAAATGTTTGATACAATGCCGAGCAGAAATGTCATTTTCCAATCTTGTTTCTTTTCTTTTTTTCATTTATCAACTATAAAAATTGATGTTGAATTTATGATTGTGAAAAAATTTGGTGTTGATTTTGATTATGGTGCTATTTGATTGTTTCAATTTAAGGAAATGTGGATTTGAATGATGGTTTATGGTTGGAGATTAAAAATTCAACCGATGTAAAGCCAAAAGATTTCAAGATTCCACAAAATGTGTATAGAGCATTATTGGAAGTTTATGTTTCATTTCATGAGAATGATGAGTCTTGGTATGGTAATCGATTAAAGAGTATGTAAGTTTGAATAATCTTAGTTTTTCGAGGAATGGAGTTTTTAGGGAGGTGATTGTTAGTTTGGATGAAATGGTAGTTGGTGTAGTCTGGTCATTTACTGTGATTTATATCGGAGGAGATGAGGAAGATGATAAATTATAATAATTAAAATTATATATATTTATGTAAAGAATAATTAAAATTATATATATTTATGTAAAGAAAATATTAAAAATAAATTTTTGATATATATTTTCATTCACACTCTCTTAAAAGAGAGTGAAACACACACTCTTGTCATGTCATCTTTCGGGAGTGTAATAATTTCACTTGTAAATAGTTCATGGGGGTCAATAGACCCCTGCAAAGTATAATGTATAGTTGGAATTTGGGGTAAAGGTTGGGGGGCATTTGGCCATTTTCTTAAAGTAAAATACAAAAGAGAAAGAAAAATAAAAGTTGAAAGATAAATAAGTATGGAGTTGCTTAGAAATATTTGAGATATTGAGAGGCAATTAAGTAATTATGCTATATAAATAAGGAAGGGAAACTAGTTTTATAAGTCCATTCTTATAAGGGACAAAAAAACAAGGTCACCTATTCTAAGAGTCATTTATGTAGTTAACCCGTTTTAAATTAACTTGACATATTATATAAGGCCCAACTAAATTTGTTTTTACAAGTATTTTTCATAGCAAGTTTCTTATATCACTTCTAATTAGTTATTATGAGTCATTTAAGACATGTCTGTTTTGCTACTTCAATCGTTGTATTTGTTTGACTCTCGAAATTATATCAATGTAAATTATATTGAAATAGAAAAAAAGTATTATAAATCCCAATAATTAAAAACTTAAATTATTTTTTAAATATAATTGACTATCAATATCACAAAACTTTAGACAAAAATATAGCTAACAACTTAAAATAGTAAATTGCAATACAAAAAAGTATTATAAATTACCATAAGTAACAACTTAAAATATCTAAAAATATATTAAAATATAATTAATTATCTAAATTATATTTATGTTACATAAATTGAAATAAAAAAAATAACATATATTGGGTCCGTGCTAGCACTGCCCCTCGAATATCTAGTATGATAAAAGTGTTGCTTCTATTTAAGTGTGAAAATTCAAGCCGTTGAGAATAATAACTAAGGATCCTAGTAGTTTATTTGGTAATATATATTTTTAAAATCTTTTTATTACTCTTAGTATTTAAAGCATCAAATACACTTAGATAAAAAGTGAAATCATGATTTTTAATTTATACATTTTTAATCACAATTTTATTTTATTTATTCTGTTTTTTTAATGTATTATTTATACATGTTAAACAAATTTTTTAGTAAAAAACTAATTGTAAAATAATGTAATGAACTTAAAGCATTAAATTTAGTTTATTTGAATTTGGAAACTAGAAAGAACTTGACGTATTCTTTACACTTTGAATATTAAAAAATACATATTTAATAAACAATATAAATTCTATTACTGTGGGAGATAATTATTCCTTATTTCATATTTTTTCAATATTACAAAAAATTTCAAAAAATTGCTAGCTGGATATATTACTTTTATTCAGATACATAATGTCTGATAACTTCAGATTCATTACTTCATGATACGTAAGTTAATAGGTTGATTGTTATGTATCGTGGTCATAATTAATTCAGAATGCATAATGTAATTCATGATACATCATCTCATGTACAAGTTTTTCAAATACATTACTTTTGGATACATTACTTTTTATATACACTAGCATTCATCCCTGCAGGATGCGCGAAAAATATTAGAGAGAAAAATATCTAAAAATTATTATTTTATTGGTTTGATCCATTAAAATTTTCTTTTACTTTATTAATTCTAAAATTTAAACTATTTGATTCATGACCATTTATTAGTTGTTTATAAATACAAAAATTTTAGACATATAAATGATATGAAGTTTTTTTTAATTAAGTTAGTAAATAAAATAACGGCAAAAAGTGTAAACTCTTGATAATTAGTAATAATTTTGATTTTCTTTATCTAACTCAACGAAAGAAGAAGTCATAATGTGAATTTCAAGTCATACCTTTTAAACGTGTCAAACACCCTTTCATACCATGTATGAATAGACTTCTTTGAGATTACACAAAACAAAAGAAATACAATATCAATTCAACTATTTATTTAAGCATATTTAATTATATTATATTTTGTATATCAACGGTAATTTTATTTCTCAATCTAATATGCCCAATAATAGAAATAACTATTAATTTAAGGAAAATAATTATATAGGCATCAAATAAATTTTAAATATTATATTATTTTAATGTATTTAACCACTATTTCAACTATTAGTATTTTACTTTGCCAAAAAAATGTATTTTACTTTACCAGGACAGCATTTTATTACTTTATCATCACTTGCTATATTATCATTACTAGTGTGGTTGCCCAGGCCCAGAAAATATTCAAAGACTGCACCAGAATGAAGTATACAGTATCAACACTCAAAGCTTCTAAATGTACTTGCGTACTATAAATTTCGTTCATCTTACATAGTGAACACTGGAACTGCAGTAAATGAGATAAATTTTATGCGAATATACCCGTCCATAAAGTAATTTGTAGGAAAACTAACATAAAGGACAGTTCTATCAAGAAGTTTTTATCTTTTATTTAAAGGACAGTTCCATAAAGTACCTTGGAGAAGCTAACATGTAATAACTTTGAACTTCCTAAATGGATCTTTATATAAGAATGTCAGCACATAAAAGACTTCATACTAAAGATAGGTTGTTCAAATGGAACATTAATATAGATCAGTCTTTTCCATTTTGTGAAGTAGCTGCAGAGAATATGTCTTACCTGTTTTCAAACTATTCAAATTTCCAGATTACAGAGGCAAAAATACCACGTACTATATTTACATGTCCACAAATTACCATCAGTGAACTGGTGTAACTCTACTAAACAAACTCTCTACATAATCTAAATTCAGTTTTTCTATACTACACTAGCTAATGTAGAAGCTTGGAAGGATGTTGAAAAACAATGTGATGCAGTACATACACTTTTCTTTTCAACAAAAACTGCCAGCAGTTTTCGCGAGGTAACACTACCTCTGGTGTTGATCTGAATTTTAGCACCCGTAGTGCTTGGACTAGCACCATTTTTTGTTGGTGCACAAACTGCTAGAGTTCAAAATATTAATTCATGTAGTTGTTGGCAGCAAAGTTGCATCTATTGGGAAAGACGAGCACATAATCAAAGATCCCGACAGGGTAGCAGCGGAAAATACCTAAGACTAAACTTTTCCTTTCAACTTGAATCAAGAGAAGACAAACAAACCCAAGAAAAATAGAGTAATATACAGAAAACAAATCAACCAAATGAAACAAGACAAGAATAAAGGCAATCACACGAGACACAAGATTTACGTGGAAAATCCTTCAATGTGAAGAGTAAAAACCTACGGTACCAAAACCTCCACTATAATCACTAAATATTTACAATATTATCGTCCAAAATGGCCACAAAACATGTTCCAAACAACAAGAAATAATACATAAACCACATCACCAAACACTAGAGAAACAAAGGAGTGAAAGCACCAAAAATGTAGCTACTGTTCGGAAATGAAGAACGGGAGCTACAGGCCATCAAATCAAGCTCCAACAGTTCCTAATCAAAGATTGAGATGATAGGAACAAGAAGTCAAAAAATCAGCTCAATCGGACAAGAGACGAAGCGGAAATTGCAATTTGAAGTTGACAGTTGTGGCTGAAATTTAGGTACGAAAATCAGCTTTGTTTTTCTCTCTTTGCTGCTGAAAACTCTCTTTTTTGTGATGGTGAATAATACCTAAAAAGATCAATATATATGACCTATAGTAATGGGCCTATGGGCAAAAGTGGGTTGGTCCAAATTGGGCTTCATTTTATCCACATAGAAAGGGACAAAGGCCCATGACCCAATAATTCTCCCCTTCCCAACTATGTGGAAAAGACCGCCATCCCGGGCGATCATGCAACAATCTTCAAACTTCCCTCTTGGAAAAGCTTTAGTCATCATGTCAGAACCATTATCATCCGTATGAATCTTCTCAAGTTCAAGCAACTTAGAATCCAACACATTCCGAATCCAATGGTATCTCATATCAATGTGTTTAAAACGACCATAAAATGTAGAATTCTTGCCAATATGTATGGCACTTTGACTGTCGCAATGAAGCACATACCTGTTTTGAGCACAACTAAGTTCCCCCAAGAATCTCTTCATCCAAAACAATTCTTTACAAGCTTTAATGGCAGCAATAAGCTCAGCTTCTATAGTAGATAAAGCAACACAATTTTGCAACCTAGATTGCCAAGACTCAGCTCCCCCTGCAAAAGTATCCAAATACCCTGAAGTAGACTTACGAGTATCAACATCACCGGCCATATCTGAATCAGCATAACAACAAAGACTAGGCTTCCCTGTACCAAAACACAAACTCAGACTAGAAGTGCCACAAAAATATCTCATAATCCACTTCATAGCATTCCAATGTTCTCTTCCCGGATTAGAAAGAAAACAACTAACAATACCAACTGCATGAGCAATATCCGGTCTTTTGCAAACCATTGCATACATCAAACTACCAACAGCTGAAGCATAAGGAACTTTCTCCATATCTTCCTTGTCATCCTCACTGGAAGGACACTACTTTGTGCTCAACTTGAAATGCATAGCTAAAGGTGTACTAACAACCTTAGCCTTGTCCATGTTAAACGTTAGAAGTACTTTCTGAATGTACTTCTTTTGTGATAACCACAACTTCTTGGCCTTTCTTTCACGGATAATATGCATGCCAAGAATCTGCTTTATTGGTCCTAAGTCTTTCATAGAAAAAGTCTTACTCAACTCTTGCTTCAACTTTTCAATCCTGCAAGTATTAGAACCAACAACAAGCATGTCATCAACATAAATTAACACAATAATAAAGTCACCATCAGAGAATTTTTGTACAAAAACACAATGGTCTGAAGTAGTCTTCTTGAAGCCCTGCTGACTCATAAAGGAACAAAACTTTCTGTACCACTGCCTAGGAGCTTGTTTCAAATCATACAAGCTCTTATTCACTTTGCAAATATAATTCCCTTTTCCCTTGACATCAAAACCTTCGGGCTGCTCCATATAAATTTATTCATCTAAGTCACCATGGAGAAAAGTAGTTTTAATATTCATTTGCTCAACTTCGAAATCTAGACTTGCAGCTAGGCCTAGAACCACACGAATGGATGACATCTTCACAACCAAAAAAAATATCTCATCAAAATCAACTCTTTTTTTTCTGGTTAAATCCCTTCACAACCAATCTAGCCTTGTACCGTGGAACTAGATTACCATCTTCATGCTTCACCCGAAAAACCCACCTATTTTTTAAAGCTTTTCTATCTTTAGGCAACTTAACCAAATCAAAGGTATAATTATCATGCAAATATTTAATTTCATCTTCCATAGCATCAAACTACTTTTTTTTTCTTCACTTTTCATAGCCTCATCAAGACTCTCAGGTTCTCCCCCATCAGTCAAGAGTACATACTCATTGGAAGAATAATGATATGAAGGTATTCTCTCTCTAGTAGATCATCTGACAGAACTCTGGTTGCTAATCAACTTGCACTGCAGCTTCAAAACATCATGCTGGTCATTCTGAACATGATCATCATCTTGATTATCAACTTGATTTTCATCATCATGAAGATTTTCTTCGGGAGTAGTAGTCAAAGGAATTGGATCAACATCAACTAGACTTTCACTACTCTGAGAATCAACCTTCTCTGCTTTATCAAAATCTTCAATTGCTTGGTCTTTAAAAAACACAACATCACGGCTTCTAACAATTATCTTCTCAACTGGATCATAGAAATGATAGCCAAATTCATTTTGACCATAACCAATGAATATACACTGCCTAGTTTTAACATCCAACTTTGAACTTTCATCCTTAGGAACATGCACAAAAGATTTACACCAAAAGACTTTAAGATGATCATAAGAAACATTCTTACTAGACCAAACTTTGTCAGGAACATCATCATTCAAAGCAACAGTAGAAGATAAATTAATAACATAAACAGTTGTATTAAGTGCTTCTGTCCAAAAGGTCTGACAGCTTAGCATCTGAAAGCATACATCTAACCCTCTTAACTGGTGTTCTGTCCATCCTCTTTACTAAGCCATTCAACTGAGGAGTCTTGGAGGATTTTTCTAATGCCAAATACCCTGCTCTCTACAATATCTATCAAAAGGACCAATATACTCACCACTATTATCTGAACGGATGTATTTTAATTTTTTCCCTGTCTGTCTTTCAACCAAGGCCTAAAAATTATTGAACACATCAAGTACTTGATCCTTGGATTTCAAAGAAAATACCCAGAGTTTGCGAGAATGATCATCGATAAAAGTCACAAAGTAAAGTGCACCACCATAAGACCTTACTTTAAGAGGACCGCACAAATAAAAATGCACCAACTCCAGCAAATTAAACTTTCTTGAAGGTGGATAACTTTGAAAAGAAACTCTTTTCTGTTTACCAGCTAAGCAATGAACACACTTCAACTTTACTTCTTTCACTCTATAAAGCAAATTTTTCTTAGCCAAACTATCAATTCCCTTCTCACTTATATGACTCAACCTTCTATGCCATAACTCTAATGAAGTATCATTCTCCACCAAGTTTATCAAGCCTCTAGAAGTAGAGCCCTGAAATACGTACAAGTTAGACAACTTGTCACCTTGAGCCATAATCATCAAACCTCTAGTAAGCTTCCACTGGCTAGCATTAAGGGTATTAACATAACCCTCATCATCAAGGTTCCCTATAGAAATCAAATTTAGGCGAACATCTGGAGCATGCTTGACATTATTGAGAACTAGTTTAGAACTATTGTTTCTTTCCAAACAAATCGTGTCAATGACAAGTACTTTAACTTCATCATTATTGCCCAGTTTCAACATCCCAAAATTACCTGGAGTATAAGAAGAAAATAATTTCTTCTTTGGCGTAACATGAGAAGTAGCACCAGAATCCATAAACCGGCTAGACTCATCACAAATAAAATTAATGGCATTCTCACCAGAAGCAATAAGAAGATCAACATTAGCAACAACAGCAACACGATTTTCATCATCGCCTTCTTTCTTTTGCCGTCTTATATCTCTCTTATGCTTTTAATAATATTTTATAATATGCCCTTTTTTGTTGAAATAGTTACATGTAACATTCTTGAATTTGGACGACTTGCTTCTACTTTTATCTCTATCATTTGAATCTCTGGACTTATTTCTCCCCCTCTCTTCAGTAACCAAAACATCGGAGTGTGAAGATAAAGAAGATAAGGCCTGAGATCTTCTTATCATCTCTTCATTCAACATACCACTCTTAACATATTCCATAGTTACAATACCACTGAGAGCAGAATTAGTCAAAGAAACTCGAAGAGTTTCCCAAGAATCATGCAGAGTATTAAGAAGCCAAAGTCCCTGAATTTCTTCATCGAACTTTACACCCATTCCGGACAGCTGGTCCAGGACACCCTGAAAATCATTTATATGATCAGAAATAGGAATGTCCTTTTTATACCCGATATTCATCAATTACTTAAGCAGGAAAAACTTGTTATTGCTAGTCTTCAAAATATAAAGTGTCTCGATCTTGTCCCACAAACGTCTAGCATGTGTCTCATTCACAATATGATTTCTAATATTATCTTCAACCCATTGTCTGATATAGCCACAAACCTGTAAGTTCTCAAATTCCCAATTCTCATCTATCATGGATTCAGGTTTAGTAGATGCAAACACAGGTAGATGTATTTTCTTGACAAATAAAAGATCTTTTATCTTTCCTTTCCAAGTATGATAGTTACTACCACTCAAACACACCATCTTGCTCATATTTTCCTCCATTATGTAAATCGACAATCAATAACAACCAATGCTCTAATACCACTTTGGTGGGAAAGACGAGCACATAATTAAAGAGCCCAATAGGCTAGCAGCAGAAAATACCCAAGACTAAACTTTACCATTCAACTTGAACCAAGAGGAGACAAATAAACCCAAGAAAAATAGAGTAATATACAACAAACAAATCAACCAAATGAAACAAGACAAGAATAAAGACAATCACATGAGACATAAGATTTACGTGAAAAATCCTTTAGTGTGAAGAGTAAAAATCCACGGGACCAAAATCTCCACTATAATCGCCAAAGAGTTACAATATTATCCTCCAAAATGTCCACCAAACAAGTTCCAAACAACAAGAAACAATACATAAACAATAGCACCAAACACTAGAGAAATAAAGGAGTGAAAGCACCAAAAATGCAGCTACCATTTGGGAATGAATAATAGGAGCTACAGGCCACCAAATCAAGCTCCGTCTATTCTTAATCAAAGATTGATATGGGAGGAATAAGCAGTTTAAAAATCAGATAAATTGGACAAGAAACAAAGCGGAAATCACAATTTGAAGTTGACAGTTGTGGCTGAAATTTAGGTGCGAAAATTGGTTTTGTTTTTCTCTCTTGGCTGCTGAAAACTCTCTTTCTGTTATGGTGAATAAGACCTAAAAAGATCAATATATATGCCCCATAGTAATGGGCCTATGGGCAAAAATGGGTTGGTCCAAATTTAGATTCATTTTATCCACATAGGTAGGGGCAAAGTCCCATGACCCAACAACATCTGTGCATTCACTACAAAAATGAAAGGGACCAATGTAAGCATGGATTGGGTGAAAATTGGGAGTTTGTTGATATTTATTACCTTTGTGCGGCACAATTAACCACAACATTGGGTTTCTCATTCATATTATAAATCTTGGTATCTTCTGTTTAAACATATACACTTTTATGGAGGAAAGGTGGGAGATAGAAAAGAAAGGACTGACTGTATATGTCCTCATTTATACTTTTCCTCGATCACTGAAGGCGATGGTAGAGGCTCTGCATATGAAGGATTCTATTTCAAAATTAGTAAGCAAGATTATGAAAGTTCATAACTATACTTTGTTGTACAAAACTTGGTAAGCTTAAAAGAGGAAAAAATTGATACTCTTGAGTTATCTCTTTGTAATTGATCTGCTCCTATGCTAACAATTCACAGATGCAATCAAGAAAACCAACTTTTGTATCCAAATAAAGTGATGTACTCCTTGGGAAACTATTTTTGTGCAAATTTAAAGAAAAACTGCTATAAGTACAAAATTTCTATGAAAGCACAAATAATGAAAAATGAAAGTTAAAAGTTGGATGAGATAATACTCACTATCTACCAGTAGAAGTCCAAGCTAGAGAACCATTATCTAGTAAAATATGAACACATTTACGCCATATTTGATAAGTGTAAAGGTCTTGCTCCTTTACCATCTTTAACTTTTACAAACCAACCATATCTCCTAAAAGTTTAACTCAAACACAATGACTTAGAACAAATTGATAAATATACATCATAGAAATAAGAAACAAAAAAGTGAATTCTCAAAGAGGTATACCAAGAAGACACAATATGTGATATCTGAAAAGCACAAAGAATTGTCTTAAGACAATTAGAGTTCCCATAATAGGCAGCATATTCCAGGCATGGTCTCCTATTCAGCGCATCAAACATCAAAACCTGAGTATATTTCAATAGTTAAACCCATAAATTTTGTAGAGAACAACTGGCAGTTCAACATACTTTCCATGTACTTTAGGTGAAACTCCGATCCATTGGTCGCCTCAAAATGACTTGGTAGAGGATCAAAAGAAAAGGCCAGTAAATGCAACAGCTAAACAACCTTTCCTAGCATAAGAAACTCCCCGTAAAACTGACTTCTTGGATAGTTCCCAGCCAGTACCTGACGCCTCTGATCCAAATAACCAAATAGAGACTCCTTTATTTTGGGGTGCACAATAGCCAAATACTTGTTGAAATAGAAGTTTCTAAAACTACAAGTTGGGAGGATTCTCAAAAATTCCATTGGATCCATTGCTTTTCTGTCCCTGTACTGTGCAAAACACTTGCAGCAGTGTTGGTTTGGCTGGAGCAGTGATGATAAGCTTCCATCCATGTAAAATGTCTCGTGATAAAATTCTTGGATCATTTTTTGGTTCACATAAGATTCCAATACGTATTTTGTGGCAATGTCCCAGTGAGCAGAACACATCAAAGACAGAAGCAAACTGCTTATTGAAAATAGTAAATTTATGGCAATATCTACAGCAGACATGAACCAGCCATTAAGGATGAAAAGAGGCTTCCATACTCCTTGTTCAAAAAGAGATGATGCCAAACTGGAGCTGGGAGCAAAGCAAGATATAGCAGTAAAAGATATTCCACCAAAGTTAAAAGTTGACCATGTAACGAAAATGACTTCTCAAAAATCTTCTTTTTCATCTATTTATACTCAGACATAGCATAGAGGTTTTGATTTTTGTTTGATAATTCTCCAAAATTCCTAGATCCATGTTGTATTACATGCTAAATTTCTCAAAATTGTTGTCGTATTTGGTGATTTCTATGAATATATGGACAATTTTGAGAATCTAGTTAGGGATTTATTATCTATTGTTGTTTGGAGTATTTGATTCGAGAGGCCACTATTTGAAAGATTTGTGGTCCTGCTATTCTTGTAATACATCAGCAGAAGACATTAGAAGACCATTGCCGCCTAGCGGACGAAAGTATCTATTAGGGAAATCAAAGAAAAAGAAGTCAACTCCATGATATTATTTCAAACTACTCACACATCAAAATGCAGACACTAAGGAACAAATTTCTAATTAGGATAACTTCAAAGGAACACACCGTTGACCATGATCATGAAGATGGCATGCCAAAAAGGAGGTATGTCCTTTGGTGGAAACATCAACAACGAAGACAAAAGATCGTTATTTTGGTACCACTAATAAAACCCAAGTACATTACCATTGACAGAAGACATATGCCGACCAGAACAGGAAGAAGAAGATCAATAATTTCATTGTTGATTAGTAAGAGAAAAGTATTAAGCAGAAAGAGCAATTAGCAAATTAGTTGTTGAGGATTGGTATTAAGAAGGCATTGTACATCACCTTAAGTGCAGTCTGCTTCTTTACAATATCATTTGACTTAAATATGACAGCAATAATAAAAATTATAACAAAAAAAACCTATAAGTTTATGCACAAATCAAAGAGCAAGCTTTAGAAATACTAACTTATGGAAAGCATGGTAAAGCACAGTAACTCTTAAACAAGAAAAACAAAAAATTGATAGCCATCATAACTTTCAATAGAAAAAATAATAGAATGTAGATACCATCATTACAATATTCTAAAAACAATAGCAGTGAAAAGGTTCATTAATTACAAACTGTGGAAAATAGTTTTAAGTGAAAACCTCTTTGTTACACAAAGGGGAAGCTGAATACCTTACAAATGCTTCTGGATGTAAACAATCAACAAAAGCAAAGAGAACAGAATAATTTGTTCAATCCACCGGCCAGTGTAACGCCCTGAAAATCTATCCTGAGATGTCACACGGTGCTTAGGACCATAAGTGATCCCAAGCTAACTCTTTATACTGGTATAACTAATAAGAACTGAATAAATATGTATAAATAACTGAGTTTACTGTGTAGAAACATAAAAATGATGGAATCTATGAAATTACAATATTGATACAACTTTTACATTCTGATAAATTCTGAAAAGAGGGTCAGAAATTACAAAACTGACTCTAACTGATGTCTATAAAGCCTTTACTATACTGACTTTAGATAGCTAGGATGCAACTCCAAATACCCCTAATCAATACATATGAATAAGAAAGTAAAGTGCATAAATGACATCTAACTAAAGTCCCCGAAGAAGAAGGACTCATCATCTGTTGGCTAGAATCTGCAACTATCTGTATATAGTATGCGTGCTACAACTCGTACCTACATTATGAGACAATGTAGAACATAGACGTATATATGGATTAGTACTTTGAGGATGGACCGAGTAAATGGAAGTGAACTGCAAAAGTAAAAAATCATCTCATCTTCATAATTTGTAAAACAATGCATGCTAAATGTAAATGACTCAATACTAAAATCTATAATCATGAACAATAAATCATGCTTTATAAATCTAGTGAGTCATAACATTTAGTTCTAAAAGTTGTGCTTGTATTCTCTCTTTAAATCATATTGCCTGAGTGTAGAAATTTCACACTCTTAAATCTAAAATCTGTAGCTAATATCTTTCTGTAAACATAATTTGAGTATTACTTGTGAGCCTTCACACTTATTTTTCTAAAAGATTTTCTGTAGATCTTTTACTTTAGCTATCTGGGGAAAATACTTTAATAAGCTTTCTATAAGGGAAAATACTTTATCTTAAATGTTTAGAAATCTAAAAACTTATTCTAAATGAGAAAATATTCTAACTGACATAAACCATGTGATCATTCATGTAGTCCAACGTTCTTATCCCCCTAAGAAGGAATCCTCACATTGGGGAGATGAGTCATACTCTTGCCAGGGAGTCTAACCTATCTAAATGATCATTTATCTATCATCCACGTAGAAGTGGGAAAAATCTAAATCCTACGTAGGAAGGTAGTTCTGGGGTATGGAATCATAGTAACATACCCATCTTAGTGCTAAATACTACTCTCATTAAATTCATATGCTCATTCTTATCGAAATCCACTTAAAAAATAGTATAATGGTTGATAATAAGAACCAACAGTATATCTGTAAAGCTAAATATGTAATCTGAATCTGTAAAGTGGATTTCATATCTATTCTGGGACCAAAAGGTCAAATCTTTATCAATAATCTAAAAAGAATCTAGTCATAAAGTGCTCATAGCACAATCAATCTTGAAATAACAATCTTTAATTGGGGCTTAATAACCCCTGCATCAAACTCATGTTAAAATATCATAATATTCATGCTTGGTAATGTAAACATTTATAACTGGAAATTCCTTCAATATGAATAAAAATATAAGCATAAACTGCAACTCAACTCTTAAATCACTTGAAATCTCATAATCTTATAAATAGCAATATTGGGTATAATCCATAACTTCAATTTCATGGGAAATAACATAAAATTCAGTAAAATTTGTACTTAAAATAAGTTTTGGGCACAAGGATGAAAGGATTATCCTTGTTGAAAAACCCCACATACCTTGATTGAAGATTAGTTGAAGAAACTTGATTTATTGATTCCTATTTGAGTTCTTGGAGATGAGTTCTTGATTATCTTACCTTGGGAATCCTCAATTTGGAACATTCTTGGAGAATCTATGGAGGTTTTTTTTTTTTTTAATTTCTTGGAGAAGAAGCTCTTGAGTTCTAGGGTTTTTTGTTGAGAGAAAATTGATGAAATAAGCATAAAGTACTTATAATAGACTTAAATCTTATGTTTGGATGGATTGGGGCCTTAGGGATTTACCAAAATACCCCTTTTAATATTTTTTTTATTTGGGTGGCCACCGCGACGTGCCACTATCGTGGTGGCTTACTGGAATTTGGACAATTGGGAACTGGGCAGACTCTGCGATGCGCCACCATAACGGTGTCCTATAGTTTTGCCATTTTGGCCACTGGCGCGATGCACCAGTATCGCGTTGGGCTACTGGATTTTGGCAATTGATAATTTGGACCTCTCTCCGATGTGCCAATATCGCAAAGGTTCACTGGAATTGACAATTATGAAATTGTCCTTTACCGCGACACGGTGGTTGCTCGGTTGGGACACAATCAACTTAAAAATGCTCTAACTCCTCTACCGAGTATTGAATTTGGGAGAATTTAGTATCGATGGAAAGCTTATTCAATTTTCCACACAATAGAACGTCTAATTCTAGAAAATACTGCATGAAATAAAAGGTATTCATCTTTGAAGCAAATCTTTAACATTTTAGGGATGGTTTTAAGATAGGAAAAGTGAGGGGTGTTACAATATCTCCTCCTTGGGAACATTCGTCCTTTAGGCTATCATGCATAACTGAAATAAACTGTATGACAGAATCTCAACATAGTGAGCTATTGAACTGATCTATGAGTGCGTGAATTCTCATGAAAATGGCTATATGGCTAAGATAGAAACGAGAGCATCAACTTATGAGTAGTTATTACTTTAGGTTGGATCTGATTTTGTGAGAAAAAAAGGAGAGGTTTAAGACATGAACACTCCATGAAAAATTCAAGGCATTACAACATCTCTCCCTTGGGATCATTCGTCTTCGAATGATACTGATTTAGGTGAAATGCTTGGTAAAGGCTGAGATGATATGCAGGATACTTACGAACTAAATCATGAATTCATATCTGAATCTCAAACTGATGCATTATGCATAAACAGAGATGAATCCTCAATTTACATGGATGGGAATAAACTACCTCTTGAAATGGCCTTACTCATGAAATTTCAGGTAGTAATACTAGACTATATTGAAAGTTGGAAAACTATCAAAATTTGTCGATCGAACTGTTAACCCAGATTGCTAGCTATAAGAACTGAATTGTACCAAAGGCTATACTCAGATGGAGTATTTCTCCAACACTCTTCTAAGAAATTACTAATGATATTAGGGATTAAAGAACTTTGGACAGGATCTGAACAAAACATTTGAATAAGAAATCACAACATTGCTACCACTCTATAGCATGGAAAATAGACACATAAATCATAAGCTAGGATGGAATTACCAGGCCATAGGCAATGCAACTTCTTACTTTCAAGCTTAGCAACACTTCTCAAACACTCCCTCAACTATACTATTCCCCTCAAATACCATACTCGCTTGATTAAACTTATAATTCTCACATGGGCATTGATAAATCCTTTTACTAAAGTCTAAACAAACTAGATTCTCTCATTGTGGTCAAGCCTAACTCGGAATCACAAGGTACTGCACCTAACACCATAATACTAGTCTGAACTATGAATTCAATACTCCAAGAATTGTCATAACTACTCACTCTAGGATGATTCTTCCTATCACTTTAATAACTAAATTCAACCTCTTACTAGAAATTCATTAATGCACAACACACCTATCCTCTTATATACCAACATGACATTCAAGCCTATCTTCTTAACCACATATGCGCTTCTAAACAAATACCCATAAGAGTACATTTCTCGTATTCTCTAATACCTCTATCAATAACAACTTCTATGTACTAATCTTTGGAGGACACGTATAGAAATATTCTCATCTACCCAATTCATACACAAAAAGCTTCACCTTAATATTTCTTCATTTATAGCATACAACCATCTTTCCCAATATAACAAATTTACTCTTTCCCATTTACACAACTGTTCATCATCATTATCTTGACCTAAGGAAAGGTAAAAAAAAGGCTGGGAATACCAGGGCCTAAAACATAAAGGGATACCAAGAATAACTTGACACTTTACCGAGGCCTGGGGAAAAGAGTGCTCATAACATGGATTCATTAAAGAGATCAAATCTGAGGACATACATGATATAAATTTGGACTTTGCTTGATCGTTAAGAGTGTTGAACAAGTACTGGAATTGAACATACTATAAAGCATGAGTACATGAGTCATGAGCTATATGACCTAAATTTGGAGTTCATAACTTATCGAATGTGATTCTAACTGTTCTATGCACTGGAACTCCTCTTATTAGGAGCTGGGAAAGTACATAACTCTCTATTATTAGCATGAACATGAATTATGGTCATGGAACTAACACGTAAGGTATGAGTAGATGTCAGAGTAACTGAAGTATAAATACCGAAATAAGAATGGGTTGGGCATCTTCACTTTCTGATGTTCTATAACATACTGGCATCGCTACTAGAATCTGAGAGCTTAACTTGGTTACTCATTCTATCATCTCCCCTTTAGCTTTAAGCAATCATTCTAAGTCTGAGGAACCCCTTACTAAACTCTAAATTAGACTACGCTCACTGCACTCTAGAGTCTAGAACACAACAATACACGTAAATAACAAACTTACTCTGAAAGACTACACCTGAAAGTGTAAAACCCACTTCTAATACTTCATTCCATGGTACAAATCTATCTTTATACAGCCCCACTAATCATCATATGATATCTTGAATGCTTAATAACTTAGAATCTTTGTGGGTATCACCATATCCTAAGTTCACACTGTTTAGAGCTTCAACTCTTATTTCTATTTGCTCATTCTTCAAGGTTTTAAACTTAGATTCTAACACTAAAAATGGATGTCTTCAACCTTTAATAAACCATACTGCTTCCGTCATAGCCTACTAATATCGCATCTCTAAACTTGTATCTCTAAACCATTAGAATTCAAGATCATATCAATAGGGCTAAACATCACCAATCGAAACTCCTTAACTTAGCTATTTAAAACACCATATACCATCTAACTAGTCTTTTTCCACTTAGCAACTGAACGGTACTACAACTATACAAACCACGTAATAACCTTAGAGAATAAAGCAACCCCATATCACCTTGGGCATACTTCTTTATCCTTCATACAATATCATACTTAATTACGAATTAAAATGGACTTAAACTTTTGCATATACTATTCAGGCCTACTAGATCACTTCCATGTAACTAGCATCACTAACCAAGAAAATCATTACATCCAACTCGACGACCAATAACTATTCAAAATTAATATCTAGTGCTAAGCATGATTTTCGAACCCACCTTACATACTATTCTCACTTGGAAGCTATAAAATAAAACTTCAAGAAACACTAGTCCACTAGAACTTCATAATAATAGTGTCCAGTCAAAATCACATGACCTATCTTATTATAATCCATTAGCATGTACTATTTCTACACATCACTACTATTTACCCATCTATACATCTAAATTATGATCATAGCTCTATAGGTTTCAGCTAAACTCCTTTTTGTAACCTCAAGGGAAGCCCAAATTAATGATACTAAACCACCAAACACTTCATTAATATCCTACATTTTTCTAACATAAAAAATATAATTAATAACTCCTTGCGTACATCAAGAAAATAACAATTCTCCTTAACAAATAACTCCTTCTCTACCTTTATTAAACTAACACACAAGGAATTATTACCTCAACACATCTCGACAACATGCCCGAGTTTATCTCTATACTTTCTAACAATCATCATTCCTACTTTTTTTGTCACTACTCTTCTATACCCATACTTCCAACTATAATAAGGTTCTACTATTCATAAATCATAACACTAAAGTTCATAATACCCTCCGAATACATACTTTATTTAACAATTTAGGTTCATACTATCTCCTCTCCTGAGAACTATCTAAATACATATCTAATTCTATCCCAACTGAACAACTCATAAGGATAAGATCATAAACTTTCAACTCAAGGAACTTAACACACTAGGGAGCTTCTCTCAAGCTCTTTGTGTGACTTTTGAAACTTTTGCTAGCAAATCTAAGAGCATTATCTGGGGAGGAACTAGAACTTGCTAATTATATTATCTCAAGAATAAGTCATAGATGAGGAATTTTGGGGTAACACATGAATAAATAAGAGATTCTGAGAGAACAACATTACTGCACGATCTATAGTACGAAAGAAAGAAAACTTTTATTCAATGCCTCGTAGCCTCTCGAAGAAAAGTACAGACGTCTCTGTTCCGTTCCGCAAGACTCTACTAGACATGGCTTCACAGACATCCTAGGACATTTGAACTTTGTGCTCTGATACCAAATTTAGAATACCCCAAAGATCTATCACGAGACGTCGCACGGTTCTTAGGACCACAAGTGATTCCAAGCTAACCCTTCTACTGGTATAACTCATAAGCACTGAATAAATATATGTAAATGACTAAGTTTACTATGTAGAAACATAAAAATGATGGAATCTATGAAATTATAATATTGATACAACTTTTACATTCTGGTAAAGTTTGAAAAGAGGGACTAAAATTACATAACTGTGTCTAACTAACATCTATGAAGCCTCTACTATACTGACTATAGATAGTTGGGATGCGACTCCAAATATCTCTAATCAACACATATGAGTAAGAGAGTAAAGTTCATAAATGACAACTAAAGTCCCTGAAGTAGGAGGACTCATTATCTGCTGGCTGTATCTGCAACTGCCTTGATATGGTATGCATTCTACAACTCCTACCTACATTATGAGACAATGTAGAACATAGACGTATATATGGATCAGTACTTTGAGGATGTACTAAGTATATAGAAGTGAAATGCATAAGTAAAACATCATCTCATCATCATAATTTGTAAAACAATCCATGGTAAATGTAAATGACTCACATAAGATGGAATATTTGAAATACTAAAATCTAAAATCGTGAATAATAAATTATGCTTTATAAATGTAGTGAGTCATAACATTTAGTTCTAAAAGTTATACTTGTATTCTCTCTTTAAACCATGTTGCCTGAGTGTAGAAATGACTCACTCTTAAATCTAAAATGTGAAAGTTGAAATTTGTGGCTAATATTTTTTTGTAAAGGATAATTTGAGTAAAACTTGTTAGCCTTCACACTTAGTTTTCTAAAAGCTTTTCTATAGATCTTTTACTTTACCTATCAGTGGAAAGTACTTTAATAAGCTTTTTGTAATGAAAAATACTTTATTTTAAGGGTTTAGAAATATAAAAACTTATTCTGCAAGGGAGATTCTTCTAACCGACATAAACCATAAGATCATTCATGGAGTCCAATATTCTTGTCCCCCTAAGGAGGAATCTTTACATTGGAGAGAGAAGTCATACTCTTGCCAGGGAGTATAACCTATCTAAATGATCACATATCTATCATCCACATAGAAGTGGGAACAATCTAAATCCTACATTGGCATGTAGTTTTATATACGAAACTATAGTAACATACCCATCTCGGTACTAAATACTACTCCCATTAAAGTTGTATGCTCATTATGATGGAAATCCACTTCTAAAATAGTATAATGGTTTATAATGAAAACAAACTGTATATCTGTAAATCTAAATCTATAACCTGAATATGTAAAGTGGATTTCATATCTATTTTGGGACCAAAAGGTCAAATCTTTATCAATAATCTGAAAAAAATCTAGTCATAAAGTGCTCATAGCACAATCAATCTTGAAATAAAAATCTTTACTTAGGGCTTAATGAACCATGCATCAAACTCATGTTAAAACATCATAATATTCATGTTTGGTAATGTAAACATTTATAAATCTACTTAAAACATGGAAATTCCTGCAATATGCATGAAAATATAAGCATAAACATGAAACTCAACATTTAAATCACTTGAAATCTCATAATCTTATAAATAGCAATATTTGGTATAAACCCTAACTTTAATTTCATGTGAAATCACATAAAATTCAGTAAAATTTGTACTTTAAATAAGTTTGGAAACAAGGATGAAAGGATTATCCTTGTTGAAGAACCCCACATACCTTGATTGAAGATTAGTTGAAGAAACTTGATCTATTGATTCCAATTTGAGTTCTTGGAGATGAGTTCTTGATTATCTTGTCCTGGGAATCCTCAATTTGGAGCTTTCTTGAAGAATTTATGGAGGATTTTTTATTTCTTGGAGAAAAAGCTCTTGAGTTCTAGGGTTTTGTTTTGAGAGAAACTTGATGAAATAAGCATAAAGTGCTTAGAATAGGCATAAATCTTATGTTTGGACAGATTAGGGCCTTGGGAATTTACCAAAATACCCCTTTTAAACTTCTAAGTGGAACTGGAAAACGTAACATTTTTTCGATTTGGGTGGCCACCGCGACGTACCACTATCGCGGTGGCTTACTAGAATTTGGACAATTGGGAATTAGGCAGAATCCGCGATGCGCCACCATCATGGTGCCCTATAGTTTTGCCATTTTGGCCATTGGCACAATGCGCCAGTATCGCGTTGGGCTACTGGATTTTGACAATTGGGAATTTGAACCTCTTCGCTATGCACTAATATCGCGAAGGTCCACTGGAATTGACAATTATGAAATTCTCCTTCACTACTATGCGGTGGTTGCTCAGGTGGGACACTGTTAACTTAAAAATGCTCTAACTCCTCAACCGAGTATTAGATTTAGGCGAATTTTGTATGGATGGAAATCTTATTCAATTTCCCATGCAATGGAAATTCTAAATCTGGAAAATATCCCATGAAATAAAAGGTATTCATAATTAAAGCAAATCTTTGACATGCTAGGGATGATTTTAAGCTAGGAAAAGTGCGGGGTGTTATAGGAAGTTTGTTGTATATCATATCTTTGATAAGAAGACTCGCTATTATTAACACCAGAACCATCTACAGATACCGAATCTGTGTCCCCATTCACCTGCTGAGGAACTCTATCTCCTGTGCCTCTATTACTCGATTGACTCACCAATACTCTAACTGAAGCTGCAGATACCGACCTTGAAATTGGCCTCCCGAAAACTTTATTTTGCCCATCTGCTTCCCTCAAAGTTTCAACTGGCAATATAATCCCAACTTTATCATGCTTCTGATCACCAACACCAATAATTCTAATTGAAACTTCCCCAAAACCACTCGCTAAAGCGAGTGTTGCCCCAACTTCATCCACTCGGGGCTAAAATTGATCACGAACTCTACTATTTATCAAATTATCCAATTCTGAATGACTTAATATTGTCCTTAAAACCCCAAAATATTGCAACAAGGTCGATAATAGGGAACACAATAAATTAGCAGCAGATAATTGTACTCCATGCCTTCCAATTATAAAGATGTCATGTCTAATTTTTCCTAGAATATAATATCATATCACAACCTAAACTTGTAAGTGAACTTCAACATCTTGCATGGTAAAAGGTAGAATTAAATGGGTGTAGCATTACAGATATTAAGTGATCAAATCCATTAAGAAATTGTTATCTATGATTAAAAAGACAAATATTGATTTGATGCTTCATGTCAGAATCAGTTTAAATCTTGCACAATAATCCATTACTCTAGAGGCTCTAGACTATGCCACCCTAATTTCTTAAACCATATCAATGAATTCCAAGAAACTTATGCTCCCAACAATTGTACCACATTATATATGAACACAAATTCCACCACTCTTTACTGGAAACAGTAAGACGCCAGTAATTCTATCACAAAGTAAAAATTATCTTGACCATTTCTGAAATTCAAATTGCAAAGAACACTCGCTACTGAACATGTACTATAACAAAAAAGATCAAATGGTGATGATACAACACTTATGACTTAGCAGAATCTTAAACCTTACCACGACTTCATGTATGATGCAATTACTTTGCCAAACCATAATAACATATAAACAAAGAGAAGGCAAGGCATATGTACTATTGAACTTCATACAAAATTGAACCTGCAGTAAACTAATATATGTGGGCTCATTAAAATTGCAAATTAGGATATACACCAAAAGGCATAACAACAATGAAAGAATATTTTGCTGTCAAATACCTATGTCCATAAATTCGGGTAAGCTAATTAAAGGCTAGTATATATTCCCAGGCTCCCAACAATAAAAGGGGAGACTATGCTGAGTCTTTTGATAACAGTTGGATATTGTAGTAATATAATTTAAATAAGACAATGCATACTAACTACATTTTGATGAGATGTAATATAATTTAGACCAAACAATACATACTAACTACGTTTTTAGAAACTAAGTTAGATTATAATATAGGATTATCAAGTTGTGCGCTGCTAGACAAAAACAAATTTACAATGCGCAAGTTTACACAACTATCAAGTTGTGCACTACTGGACAAAAACAAATTTACAATGCACAAGACTACAGTGCGGTGCTGGACAAAAGCAGATTTATAATATACTACAGGATTCTGAAGTTGTGCGCTACTAGACAAAAACACATTTACAATGTGCAAGCTTAAGGCTAAACGTTGTAAACACCAATAGTCCTATATATTATAACTATTAAGTACTGATCCATTAGCATCTGGTCCATCAAAAGCTTGGCATGTAGAAGCGAACAAAAAACATATATACAAGGCAGGCACATAGCCGAGCAAACTCTGATAAGAAGGTGAATTTATTAGTAGTATCAAGTGTAAATAAGTAAAATAGATAGAAGAGAAAATTGATTTTGATCCAATTTTAAAAGGTGATGTTAAAGTTTACTAACCTTTACTTTATATTAGCTGGAGTGATTGGCTCAGTTCCCTCTCTTTTACTGGAAGAGACATTCTTTTTTGATGGAGTTGCGCACTTAAGTTTGTGTCTCTTGATAGATGAGGTACTTCCAATAGTTAGAATTTTTGGTTCATCTGGGTTTTGTTCATACCAGCATATGAAGATCATACAATTAGTTTTGCTAGGATTATTGGATGATTTTCAATTTTTGCAGCTAGCTCACTTCCATCAATCTCAACAAAATCTTCCCATAAAGTGAAAATACGATGGTGCATACTGTAAGAAATAAATAATTAGTAATAAAATGATGCAAATAAATGTTAACAATTTGGTAGAAATAAAATTTCAATAAGTTAGATATTACACCCACTCTAAATCAACATTTGCATACTACAATCGATATTTAGATATTACACCCACTCTAAATCAATAAGCATGACATTTTAATCTTGTTGTGATATTAATAGAATATCAGCTAGTCTAGATATCGGAACTCGAATATTAATTAACTTACTTTGCATCCATGATAACGATTTGTTGGCATCTATTTTCATGGATGCCAGCGACATTAATAGTACTACAACTCACGACAACAGCGAGCATATCTGTTTATAAAAATATTTTTGATAATATTTTATAAAATAACATCTGAGTATAGCTTCAAATATATGTAAAGTATTGCTTACAAAATTCTACATGTTGTGGTTCTTGCTCTAAATTTGCCAAAGATATTGCGTTTAATCTTGTTGGAGCTGGCAATTGTGGATCATCTGTGTTGTCTTCTTTGATTTGTTCAACAGCAGTGAATCTGTCTAAAACCCACTCAAATGTATTGACAGGAAGTTCATAGGGCAGTGGTGCTCTAACTTTTGTAGTTGATATTAAGTATGTTCCAAAAGGAGTGAGCTTGTTTTGATATTTATCTATGTCGTCCCCATACAGAACAATCGTAGTTTGTTCTTGCTGCATTTGAAAATGTTAAATTATTCAATAGTCTAAATTACAAAATTTTGGGCTACCCTATAATATACCGACTACAAACATATTAATAGAAGGTAAAATAAAAGAAATTAAAAAACATAGTACAAATAAAAGAGTGAAAAATTTGAGTACATTGAATAAAAAATTATCGTCTCATCTTGTGCAATTCTGATTTGAAATCGTGTTTGCCCATCCATAGTCTTTATTTCTCTTGGTTTTTTCAATAAGTTGGACTTTACAAGCCCACTCTTTTGTTTTTGGGGATATCCTACTAATATTAAGTTTGTATTCCATATCCTATAATAGATACTACACAAGAGAAGAAGAGGAAAAAATATATGGTTAGTATTATATTGAACAATAAAAATCAATAAAGGAAAAATTGAACAAAAAAGGATAAAGCAATACGTGTTTACGTTATGTTAGTTTGCAAAATAGCTTTTTGAATGATTTCATCTTAAACTACACTGTAAGTTAAGTGATCGTCATGATTATCATCTATTGGGGGTGGAATCAATATTTTTACATATTTTAAACTTTTTGCTCTTGATAAAGCAACATAAAGTTGACCATATGAAACGACAGGCTCTTGCAAATAAATTTTAACAAAATATAATGTTTGACCTTGTGCTTTATTAATGGTCATAGCAAAACATAATCGTATAGGAAATTGGGACCATTTAAAAGGAACAGGCATTTTTTCATCTTGAGATGCTATTAACGGTATTCTTAGAATAAAGGCATGTGTATCTTTGAAGTCACCAGATGAGATCTTAGCACTTATAATATATGTTTTAAAGTCACAACAAGTTAATCGTGTACCATTACATAAATCCTTGCATGGATATAAATTTCTTAATAATAGTATTGGACAATTCTCTTTCAAAGACAATTTATATGGTTGCAAACTAGTAGGATTAAGAGTATGTAACAAGTCCTCAAATTGTGCTTGATCATTAGGTTCAATGGTTTCATCAATACCAATGAATGTTTTTGATAGTCCTGTAATTTAGTTATAAGCATGTCATTTATTTCATTTATAAAATTATTTTTTTTGTTAAAATGATGCGTGAATCTGTGGAAGATGATGTTGACAAAAATGTGTACATATTTGGATATGTCATTGTAAACAATTTATCTAATGATTCCTTTTCAGTTGTGAAGGGAATAGTAAAATATTTTGGAATTTCAATCTTATTTGCAAAATTAACTTTTTTATGTCCATTTCCTATTCTCATTAAATAATCACAGAATGAAGGATCTGCTTTTGCTCACATATTTTTGAACAAGTGTAATCTTTCAACTTCTTCCCAAATGTCCGAATATAATAAAAGTTTGTTGATGAAATCTTCTTTTTGTCATTTCTAATGACAACAACCGTTTGTCTAAAATCACCTCTAAAAACGACCACTTTTCCACCAAAACGTATATTTGTATTCATAAGATCTTTTAATAGCAAGTCAAAAGCTTCAATTAATTTCTTTTTGGCCATTGACACTTCATAGCAGACAATTAATTTTGCATCTCTAATTAAGCATGCAAGTGTACTTTGTTTGCTAATATTGTAACTAAAAGTGTCATCAACATTGATGAGGATTTTAAAGCGTGAATGTGTAGTTCATCCACCAGGAAGAATTGAAGCAGAAACACTGGAAGTAGCTGTTGCCAATGCTATATAACTTTTCGATCGTATAGTTGCAAGTAAAACACGATATAAGAATGTTTTTCTATTCCTCTTGGGCCATCAATAAAAATGCCCCGGCGCTATGTGAGAATATTCTCTCCATAATAATGTTATACACCTTAAATTGATCTTTATTTAGCTTTTTATATATTAAAGTATCTTCTTCATTAACAATGATTGTTCTCTCAAAATAAACTTCCTTTGTTTCTTTTGTTGTTTTGGAAGGCCTGATTGTTTCTTGCACAAGCTTATATTCATTTATGTATAGAATGTAATATGTCATTAATATGATTCAGAAATTGAAATTAAATCTCGTTTGTTCCTATATTTGTTATTAGCTTGAAGTCTTAAACTATGTGGCATTAGATAACTTGTTGCTTCTTACATGCATCCAATCAAATCATTATTAGAATGTAAAAGACCTTATTTTCCAATAGATTCTCTGAAAGTACTACATAGTTGTCCATTAACAGTTCGTAAATCTTTAAAAAATTTTGGACCTCTAACATTCATTAGCAATAATCTTAGGTAATAGCGTTCTCCTTATGTAGAATGACATGTTACAACACATCTAATTGTACGTCCTTTTTTTGACGTGACCAAATTTTATGTTTGGCAAACCATACAAAATATTCGGGAAATTCACGATACAGCAAATTAAGTTCTATAGTATCTTTATTAGCACTATTTATATGAAAGAATTTACTAAGCATGGTTCTTCTGATCATCGGATTGTTTAAAATCGAGTGTATATTAGCATTGCTTCTAAATGAAACAAATTGTTTTCCTTTAAGATGAACTTGAAGGAAACATACACTTGGTGGCATTTCACTAATCGAAAAACCAAACAAGCACCATGTAGCTTCTGGTGGTGATACCCATCTAGCTAATTGATATTCTTTTATTTCATATATTTCTATATTTTTCTCATTAGCATGAATAAAAAAGGCAATTTTATCATGTCCTTTACAAATATATTTATAAAGATACTTAACAGCTATAATGTCAGAGCATACTTCAACACTAATATGGCAATCAGTTTTTTCAAGAAAAAATGGATTGTATGGAACAACAGAAGAATTGTTCAAGTAGTGTCCTCGTATTTCTACTGCTACACCTGCATTTCATCTTTTATAAATTGGATAAGAATCAGCTTCTTTCAAGGTATGATTTGCAAAGCTTTTTGGATAGTTAAATTTGCAACAACCATATTTCTTCATGCAAGGACTTGTAGGATTAAGATTGTCACAAGGACCATGCATCATGTGTTTAAGAACACGTGAATATAAATATGGTTTTGCATCTTTTTTAGGTATTTCAGCATTAATAATATTATCATAAGCTTCTGGCGTTAGAAGCTTGTGTTCAACAGTTGGTATAATAAGAAAATGAGAATGATGTAAGCCTCGCTTTTGAAACTCTACAGTATATATAAAGGCTGTGACTTTTCCAAAAATTGTTTATTTAAGGATATCTATTTTTAGCTCTTCTATTTTTTCTCTAAATACTCTACTAATCAGGTCTATTTATGTGCTTCATTCACAGATGCTAAATGTTTCTTTATTTTAGGCCAAGATGGGTTACATGACATGTTTATAAATAAATCAGGCTTACCAAAATATTGAACTAATGCAATAGCATCCATGTATCATTGACGCATATCTCTAGGCCCACCAATAAAAGAATTTGAAGGAAATCTTCTTTTTTCAATATTAGAAGCATCTCTTTCATCCAATCTCAAAATATCAATAACTCCTTGAAATACATCCATTCTGAACAAATCTTGATTACATGAATAAAAATCCAATCTTTGATTTTCAAGTTTTATATATTCATCAATGGTATATTGTTGAAATATTCTTCCCGTGTGTAAAATTTCATCTCCCTCATCATCTCTCATTTGTAGCTTATAGCAATAATATTCACGAACAGATACTGTATTTCATTTTTGCTTTCCTTTATCTAGAATATCATATTCCATTTCAAGATATCCATCGCAATAACAAACATTTCATATATTTGGTATCTCATCAATTTCAAAAGTTTTAGGATGTCTACAAACATTTTCTGTTCCACAAACTTTTTTAATACCACAATGCCACCCACTTTGACCATATGAAAATAACAATGGATATTGTAAGGCATCATAGCATCCTTAATAATAATTTACACTTTTTGTATAATTACTGCGAGTATATATTTGAATATGAGGTGCCGGAATAGCATTCCCATCATTTTCCTTAACCCATATTGTTGCAATATCAGATAAGCTAGGTAAATTATATACTCGTTGGTCTAAACTTGAGTCACATCTAGGAGAAATATGGATTATTTGGTAACATATGCATTAGTTTCTTCACTACTGATTCATGAACTTTATTGGAACAAGCCATCCTATATGCTAGCTCGTTATTATTATCATAGAAGTACAATTGTAGATTTTTTGGTTTTTCATTTTTTGGATACAAATCATTTATAAAATGATACATTTGTCCTTGAACTTTTAAAGTGTATACACCACAATCTCTTTTCGCAAACTTTTTATCATACTTTGCACCAAGTGATGTAAATGCAAATAGATTATTATATGTCCTTATGTATGTTTGAAATTGTAGGGATTCTTCATCTTCTCCAAAATATAAATTTTGTAATTTCATTGGTATTTTATGTGAAGTCAACTTGACAGTACCATTGGCACAACAAAATCTAGGTGGTTCATACTGAAATCTCTTTGCAGAACAAAATTTACAGTTTGATACTTTTTTTAGTGAAACATAATTTGATTAAGGATATTGATCAAATACATTTGAAGTTGAACCTAGAATAAAAAAAAGAATAATATTAACCAACACTCATAAACCATTGGAATAACTAATACAAGATTACGTACTCACCTTTTTCATAAGTTTATGGTACCATTTCAGTTGGTCGGGAGGAAGTATTTTCAAAAAGTCGACGTCTCTTTGATTCTTGATATTTAGATTTACGGTGCACCAATAAAGCTTGTTTTTCTTCACTTGTCAAGTTATTGTATTTTTCACGTTGCTTGATGTTTCTATTTATTATTGAAAGAGATCATTTATTTATTTTTTCACGATCCATCAGAATCTATTGTTCCAATAGATATCGATCAAATTATATTCAAACTATATTCTGTCACCATTAAGAGCACATAAGTTCAATATAAGAAACACATTAATATATAAGAATAAAATATATAGTATAGGGCATACACTTGTGATAAACATAAACACTACTTCACATATAGAAAAATAAATTATGCTAAACTTATATACTTACATGTACAATGCTAAATACTTCTCTGAAAGGCCTTTGTTATTTCTTTCGTTTTGTTCCTCCAAAAGCAAAAGTAGCAGTTTTTGAAATATAAAATAACTTACATCAAATGTAGTAGTCAAACACCCAATAGAAAAATTAAAAATTCTATCACGATGAAAATCCTAACAATCCAATGCAATCTGTTCACAGAAAATCTACACAGGACAACAAATTCAGTCACTCATATCAAGTATGTCTCAATTTTTCATTTTCCTTTCATCAGAAATTTCAACAATGTTTCTTAAAGATTCATAAATAAAATATTTTGATGTTAAGGTTGCGTACAATAGACCCTTGTGATTTGGCTTTCCCCGAAGTACAAAACTCAAGAACTTTACAACCATAAAATTCTCAATACCTTGATTAAAGGAGAAGAATTAACTAATGTGTAAATTAGTTGATTGTATACTCAAAAAATAATTAGAACCTCATGATTCAAGCTTGAGAATTTAAAAACAAATAATTTTTAATCATCAATTTATGCGCTAAATAAAAAAGAATTACCTCAGTAAGATGAACACCTAATAGAAAAAATAAAAAATCTATCACATTTACAAATTCAATTTGTACGGATAATACTCAAAAAAACAAAAGCCAATAGATCCCTAAGAATACCTGTGCGGGAAGGGGGGAGTGAAGAAGACCATATATCAACTCAAACATTATTTAAGAAGAAACACAGGGTAGGAAGGAAAATGTAGTGAAACTGGTGGATGAAATTGACATGAAAAATGAAAAAATTGAATGAGCTGCAAATGTGAAAGTGTATCCAAAAATGAAAATCCATCAGTCTATTTTTAAAGGAGAAATACTGAAGCGGACTGGAGCTGTGCACTTTGTTCGGGGACTGCAACTAGCTAGCGTGGCCTGAATAAAGATCCACAAAATGCAGGACCAAAACTATAAGGTTTTAGCTTCACGAGCATTGATGGTGGTAAGATTATCTATCAGGAACAAAACCTGAACGAACAACTCCTAAAGTAAAAATAAGGGATTAAGCCAAGGTGGCAATTTCTCAAGTTTAACATGCATCCCATGCCTCCTGTTTATGGCTCTGGTCTGGTCAAAGGCGATGGAAATAACAAGGCCTAGGATTTTTTCCCAACTTTAGACCTTTTTGTTTCTACTGCCATTGACCTGATTAGAACCACAAATAGAAGGCATGGGATGCAAGTTAGACTTTAGAAATTGGTGCCTTGGCTTCCCTTATGTTTACTTGTGAAGTTGTTGGTTCAGGTTTCATTCTTAACTAAAATCTTACCAATACTCTGTGGTCGCCAAGTTGTTTCCTTAGAATTCTGGTCCTGCAATTTGTGGGACTTCATTGAGGCCCCGCTCGCTAGTCATAGTCCTTAGAAAATTGTCTAATTCTAGTCCTCTTGAGCATTTTTCTTTTTCAAGAATGAATGACAAATTTTAATATTTGGATACACTTCCACATTTAAATCTCATTCAGTTTTTTCATCTCTCAAGTCAATTTCATTGGCCAGATTCGCTAGAAGTTCCTTACTTATTTCCCTGTGTTTTCTCTTAAATAAAGTCTGAGATGATATATGGTCTTCTCTACCTCCCGCTTCCTGTATAGGTATTTTCTCAAGCACCTTCTGCTGTATAATAATCTCCTCGAGCAACCCATCTATATAAATTTGGAACAGGGGAATTTCTATTGATTTTATATTCTTGTTTGCTACAATGTGAGGCTTCGGAGGCCTTTCAAAAGTCCATTGCACCATTAAAATTGGTCCAATCACTATCGGATATTTACACTACCGCCAAAAACTTAAACATTTCTCCAAACTTGACAAATAAACATGAGCAAAACCATTATTAAATTGGAATAGGGTATCGACACTATCGGCTTAGAACCCTTCGTCCTTATCAGTTTGCACCTACCAAACTAAACTGTAAAATACAAGATCTTGTTTGAAGGATCAATGTCTAATCGATAGAAAACATTATGCACAAGATCATTGTACTTTATGTGTGTCTGTCATGATAGCCTAATCAATAATACATAACTCCCACGTATGAAAGTGGATGTATTCATCTGCATGCACCTTATTCTTCCTACCCCATCAATCTCAGACAATGTTTATTCATCTGTACGCATCTGATGGCTATTAAAAAATAGGTGAACAGTCCTGACTTTATGTCTAACATATTCAAAACAACTAATGAACCAAATTTTCCATCTGTTGCAACTGATGAATCATCTGTTAGAACAAATCAAAACATCTCCTCCAACAGATGATCCATCTGCCACAATAGATAATCCATATATTGTAATAGATGTCTCATCTGCTGCACATATAGACTATCTATTGCAATAGATAGTACATTATTCAAAACAACTGATGAATTAAATTCCCTATCTATTGTAATTGATGAATCAGTCGTTAGAAGAAATCAAAATATCTCCTCTAATAAATATTCCATCTATCGCAACAGATAATCCATATATTGCAATAGATGTCTCATCTATTGCACATATAGACCATCTATTACAACAGATGGTAAATCTATTGTGATAGTAGGTTATCTATTATGACAAATAGATGATCTGTTACAATAGCTCAATAATAATGGTTGTTATTAAGTCTCAAACCGTTTTGAAAAGGTAGGAAGTTTGAATGTAAAATAAAAAGTGATGACTTTTCATTGAAAGCAAAAAGACAACAATTTGAATATAATTAATACAATAGAGATGAACAGTCGTGCCTTTTGCCCTAACACATTCAAATTCAATCCTTTATAAACAGGTTCCTCTTTAATCTTTATTCTACACCATTTTATTTATTTCTTGCATTTTCTCTTTTCTTATTACATCTTCAACCACTTCTATTCAAAGAGCATATTCCTTTCTCATTGAGGTAAGTTGTTGCTTGTGTAAATCTATCAGTTGGTAGTATACGTTGTATTATATTTAGACTATTTTCTTTACTTTAGTGTTTACTTTTTTTGTCAATTCATGCGTGTTCTAGATATGGTTGATCCTGTTTGGGACATTGCTATTCTGCACGACATCGTGCAGGAATTTTAAAGGCAAGTCAACAAACTACAGAGAGAATTGGTCGTCTTGAGAGCAAGAATGTTTAGAGAGATGTAGAGGCTGATGATGGCCCTGCTGCTGCTGTTTGATTGACAAGATGGCAATAATAATGATGCTGATAATAATAATAATAATAATTAGAATGTGTTTTTTCTTTTAGAGAATGTATTTTAAGTCTTCTATATCAGATCTATACCTAATGTATTTTATTTTTTGTTAAATAAAAATTTTATTTTTTGTCAACTTTGGTTTTTTAATTCTTATTCAATTTTTATTTTTTCTATTTCTTCTTCTAAACATACATGTTAGTATGTTGACGGTTGGAGGTAAGGAGTAATTTTAAATCTAGTAGAAATAGCAATTTTGCCTTTTGAGTTCTTTCAACAAATAGACCATGTGTTGGAATAGATTGGTTATCGATTGGGTTTCTGTCAATAGATTATCCATCTGTTGCGATAGATTTGTCATCTATTGGAGAAAACATTCCAGTTTGATGAACTGTATTGTGTTCTTCCAGCTAATGTCCATCTGTTGCAACAGATGGGTAATCTGTTGAAAATAATTGTGGTCTACTGTATTTCGTTCATGTTTTGCCTATTTTTATTAATGCACGATTTATTAAAAAGGATATTTTATAAATAATAAATGATAACATTATATTCACAACAATGTGTTAACTATATAAAAGTCCACAACAAACAATAACACAAGTTTTTGTAATTACAACAATTATAGTTGATTATGATCCAGGCATGTAGTTCTTTTGTGGCCAGCACGCTTACATAGGGAGCACATATTTCTTATTGATGGAAATGATTCTCCGACTCCATGCCTCCTCTTATATGGCTTAATTTCCAGTTTGATAGTGCTTTGGTCAATATATGGAGGAGGTATTAATCTCCCCAAAAGCTCTGCAGGAACAACCTAAGATTCTTCGAGAGGCACCGGAGTAATATGTCCACTATATGTCATTGTATATTTTTCCACTGAATAATATGGAGAGGAGTGCTTATAAATATTAGGTCTATATTTTGCACCGTATTGAGCTCGAAGCGCTGCCATAGCATGTGGACAGGGTATTTTGTCCAAATCAGAACTCTGCTCGTACAAGATCTTATTTAAAGATCGACCGTGGCAACATCACCATCATCGGTAATACTATATTTGTAATCTTCTATTTGATCAGATAATAACCTATTCCCCAGACTATTGTTCATTGATATTATTTTTTCCATTTCTAGAGCAAATGGGGTTCCTGCGTCCTCGAACTGCATAAATCTTTCATTGAAAAATTTGTCATACTTCTTGTTTATTATTTCAAACAGGGCCTTGATGGGAAATTCTCTTTCATCGCTAAATAATGAATTCACTGATTCAGCTATGTTTGACATCATAATATTGTACCTATACAAAAGAATCACTTAGTACGACATCATACTAAACTTGTAACTCAAACAAGACATTAAATTCATAAGAATGTACCTATTTGTTAGACAGAATGCCCGAATCTATCTCTTAAAACTGACACGTACGAGATGTTCTACTTCCTAGGGATGCATATCCGTTATTTAATTAAAATGGTCTAAAAACTACTCTTTACTATATGTTTTAGCTACTCTATAAAAAAAGGGTCACGACCCTTTCATTGTGAAAGTTGGTCTAAATATTCTCTCCAAGATGCCTAATGCAACAACCAAAGTAAGCTGAAGTAAAGAAAATTGAACCCATCTTTGGAATACTTGGATGCCTATCCAAAACAAAATATAACTTTTAGGTATCTTCGACCCAGCTTTGTAGTTGTTCAAAAAAAATCCATAAGAGGCATCACATTCTTTGCCCACTACACAAAAAGCGACAGGAAAGATGTGATTCTCTGCATCCTGCGCCACCGCCGCTAGTAGAACTCCATTATACCTTCTCTTCAAGAAGGTACCGTTGATGGCTATGCCTTTTATCAAATGTCAAAAACCTTGAATCCACACACCATAGGATATAAAAGTACTTGAACCTTCCATTTTCATCAACATGTAACGCCGTCTTACTTATGGACTTAAGCATGTAACGGTAGGCATCCATGACTGTAGACCCATTCTCATATTCCCCCCTAACAAAGTCCTTGGAAATCCCAATGGTTGTATATATCTTCCAATTACTGACCAGGACACCCAATTCTATAAGGATTTGATTGGCTACAACCCTCGTAGAAGGGCCTTCGCTATCAGGAAAACTATTCTTGAAATATTCATCGAGGACCTTTGATGTGGCATGAGGATTTTGGCCCGAGATGTGCTCTAAACCATATGTGTGATACTTTTCATGTTTATGAATGACGAATCTGTCAAAACTTAAGTACTTCACTACTCTCAACCACCACTTGTAGTCCAGATTAGCACATCTGTAGAAAAAGACATTGCTCGAATTAATCACTTTCTTTATTCTAAAATCTTTTTTCAAGCAAGAAATAAACAAAGTAGTATATAGTTTTTTCTTATCCTTGAATGACATTCCATTGAAAAAACTGGTCCCGTCGTCTTGAAGATTGCTAGACTGTGTCAATCGAGAAGAACTGTCCACTGTATTGGTTACATCAATGGGCGTAGGTGTTTGATCATCATCTGGAATATTCATATCTAGATCATCAAACCTATCATCAAAGATGTCTTATTATTGTTCTTCTTCTATATTCTAGTTCTCATTCTCTTTTATTTTTTCAGCCACGTACACCCTTAACATCGGCTTGGATGAATCACTAAGATAAACACGCAATCGAAATTGATCGATTATCTTGAAAGGCAGTACCCTCTAATTTTCAAAGGAGTTGTGCATGTAGCTGATGACGAGTTCTTCCAGTTGATAATTCAGTCTACAAAAGCTGATGATTAAGTTCACAAAATCATCATACAAAATATTACTTTAGACTATCATAGTTATCGGCTTTAGCATTTTACCATTCTTCCAACGCCATATATATCGATTTCTCTTCTCTATCTATTGACCATGACAATCCACCCCAATTGTTATTGATCCCTCCATTAGTATAACACCTTGAGTCTATACCCAGGATGCTACAGGGTGGTTATGACCTCAAAGGACCACAACCTAACCTATGACTGATATCTGTAACTGAGTACTAAATAATATACTGTAAAAGAAATGCAGAATAGTAGGCCAAAATGCCATAAGGGTTAAAAATTTGAAATACAGAGAAAAACATAACATCTGAGAGTATCTGCAAAACTGTAACTGTCTGAACATCTAGTCTGAAAACCCTCTAAACTAAACAATCTAAAAGTGGAGTTGATGGGACAATCCCCCAACTAACTCCATCTACTGAAATACTAAGTCTAATGAAATAATCAAATGAAAGAATATCCTCGAATGATGAGGATTCACTGCTACGTCTACTGCTGCTAACTAAATCTAAATAGCTAAGGGTGCTCTGGAGCTCGTCCTTCTGAACCTATGGTATAAGACACCAAGAAAAGTATGCATCAGTATGTTGGAATGTACTGGTATGCTAAGTAAAGTAAGGCTGAATGTAAGGGTTCATATGCATGAAGTATAACTGACTGAATAACATTAACATGGCTTCGTGGGAATACATGAATTAATACATAAACTGTAACTGAAATCATAAGTATTCTAAATTCTGAGTTTACTAATAACATGGATTACTAATAACTGATATACTATTTATTGAGTGATTATTTCTGACAATCTTGATTCTGATGGAACTAGCTAAGTTCTGTACTAAGCTGAGTGACTATTTATGACAGTCCAAAAATCTATAGAACTATCTGAGTTCTATTCTGAAGACTAAGACTGAGAATGTGGGAGGTAGTCATCTAATCAACATGCCCCGTGTAAGATAACATAACTAAGATGGGGTCCAATCTGTAACCCCAATTGAAAGGGTGTCAATAATGTGCCACTGGTAAGGACAAGCTGTGAGTAACCCTCATCTGGTAGGTACCATAATGAGAACAGCGGGACCCTCAACTGATTACAAATTCAATTATGTCAAGATCTATTAGATCGGCCACAATATCATGATTACAAACTGACGCCACACAATTTTTGTACACCCTCCTAGCTTCTACTAATTAGCTAACAGGAGTAGAAATAGAGAAAGGTTTAGGAATATCTTCAGGTTCGATACCAAATCTAACGGCCACATAATGGGTCATATAAGACAAGGTACATCCAAGATGAAGTAACACATATACATCAAGGGAAAAGATTTGCTACATACCCATGAATACATATGGCGAGGCCTCTGCTTTTTGGTAGTTGGAAAAAGCATTAACCGGTTACAACTGCTTCTAGTAGCTGAAGTAAGTCGTTTGGGAGATGGTGGTAGCACGAAAGAGTTTTCCTAGGACTTAGCACCATTGAAGTTCCTTCTAGCAGAAGGATAATCTCTTTGGAAATGGCCCGACTGGACATATGCATAGCATACCAATATGCCTAGATGGTACTTTCCTGGGTGATGCTTACTACAAGTCTCACACTGGAAAAGGTCTAATACGACTAAGCCACACTGCCTGCGTAATCAACTAGAGGTCTGGGCGTGAGGAATCTGGCTTCAGGCTGAGCATTACTTCAAAACCTTTTCCTCGGCCACTTATTACCCCAATTACCACCCTACTGCAAACTGTTTTTCTGGTCTATTGTCCTGGTCCTCTTAGCTTGTCTTTCCCTCTCCCATTCTTTGGAAACCCTCTTTGTCTGTTCCTCAACCTACTGTATGTTAATGGAAAATCTTGAAAAGTCCATATCCTTGTTCAGCATTGTCCCTTTACACTCCACCACTAAGTCATCTGAAAAGATGGATGCAAACTTCCTCATACGGGCCCTCATATTTCCTAACAATTCTAAAGCATAATGAGATCATTGATTGAATTTTACGGTGTACTCCTTGACGCTCATTTTCCTTTTTCTCAAGTTCATGAACTCTCCAGCCTTGGACTCCCTCAACTCCCTCTCAAATATTTCCACCTATTGTACCACTGATTTGTTATCTCCTTAAGTTGATAAACCGCTAGTTCAACCCCTTCTACTTCATTCAAATGCATTACCCAAAAAATTTTCTCCATCTCGTCTATGAACTCTTATGGATCCACCTCTAACTTTGTACTAGTAAACATAGGTGGGCTCAACCTTATAAACTAACCCACCCGTGTAGTCTCAAATGGACCAGATACAGACCTAACATCCTCCGACCATCGGGTCTGTGAAGCCACAAACTATGCAATTATATGCATTAACTATCTAAAATCATCATTTGATATCTCTCTCTAGGGAGGTTAGGTTTGATTAGTCCCAAATTATGGAGCCCTAGGTGCTCTAGGCAGACTGGTCTAAATGGGAGGGACTCCCGGAGCAGTTACAAATTCAAGAGTGTGAGCCTTATTGTATGTCCTCATCCCAAGGGTAGGATATACATCTTCTGTTTAGGTATTGTGATCATTGGAGTGATGAGGAGGCATGATAGCTTTTTCTGAAATACAAGAGACCATTGATTGTCGGACATTCAGACTCTACAACATTAACTAAATCATAAAGAAGGAAAACATTCCTAAATTCCTAATAGCCTCCTGTCTATAAGTATGGTGCGCTGCACACCGATAAGCAAGACTCTACCAGACGTAATTTTGTAGACACCCTGGGACCAAGAACCATGCTTTTATATCATGTTTGTCACGACCCAAGTCGGGACCCTAGCTGTGGTGAGTATCCCGATCCATATAGTCCCAGACGCCCCCATCGGTATGGTATATCAAGAACACTATTCATATCAATAAAAAAAGAAGTGGAATATAAAGAACGAAATCATGGTCATGTTCTGAGTAAAATTTAACAATACGATAATAAGTTAATCAACAACTAGACAACATCTATTTTAGTCTGCGAAATCTTTATTACATATGAAATTAACAACTGTCTGAAAGTAGGACAAGGACCCTAGTTGACCTAAACCAAAGTAAGAAACAAATGTCTAAAAAACACAAGCCTTTTAGAATAAAGAAGGGTCACCAACTGCACTCTTCAATTCTGATAATGCTACTGCTTAGCAGGACCAGCAGGACCTGTAGACTGAGCCTCAGACCCTGAAATATAGGAGGTCAATACAATTGTACTGGTACGAAGGGCAATCTAAAATAATAAATTTATATATATATATATATATATATATATAACATAATTGAGAGCATTTAAATAAGCATTACGCATAGAGTAATTTGAAATATATGGGCAAATCTCGAATGATCTTAAAATATTCTTGTCAATGCAGTTCTAATCTATGTATTACTTCTAAGTTAGGTGGTACACCCTCAAGCCTACAACCCCACTAGCGATATGGAGTCTGCCCTTCACTCAGCGGCCAATTCCCCAACCTAAGTTTACCGCAAGAGTTGGAGTGTCTGAGTCTGATACGCCACAGGGCACTAGGCCAGCGTATAATCCTTTTGGGGGACATAATAACCCATATCGGCAAAACATAGTTTTGGGTAATAAGTTATCTGAACTCGTTCCTTCTTTGTATATATGCATCTTTCTGAATTCAAAATCTGTAAGTCTGAGAAATATCTAATTTCTATTCTATTCTATGACTGTTATGGCATTTGGTATCGTCATACCAAGAAATGCAAGTCATGTATCTGAGCCATAATGTTTCATGCAAGATTCTTTCATTTAAAACAATTTTCAGACCACCAAAACATTAAGAGAAGTATAAGAGAATTCATATTTCAAAACGTAAGTCAAAACCATGCAAAGATTCTCATCTTTTCAACAATTCCAACAAACATGTGGTGGTCATGTATTTTTGACAAAACCATGCAATTATTTCATTATATAATTCAACATTTATCAACATGAAAAAACCCCCTCTCTTCAATTCAAAACCATAATCATGTCATAAACAATATTCAAGACATTTGTATCATGCTTCTTAAAATGCATTGGGAATAAATCATATCTTACGAAAAACAAGAAGCTTGTAAATAGGAGAGGGATTTCTAATAGATCATTCCCACAATTCATCTTTCAAATTCATCAAAGACATACATATATACTTATACATGGTTATAAATCAAGTTTGGGGGAAAGGCCAACATTGTAATATAAATTCTAACACCCCTTCAAAACTTATGATTTCACAATGTTTAAATATTGTTGAAATGAATTTTCTTTTACCTATGTATTATAGGAAAACCTCACATACCTTAGATTACTTAGGATAAAGAGTGGAGCCTGAATCTTGACTAAGTTATTGATACACTTGACTTCTAAGGATGAGTTTCTTGATCTTTGAGAAAAAGCTTAGGGTTTTTAATTTGAGTGAGAAAAGTAGTTTCTGATGTAATTATACCAAAAATGATTTAATTTTGTGTTAGGACAGAGTTTAGATGAGGGGGGTTGACTTATATACCTCTCCTGACATAGAATTTAAAAAGAAATCTTGAAGTAGGCACCGAAGCGCTAACCGACACAATGCATCGATATCATATTAGTCCACTGTTTCATTGATGTATCGCATTAAATTCATGAAGGATCACTGTTTTATCAACACGGCACATTGACTTTAGGTCGGTTCACTCTTTCCAATATCCAATCTCACCTCTAATGCTGTCCAAAAAGTCTAAAACTTCCCCGACACATCCCATTTACTCCCCCGAACATGAAACAAGTTAAAAATCCATATCTCAAGGGTTGAAAATAGATTTAAAGATCACACAAGTTTAGGAGCTTAAAATATGACTAAGTCCTTTTTTACACTTAGAAAATTTTCAAGTTGCTAGCCTCTCAAACATGATACTAAGTGAGATACCACGTAGAAGATCTTTTTGTGGGGTGGTACAGTTCAGTACCTTTCTAAGGTCCCAAACATTAGGTGGCGTGGATCCACTAAACTGATATTCAAAAGGAC